>NC_041385.1:461823146-461861182 GCF_002162155.2 Triticum dicoccoides | reverse complement strand
GTGTCAGACCGCCCGCTAACCTACGCGACGCGATGAAGTCATCACGCACGGCCACACAAGCTGGCCGGAGATTTGCTTTTCTCTCCGGTACGGATACGGTTCGGCGCCGTGGTTTAGTTTCTTCCAGCCTTCGCTACCCGTACGTACGCGCTGGTTCGGCAAGCGCATGCAAATTCCCGCAAAAAACCAAAACCAAGCGCATGCAATTACCCACGTCCAGAATTGTCTTTACTCGTAAACTTGCAAATCCTGCAAGTCTTATATCCATGCTCTATGTGCTTGAGCCGTTATTTTGGCACACTTGGACATATGATGATCCAGACCAACCGTTTTAGGCGTCTTTCGTTCATACTCCCTCTGTTTTTATTTAGTACGTACTCACTCTGTAAACTAATATAAGAGCATTTAGATCACTACTTTAGTATTCTAAACGCTCTTATATTAGTTTAAGGTGGGAGTACTTCGCATATTGCCTTTGTCTCAAGTCAAACTTTATAAATTTTGATCAAGTTTATAGTATAAAGAAAGTGTTAACATCCAAAATATCATTAGAATCATCATTAAATGTATTTGCATACCATAGATACTTGTTATTGTGAAAATTTAGATCTTTTTGATAAACTTGATCTATAAAGTCTAACCTAGGTCAAAGCTAATATTTGTGGTAAATAAAAACGGATGGAGTGGGTTGGGAATGAATAAAAAAACGAAAACACTAACGCCCGCACGTGTGGCAACATTGCAACTCGCCCACACGCCTGAATCACCGTCCAATTAAGTTTGCATGAATCTTGACACACCGAGGCCATTTCGCGTGCCACGTAGGACAAGGCCGGTGCGTGGGCGTTGGAGGTCGCCCATACGCCTACAGCACGCGGTTGCCAGTTGCGCTGTGTGGGCGAACTAGTTTCTGCCCTGACAGCCACCACCTAGTCCACGCGCGTGTGGGCGAACTGCTTTTCGCCCACATGACAGTCGTACGTTGTTGGATGGCAACTGCAGTTGCGCGTACATGCCAACTAGGTAAACACACATGGCAACTATGATTCGTTTGCCAGACGACAACTATAGTTGCGCGTACGTGGCAATCAGGTAAACATACATGACAATTGTGCTTAACCACACATGGCAACTAGATAAACACACATGATAACTATTGTTTGACCATATATGGCAAGTAGTTAATCACACACGACAACTATGATTTGATTACACGCGGCAACTATCATAAATTAGACATGACAATTATAGTTAACCAAAATAGAGAGAGTTGACATGCTTTTACAACCATATTTGCCATCCCGATAACTACATCTGTCATCCCGGATGGCAACTAAATCGTCATCCCACGGGGTTCCTATTGTAGCTGCGTCAGGACGTGTGGGTATATTTGCTTCGTGCCACACGCGCGAAGTGAGAATGAGTAGTATTTGTTGGGCGTGTGGCACGAAATAGCTACGCCCACACGTGCGGGCAATTCTACTGTTCGCCCACACACAGCCCGTGTGGGCTGCCCGCGCTCATGTCACACACAATGTGTGGGTGAATGCCTATTATGCCACACGTGTGGTGGATATCGGCGTCCATAAAAAATTATAGGAAGTGAGATTACATGTAGTATCTCAATTTTCTATAGAAAAAAAGATGTCACTTGGTTCATATGACAGGATTTTTTTTCATTGGGTCTAGGATCAAGTTTTTTTTAACGCGGTACAAACATAAAGGATTGGTTCCTGTCCTACAAGGGATATGTATCCATTCCTATAAACCAAAGGGTTCAAAAAAAATTCTTACAAAAACTCCATCATTTAGAATTCCCGCAAAAAATCCCTAAACCAAAGGAGCCCTTGGGAGGTTTAGGACCAAAGTGGGCACACTTGGGCAAGCTCAAGGATTGTGGATGTAGTTCACTCGAAGTATATCGAGTGGGAACAAAATGCCATGTTGATTGTGCTTGTACATGTAAAGCTAACAAAAAAGTTATAAATTAATGTGGTCTTCAATATAAATGCAAATATTGATGGGTACAGATTACATCGAAACACGTCATTAGTGGCCACAAAGGAAAGAGTGTGAGAGACGATTTAGATACTTTACACTTTTAACCTGGGTGGTGTGATGGGAACCTAGGTAGGTTTAAACCCCTTGTAGACCTTACAGAAAGCATCCTTGCATTTTAAGTAATTTCCACCTTTAAAAGTTTATCGATGAATTTCTCGGCCCGACGAATGCGACTCGAGCTACTCCACAAAAGTAAAGTTGCGATCTTTTACATCATATGTTTCAGTCCATATTTTTTTTCTCCGTTCCAAATTATAACATGTTCTAACTTTTAAAATTGGATGTATATAAACGTGTTTTGGTATGTTTGTTCATTTATTTCAGTGTACGTGTAGTTCTTGTTGAAATATCCAAAACGTATTTTTTGAACAAAGGTGCCACTGTTCAGACACTAGTATAATTACACTTAGCCGTGCTTTTACCTAGTCCTGCTTGATTGTAAATAACATGATCTAATTTTTAAAAATTGCCTGTATGTAAACATGTTTTAGTGTGTTTGTTCATTTATTTTAGTTTGATATAGTCCGTATTGAAACATCCAAAACCTTGTTTGAACAAAGGTGGCACAGTTCAGGTATACTAGTGTAATTACACTTAACCATGCTTTAAACCAGCGGCGGAGCCAGTGTATAGCTATTGGGTTCAACTGAACCCAATGCATCTTTCCTCGTACGTGGATATATACGTATTTGAGGGATGTGAACCCAATAAAATATTCTGGCTGACCCCAACACATGTCACGTACGTGGAAGAAAGGGCCCAGAAGGCAAAAGCCCACATAATCGTTTTACCAGAACCATGAGTTGTGTGAGTCACGTAATCGTATTTACGAGAAAAGCGCACGCAGCCGCACGCGGCACGCCTCGTCGAAGTCTGTTTTTTTCATCATTCGTTTATTCGTTTCTCTAATTCCCATCTCGCCTGTTCGCGTCGCTCGACGCCTGTGCCGCCGCCGCACGCCCGCGGCAAGTAGACGAGTGCAGATCAACATCGGTAATACCGAAACCCAAAATTTGAGGTAATTAGATTATATAGCCGCATCTTCTCTCTTTTTTTGTATGTCTTATCTACCCTAGAACACCAGTACGACAGTGACTATTTTGCCCTAGTTTTTTGATTTGTTTTTCTCCATGAACTTTGATCAATCTAGGCTATGGAACGGTATTTTTCGAATAAAACCCGGTCACCAGATCGAGATAATGATACAGGCACATCAAGGTCACCCACTAGACGTAGGCTAAGTGCATTAAATGTCACTGCAGCTAGTCTCCCGAAGCCTACTATTCATACAGAAATTAATTTTGATGAGTTGCCTTATGATCCGGCTGATCGGAAAAGAATTTCAGGGTACACAAGAAATCCAAAAAAGCAAGATGAGATTAGTCGCAGATATCTAATGAGGGGACCTTACAGGCCACCATCTAATTTTGGTTATCCGCAGAGGGAGATTAGTGATACTCAACGGGTGATCAATTCATGAGTGATTGTCTAATCTGCTATGTGGAGAAAGATATATTTTCTACCATTACCAATGATGCAGTGTTTAATATTTTTAAGGCGATGAAAGATCGAAAGGGGACACTCTAAAATGTGAGTGCCTTTACAATATTATTTCTCTTGTCAGTACTTGTTCTAAACTTGTCAAACTAACTTGTCGTTTTTTCTGTGTTCAAGAAAGATGAGAAGCTACACACTGGAGCTACAAAGTTATCTGGTGCTACTCTATTTATAATATGTAAACAAGTGATTTTATAATTTTATTGAACAGGTATGTCTTGCACTCTTCAGTTTTTAATGCAACACAGTGTGTGATACATGATATCATATTTCTATTCATTATGTTGTTTTTGGGTGCTATAATTTTGTTGTAAGATAATTTAAAATTATACTTTACACTTCACATACTAGTAGTAAATTCTCACAACCAGTCTGGAGTGAACCCAATGGCCAAATTTTCTGGCTCCGCCTCTGCTTTAAACTAGTCTTGCTTGACTGTACCACTATCTTTTTACAGTGCCTCCTCGATCTTCCATTGCCATAAAACGAAAAAGGATAAACAAAATGAAAGAAGGCACGCAAATGCATGTGCATCTGCTGCATACCGGGCTCACAATCTTACCAGTTACCACCATGATTCTATGAATGGCCGAGCAAACGCAAAGTTGAAAAGATGCAGCCAGTCAAACAGGAAACGGGAAAGCGGCTTTATTAGTAGTGGCGCGATGATGAGGTTACGGCCGCACCCGTGCGCCTCGGCGTGTCGCATATTTGGGCTATGAAGTGGAGAGCATACCCCGTGTGGGTGTGGCGGCCCCCACCATCGACGCCACACCATAGCCGCTCCATCCCCGAGTCCATCAGTTTCGCTGACGTACGTGGCCCACCCTTCAGTGGAACTGGCGTTTCCGTGGACACCTGAATGGACAAGTCACTGGGAAATGTTTTGGGAAACGGGGCCCGCATCATGACCCAGCACGTCCGCCTGTCCCTGGACCACCAGTGAGAGACGTCCGTGGCCGTTTGATTCAGACCCTGGTTGATATCATCCGTCCGCAGTGAGGCCGGGATGGGGCCCACTCGTCTGTAGCCGGGCACTGTCGTTGGGTGGGGTGGTGGGTACCGGGTACGCGCAATCTGCCGTTAGATCCCCTCGCCGCTTGTCTTTGCTGACGGAAAAAATGGTTACATTACACGAGGCTGTTCCATGCGTGGTGACCACTGACCAGTCACGCCATTTGCAGTTTCTTTGACCTCATCGGCCCAAAGCGAGCCCGATTTGATTGCAGAACACCGTACATCTTCTGTGCGTACCTCCCCGTAACGTAGTCCTAGTACTAGCTTCTCTTTTCGGGTGATAGCTCGTTTGCGTCTTTTATGACTTGTTTTGGGTGTTCCTGATCGGAGTGGAAAGATCCACGGGCCCTGCCGGTGGCTGTCTTCGATTCCGGCGCCGTCGTGACCGCCGTTGTCCTTTACACCAACTCTAGCAAAATCCTCGTATCGCCATAATCATCATAATGATCCTTCACACGCTTCAATATTTTTCGACATACAGCTTACACTATCATACTTACATTGTCATCCAACTTCATTTTCATAATAAACATCTTGAAATTCTCCCAAACGGATGCAATCTCAGCCTCCTTCTCTTCAAGCATGACCTTCTTCTCTTCACACTTGAGCTTCTTGTCAGTCGCTGCCATCAACATGTTAAACCTTTTTTACCTTACATGTGTCCTTAATGTTAGATCGCTTGACACTTGCCTCCTCCTGCTTCGTCAAGAGGTTCTTGAACCTCGTCGTCATCTTGACCGTCACCCCTTGTTGATTGGCCTTCTTCTCCTCACATTTCTTTCTTTCTTCGCCCTCGAACACTGGCCCTCTATCGCCCACGCACCGGTCATCACCTGCGTGAAATACTGCTCGGGGCGACGATGCTCCTTCCCCTTGGGCGGGGGCCAGTGGCCATCTCCATTGGATTGATCTTCGGCCAATGCACCATGGTCTTGGCAAATGCAAGCCTGGCCCCCTCAAGGCACGCCGACCACTTCACGACGTCAATCCGGAGCGGCGCCTCCCACAGCTTCTGCACAAGGCTGAAGTAGGTGTCCGGAATGGGCTCGGTCGGCCATAGACTGATGCAGAGGTCCTTCAAGGCCAGCTCTCACATCTGATGCATCTCCATCAGCTGCTTCATTTGATCACTAAAGGGGGGGGGCGCTCGGAGCCCGCAAACTGCGACCAGAAGAGTCGTTGCGTGGAGTCCTCCTCGAGGATGGCATAGTGCCTCGCTGCGGCCAGCGCATTCTTCGGAAGTTCGGCAAAGACGCATGCGGAGCACCAGACCCGCATTAGCAGGGCAAACCGGTGGCCTTCGAACACACTCTGCAATAAGTATTTCTTACCATTTGCACTATTCGCAGCTTGGAGGAGCTCCTCTCGGACACCTCGCGCATCAGTCCTTGTCTCCTGGAGCTCCTTCTCCGTCTTGGATAGTCGGGAGGATTGCTCCTCCTGCCCCTTCTCAAGGGCCTCCAGTTTCTTGGCGACATCCTGGAGCTCCACTTGGACTTCGGTCACTCGAGCCTCGTGCTGCTCAGCAGGAAGCTTGGCCTTCTCAAGCTCGGCCACCGCTTTCTCAGCAGTGGTCTTCTTCTTGGCCGCCTCGGCCTCGGCTTTCTTCAGGGCCTCCTTCAAGCCCTCGACCTCGATGGCGGTAGCTACGGGGCCATCACAATAAAGGATTAGCATACAGTCCGGATAGTCCATATCCGGCATTAAGAAAACATATCAAAAAGCTCATCTTGTGCCTCGTCAAGCCGTTTGTTGACAAGGTCAAGCTCTTTGTCGGAAGGCTTGAGCTTCCGATCCATCTCCTCTAACGCTGCCGCTTTAGCAGCCACGACCATGAAAGATTCCTACATCAACAAAAGAATTGTGACATCATTAATCGACCTGCCAAATTTGATCCTCCATAAGTTTTCTCCGAAACCCTTGCCGAGTCTCGGGGCCTGCTAAGTATACGACCCACCCAAACTAACTATTACAACCGCATTATGAGGAAAGAGCTTACCTCAAAGCCTGTTAGAAGGCCTTGGACATCGTCGTTCAGTCCGGATTGGACGGACCGAACACCCTGCATGACTGTACTTTGCCCAGCAATGATGAAGGAGTTGTTCACCAGCTCCAGCACGTCCGGCCAGCCAGCCGCCGCCCGTGTCGAGGTATTCAGCGCCGGTGTTGGCTCCCCGGCCCCTTCCCCGCTGGGAGGAACCTGTGTCGTCGAAGGCCTTGGGGGCTTGGGAGCGCTCGACGGAGGGGGTCCGGATGGTCCGGACTACTTTCCCTCGCTAGCCAGGAGGGACGCTCCCTCCTGGTCTTCGGTGACCAAGGTGTTAACCTCGATGGCATCCACCTCCCCCTCTGTGTTTGGTGGAGGGGGAGTCCTTTGCGACCGCACCTCCTCGACCTCTTCGGGGATCATAGGGGGCGCGGAGTGCGCCATAGACCCACTGTCCGCCAGTTCGGAGGGCGACGACGTCCCCTCTGAAGTCTGCTCGGTGGGGCGTTCATGTGGGGGACTGTAACTCGGAATGGTTAACCTTTAAATAAAGCAAGTTACTGAAATCAAGATGACTAAAAGTACCAACACCTTACCTACTGGCCCGGGGCTTGACCCTGGGTTCCTCCTCTAGAACCTTCTCGGACGCTTCGGACTCCTGGTCGGAGTCCTAACTGTCGGACAGAACCAGCTTGGGCCGGTATCGTCTTTTGGGGGCCGGAGAAGGTTGGACCTCCTCGACGTCCTCGGATGCCGCCCACTTCTTGGAGTGCGAGGAGGCACTCTTTTCCTCATCCTCATCATGGCCCTGATCCTGCATGGACGAGGCCGCCGCATTGCCGGACCGATTTCCCGGGCGGACCTTGCGATGGAGACCCTCCCTGGCCTCCGGCACTTCTGTTTTCTTGCCCTTCTTGGCGGGCGCCTTGTAGGGCACCACGACCAGCAGCTTCTCCAACTGCTCTAATTAGGGCTCTTTCGGCAGGGGCGCCGGGCTGCTTATCTTCTTGGCCTTGGCAAGCCAACCCTGCAAAAATCCGCATACAAGATTAGACCAAACTAAACATGGTATGAATACTCGAACACTCCTCGAAGAAAAATTCAACTCACCTCCTTTGGGGGGTTCGCGGTGTCAAGGCTGATGTCCTTCCCCTCAACTGGCCAGTCCTTCTGGGGCTAGAATAATTGATCCCATACTTTGTCGGGGGTCGTGCCATAGAGGCTTAGCATGGTGGTCGGATCCTCGGGCTCATACTCCCACATGGGCTTGGCCCCCTCTTGGCAAGGGAGGAGCCGGCGGTGGAGCATGATCTGGATCATATCAACCAGTTTAGCGCCGGTCTCTATTATGTTGTCGATGCATTTCTGCAAAACCTTCGTGTGTGCAACACACCCCCAGTCCGGAGCCTTGGTGGTCCATGAGGCCAGCCTGGTGGGGTGTCTGGACCTAAATGCGGGGGCCGCTCCCCATGCAGCCTTCCTCGTCTCGGTGATGTAGAACCACTCCTTTTGCCACATCCGGACGGTGTCGACAAAGTGGCCGTGCGGCCACTGGACCCTCGTCAGTTTACTAATCATGGCCCCTCCGCAGTTCGCATGCTCGTCGCCAACCACCTTAGGCTTGACGTTGAATACCTTCAGCCACAAACCAAAGTGCGGCCGAACTCGAAGACGCGCTTCATAGACAACAATGAAGGTCGAGATGTGGATGAGGGAATTGGGGGCTAGGTCGTGAAAATCTAGCCCGTAGAAGAACATCAACCCCCGCCCGAAGGGGTGCAGGGGAAATCCTAGCCCTCTAAGAAAAGAGGGAAGAAACACGACCCTCTTGCTCGGCTGGGGCATGGGGATGATCTAGCCTTCTTCGGGGGCCTGATGAGCAACATTGGCCGGCAAATATCCAGCCTCCTTCAGTTTCAAAATGCCCCCCTCGGTGACGTTGGAGGCCTCCCACTTCCCATTGGCTCCAGATCCAGCCATGATTGAAGGAGGCAAAGGGGGATTCGATGTGGAAGCAGAGAGAAAGGGCGCTGGTGCTTGATGACCCACAAGTATAGGAGATCTATGTAGTCCTTTCGATAAGTAAGAGTGTCGAACCCAACGAGGAGCAGAAGGAAATTACAAGCAGTTTTCAGTAAGGTTTTCTCTGCAAGCACTGAAATTGTAGGTAACAAATAATTTTGTGATAAGATAATTTGTAACGGGTAACAAGCAATGAAAGTAAATAAAGTGCAGCAAGGTGGCCCAATCCTTTTTGTAGCAAAGGACAAGCCTGGACAATTTCTTATAATGAGAAAAGCGCTCCCGAGGACACATGGGAATTATCGTCAAGCTAGTTTTCATCACGCTCATATGATTTGCGTTCGGTACTTTGATAATTTAATATGTGGGTGGACCGGTGCTTGGGTACTGCCCTTACTTGGACAAGCATCCCACTTATGATTAACCCCTATTGCAAGCATCCGGAACTACAAAAGAAGTATTATGGTAAACCTAACCACAGCATTAGACATATGGATCCAAATCAGCCCCTTACGAAGCAACGCATAAACTAGGGTTTAAGCTTCTGTCACTCTAGCAACCCATCATCTACTTATTACTCCCCAATGCCTTCCTCTAGGCCCAAATAATGGTGAAGTTGAAGGAAATATGCCCTAGAGGCAATAATAAAGTTATTATTTATTTCCCCATATCATGATAAATGTTTATTATTCATGCTAGAATTGTATTACCTGGAAACATAATACATGTGTGAATATATAGACAAACATAGTGTCACTAGTATGCCTCTACTTGACTATCTCGTGAATCAAAGATGGTTAAGTTTCCTGACCATAAACATGAGTTGTCATTTGATTAATGGGATCACATCATTAGGAGAATGATGTTATTGACTTGACCCATTCCGTTAGCTTAGCACTTGATCGTTTAGTACGTTGCTATTGCTTTCTTCATGACTTATACATGTTCCTATGACTATGAGATTATGTAACTCCCGCTTACCGGAGGAACACTTTGTGTGCTACCAAACGTCACAACGTAACTAGGTGATTATAAAGGTGCTCTCAGGTGTCTCCAAAGGTACTTGTTGAGTTGACGTATTTCGAGATTAGGATTTGTCACTCCGATTGTCAGAGAGGTATCTCTGGGCCCTCTCGGTAATGCACATCACTATAAGCCTTGCAAGCAATGTAGCTAATGAGTTAGTTACAGGATGGTGCATTACGTAACGAGTAAAGAGACTTGCTGGTAACGAGATTGAACTAGGTATTGAGATACTGACGATTGAATCTCGGGCAAGTAACATACCGATGACAAAGGGAACAACGTATGTTGTTATGCGGTTTGACCGATAAAGATCTTCGTAGAACATGTAGGAGCCAATATGAGCATCCAGGTTCCGCTATTGGTTATTGACCGGAGACGAGTCTCGGTCATGTCTACATAGTTCTCGAACCCGTAGGGTCCGCAAGCTTAAAGTTAGATGACAGTTATATTATGAGTTTATGTGTTTTGATGCACCGAAGGTTGTTCGGAGTCCCGGATGTGATCACGGACATGACGGGGAGTCTTGAAATGGTCGAGACATAACGATCGATATATTGGACGACTATATTTGGACACCGGAATGGTTCTGGGTGAGATTGGGACAATACCGGAGCTCCGGGAGGTTATCGGAGCCCCCCCGGGAGGTATATGGGCCTTAATGGGCTCAAGTGGAAAGGAGGGGAAAGGAGCAAGGGAGGGGGCGCTCCCCCCCAAGCCCAATCCGAATTGGGAGGGGGTCGGCCCCCTTTCCTTCCTCCCTCCTTCCTCTTCCTTCCCTCTCCCTCTCCAAATAGGAAAAGGAGGAGTCCTGCTCCCGGTGGGAGTAGGACTCCCCCCTTGGGCGCGCCTCCTCCCCTTGGCCGGCCCCCTCCTCTACTCCTTTATATACGGGGGAGGGGGCACCCCATAGACACAACAATCGATCATTGATCTCTTAGCCGTGTGCGGTGCCCCCCTCCATCATAGTCCTCCTCGATAATATCGTAGCGGTGCTTAGGCGAAGCCCTGCATCGGTAGAACATCATCATCGTCACCACGCCGTCGAGCTGACGGAACTCTCCCTCAAAGCTCGGCTGGATCGGAGTTCAAGGGACGTCATCGAGGGTAACGTGTGTAAGAACTCGGAGGTGCCATGTGTTCCGTACTTGATCGGTCGGATCGTGAAGACGTACGACTACATCAACCGCGTTGTGCTAACGCTTCCGCTTTCGGTCTACGAGGGTACGTGGACACACTCTCCCCTCTTGTTGCTATGCATCACCATGATCTTGCGTGTGTGTAGGAAACTTTTTGAAATTACTACGTTCCCCAACAGTGGCATTCGAGCCAGGTTTTATGCGTTGATGTTATATGCACGAGTAGAACACAAGTGAGTTGTGGGCGATACAAGTCATACTTCTTACCAGCATGTCATTTTGGTTCAGCGGTATTGTTGGATGAAGCGTCTCGGACCGACATTACGCGTACGCTTACGCGAGACTGGTTCTACTGACGTGCTTTGCACACAGGTGGCTGGCGGGTGTCAGTTTCTCCAACTTTAGTTGAACTGAGTGTGGCTACGCCTGGTCCTTGAGAAGGTTAAAACAACACTAACTTGACAAACTATCGTTGTGGTTTTGATGCGTAGGTAAGAACGGTTCTTGCTAAGCCCGTAGCAGCCACGTAAAATTTGCAACAACAAAGTAGAGGACGTCTAACTTGTTTTTGCAGGGCATGTTGTGATGTGATATGGTCAAGACGTGATGCTATATTTTATTGTATTGGATGATCATGTTTTGTAACCAAGTGATCAGCAACTGGCAGGAGCCATATGGTTGTCGCTTTATTGTATGCAATGCAATCGCCCTGTAATTGCTTTACTTTATCACTAAGCGGTAGTGATAGTCGTAGAAGCAATAGTTGGCGAGACGACAACGATGCAACGATGGAGATCAAGGTGTCGCGCCGGTGACGATGGTGATCATGACGGTGCTTCGGAGATGGAGATCACAAGCACAAGTGATGATGGCCATATCATATCACTTATATTGATTGCATGTGATGTTTATCTTTTATGCATCTTATCTTGCTTTGATTGACGGTAGCATTATAAGATGATCTCTCACTAAATTTCAAGATAAAAGTGTTCTCCCTGAGTATGCACCGTTGCCAAAGTTCGGCGTGCCCAGACACCACTTGCTCGGGTGTGATAAGCTCTACGTCCATCTACAACGGGTGGAAGCCAGTTTTGCACACGCAGAATACTCAGGTTAAACTTGACGAGCCTAGCATATGCAGATATGGCCTCGGAACACTGAGACCAAAAGGTCGAGTATGAATCATATAGTAGATATGATCAATATAGTGATGTTCACCATTGAAAACTACTCCATTTCATGTGATGATCGGTTATGGTTTAGTTGATTTGGATCACGTGATCACTTAGATGATTAGAGGGATGTCTATCTAAGTGGGAGTTCTTAAGTAATATGATTAATTAAACTTAAATTTATCATGAACTTAGTACCTGATAGTATTTTGCTTGTCTATGTTTGTTGTAGATAGATGGCCCATGCTATTGTTTCGTTGAATTTTAATGCATTCCTTGAGAAAGCAAAGTTGAAAGATGATGGTAGCAACTACACGGATTGGGTCCGTAACTTGAGGATTATCCTCATTGCTGCACAGAAGAATTACGTCCTGGAAGCACCGCTAGGTGCCAAACCTGCTGCAGGAGCAACACCAGATGTTATGAACGTCTGGCAGAGCAAAGCTGATGACTACTCGATAGTTTAGTGTGCCATGCTTTATGGCTTAGAACCGGGACTTCAACGACGTTTTGAACGTCATGGAGCATATGAGATGTTCCAGGAGTTGAAGTTAATATTTCAAGCAAATGCCCGGATTGAGAGATATGAAGTCTCCAATAAGTTCTATAGCTGCAAGATGGATGGGAATAGTTCTGTCAGTGAGCATATACTCAGATTGTGTGGGTATAACAATCACTTCATTCAACTAGGGGTTAATCTTCCGGATGATAGCGTCATTGACAGAATTCTTCAATCACTGCCACCAAGCCACAAGAGCTTCAGGATGAACTGTAATATGCAAGGGATGGATAAGAAAATTCTTGAGCTCTTCGCAATGCTAAAGGCTGCGGAGGTAGAAATCAAGAAGGAGCATCAAGTGTTGATGGTCAATAAGACCACCAGTTTCAAGAAAAAGGGCAAAGGGAAAAAGACGGGGAACTTCAAGAAGAACAGCAAACAAGTTGCTGCTAAGAGAAGAAACCCAAGTCTGGACCTAAGCCTGAGACTGAGTGCTTTTACTGCAAGCAGACTGGTCACTGGAAGCGGAACTGCCCCAAGTATTTGGCGGATAAGAAGGATGGCAAGGTGAACAAAGGTATATGTGATATACATGTTATTGATGTGTACCTTACCAGAGCTCGCAGTAGCACCTGGGTATTTGATACTGGTTCTGTTGCTAATATTTGCAACTAAAAACAGGGACTACAGATTAAGCAGACACTGGCTAAGGACGAGGTGACGATGCGCGTGGGAAATGGTTCCAAAGTCGACATGATCGCCGTCGGCACGCTACCTCTACATCTACCTTCGGGATTAGTTTTAGACCTAAATAATTGTTATTTGGTGCCAGCGTTGAGCATGAACATTATATCTGGATCTTGTTTGATGCGAGATGGTTATTCATTTAAATCTGAGATAATGGTTGTTCTATTTATATGAGTAATATATTTTATGGTCATGCACCCTTAAAGAGTGGTCTATTTTTGACGAATCTCAATAGTAGTGATACACATATTCATAATGTTGAAGCCAAAAGATGCAGAGTTGATAATGATAGTGCAACTTATTTATGGCACTGCCGTTTAGGTCATATTAGTGTAAAGCGCATGAAGAAACTCTATACTGATGGACTTTTGGAATCACTTGATTATGAATCACTTGGTACTTGCGAACCATGTCTCATGGGCAAGATGACTAAAACGCCGTTCTCCGGAACTATGGAGCGAGCAACTGATTTATTGGAAATCATACATATTGATGTATGTGGTCCAATAAATGTTGAGGCTCGCGGCGGGTATCGTTATTTTCTCACCTTCACAGATGATTTGAGCAGATATGGGTATATCTACTTAATGAAACATAAGTCCGAAACATTTGAAAAGTTCAAAGAATTTAGAGTGAAGTTGAAAATCATCGTAACAAGAAAATAAAGTTTCTACGATCTGATCGTGGAGGAGAATATTTGAGTTACGAGTTTGGTCTACATTTGAAACAATGCGGAATAGTTTCGCAACTCTCGCCACCCGGAACACCACAGCGTAATGGTGTGTCCGAACGTTGTAATCGTACTTTACTAGATATGGTGCGATCTATGATGTCTCTTACTGATTTATCGCTATCATTTTGGGGCTATGCTTTAGAGATGGCTGCATTCACGTTAAATAGGGCACCATCAAAATCCGTTGAGACGACGCCTTATGAACTATGGTTTGGCAAGAAACCAAAGTTGTCATTTCTTAAAGTTTGGGGCTGCGATGCTTATGTGAAAAAGCTTCAACCTGATAAGCTCGAACCCAAATCGGAAAAATGTGTCTTCACAGGATACCCAAAGGAAACTGTTGGGTACACCTTCTATCACAGATCCGAAGGCAAGACATTTGTTGCCAAGAATGGATCCTTTCTAGAGAAGGAGTTTCTCTCGAAAGAAGTGAGTGGGAGGAAAGTAGAACTTGATGAGGTAACTGTACCTGCTCCCTTATTGGAAAATAGTTCATCACAGAAACCGGTTCCTGTGACGACTACACCATTTAGTGAGGAAGTTGATGATATTGATCATGAAACTTCAGATCAAGTTACTACCAAACCTCGTAGGTCAAGCAGAGTAAGATCCGCACCAGAGTGGTACGGTAATCCTATTCTGGAGGTCATGTTACTTGACCATGGTGAACCTACATACTATGAGGAAGCGATGATCAGCCTAGATTCCGCAAAATGGCTTGAGGCCATGAAATCTGAGATGGGATCCATGTATGAGAATAAAGTGTGGACTTTGGTTGACTTGCCCGATGATCGGCAAGCCATCGAGAATAAATGGATCTTCAAGAAGAAGACTGACGCTGATGGTAATATTACTGTCTACAAAGCTCGACTTGTTGCAAAAGGTTTTCGACACATTCAATGGGTTGACTACGATGAGACTTTCTCACCCGTAGCGATGCTTAAGTCTGTCCGAATCATGTTAGCAATTGCTGCATTTTATGATTATGAAATTTGGCAAATGGATGTCAAAACTGCATTCCTGAATGGATTTCTGGAAGAAGAGTTGTATATGATGCAGCTAGAAGGTTTTGTCGATCCAAAGGATGCTAACAAAGTGTGCAAGCTCCAGCGATCCATTTATGGACTAGTGCAAGCCACTCGGAGTTGGAATAAACGCTTTGATAGTGTGATCAAAGCATATGGTTTTATACAAACTTTTGAAGAATCTTGTATTTAAAAGAAAGTGAGTGGGAGCTCTGTAGCATTTCTAATATTATATGTGGACGACATATTATTGATTGGAAATGATATATAATTTCTGGATAGCATAAAAGGATACTTGAATAAAAGTTTTTCAATGAAAGACCTCGGTGAAGCTGCTTATATATTGGGCATCAAGATCTATAGAGATAGATCAAGACGCTTAATTAGACTTTCATAAAGTACATACCTTGATAAAGTTTTGGAGAAGTTCAAAATGGATCAAGCTAAGAAAGGGTTCTTGCCTGTAATACAAGGTGTGAAATTGAGTCAGACTCAATGCCCGACCACTGCAGAAGATAGAAAGAAAATGAAAGAAGTTCCCTATGCTTCAGCCATAGGCCCTATCATGTATGCAATGATGTGTACCAGACCTGATGTGTGCCTTGCTATTAGTTTTGCAGGGAGGTACCAAAGTAATCCAGGAGTGGATCACTGGACAACGGTCAAGAACATCCTGAAATACCTGAAAAGGACTAAGGATATATTTCTCGTTTATGGAGGTGACAAAGAGCTAGTCGTAAATGGTTACGTCGATGCAAGCTTTGACACTGATCCGGACGATTCTAAATCGCAAACCGGATACGTGTTTATATTGAACGGTGGAGTTGTTAGTTGGTGTAGTTCTAAACAAAGCATCGTGTAGGATCTACATGTGAAGCGGAGTACATAGCCACTTCGGAAGCAGCAAATGAAGGAGTCTCGATGAAGGAGTTCATATCCGATCTAGGTGTCATACCTAGTGCATCGGGTCCAATGAAAATCTTTTGTGACAATACTGGTGCAATTGCCTTGGCAAAGGAATCCCGATTTCACAAGAGAACCAAGCACATCAAGAGACGCTTCAATTCCATCTGGGACCAAGTCCAGGTGGCAGACATAGAGATTTGCAAGATACATACGGATCTGAATGTTGCAGACCCGTTGACTAAGCCTCTTCCACGAGCAAAACATGATCAACACCAAGGCTCCATGGGTGTTAGAATCATTAATGTGTAATCTAGATTATTGACTCTAGTGCAAGCGGGAGACCGAAGGAAATATGCCCTAGAGGCAATAATAAAGTTATTATTTATTTCCTCATATCATGATAAAAGTTTATTATTCATGCTAGAATTGTATTACCCGGAAACATAATACATGTGTGAATATATAGACAAACATAGTGTCACTAGAATGCCTCTACTTGACGAGCTCGTGAATCAAAGATGGTTAAGTTTCCTGACCATAGACATGAGTTGTCATTTGATTAACGAGATCACATCATTAGGAGAATGATGTGATTGATTTGACCCATTCCGTTAGCTTAGCACTTGATCATTTAGTATGTTGCTATTGCTTTCTTCATGACTTATACATGTTCCTATGACTATGAGATTATGTAACTCCCGCTTATCGGAGGAACACTTTGTGTGCTACCAAACGTCACAACGTAACTGGGTGATTATAAAGGTGCTCTACATGTGTCTCCAAAGGTACTTGTTGAGTTGACGTATTTCGAGATTAGGATTTGTCACTCCGATTGTCGGAGAGGTATCTCTGGGCCCTCTTGGTAATGCACATCACTATAAGCCTGGCAAGCAATGTAGCTAATGAGTTAGTTACGGGATGGTGCATTACGTAACGAGTAAAGAGACTTGCTGGTAACAAGATTGAACTAGGTATTGAGATACTGATGATCGAATCTCGGGCAAGTAACATACCGATGACAAAGGGAACAACGTATGTTGTTATGCGGTTTGACCGATAAAGATCTTCGTAGAACATGTAGGAGCCAATATGAGCATCCAAGTTCCGCTATTGGTTATTGACCAGAGACGAGTCACGGTCATGTACACATAGTTCTTGAACCCGTAGGGTCCGCATGCTTAAAGTTAGATGACGGTTATATTATGAGTTTATGTGTTTTGATGTACCGAAGGTTGTTAGGAGTCCCGGATGTGATCACAGACATGACGGGGAGTCTCGAAATGGTCGAGACATAACGATCGATATATTGGACGACTATATTTGGACACCGTAATGGTTCCGGGTGAGATTTGGACAATACCGGAGCTCCGGGAGGTTATCAGAACCCCCAGGAGGTATATGGGCCTTAATGGGCTCTAGTGGAAAGGAGGGGAAAGGAGCAAGGGAGCCCCCCCAAGCCCAATCCGAATTGGGAGGGGGGCCGCCCCCCCCCCCTTTCCTTCCTCCCTCCTTCCTCTTCCTTCCCTCTCCCTCTCCAAATAGGAAAAGGAGGAGTCCTACTCCCGGTGGGAGTAGGACTCCCCCCTTGGGCGCGCCTCCTCCCCTTGGCCAGCCCCCTCCTCCACTCCTTTATATACAGGGGAGGGGGGCACCCCATAGACACAACAATTGATCATTGATCTCTTAGCCGTGTGCGGTGCCCCCCTCCATCATAGTCCTCCTAGATAATATCGTAGCAGTGCTTAGGCAAAGCCCTGCGTCGGTAGAACATCATCATCGTCACCACGCCGTCGTGCTGACGGAACTCTCCCTCAAAGCTCGGCTGGATCGGAGTTCGAGGGACGTCATCGAGCTGAACGTGTGCAAGAACTCGGAGGTGCCGTGCGTTCGGTACTTGATCGGTCGGATCGTGAAGACGTACGACTACATCAACCACGTTGTGCTAACGCTTCTGCTTTTGGTCTACGAGGGTACGTGGACACACTCTCCCCTCTCGTTGCTATGCATCACCATGATCTTGCATGTGCGTAGGAATTTTTTTGAAATTACTACGTTCCCCAACAGAAGTGTCATGTAGTCGACGTTCACAAAACACCACTAGAGGAGAGACAACATACATCTCATCAAAATATCGAACGAATACCAAATTCACATGACTACTAATAGCAAGACTTCACCCATGTCCTCAGGAACAAACGTAACTACTCACAAAGCATATTTATGTTTATAATCAGAGGAATATTAATATGCATTAAGGATCTGAACATATGATCTTCCATCAAGTAAACCAATTAGCATCAACTACAATGAGGAATCAACACTACTAGCAACCCACAAGTACCAATTTGTGGTTTTGATACAAGATTGGATACAAGAGATGAACTAGGGTTTTGAGAGCATATGGTGCTGGTGAAGATGTTGATGGATATTGACCCCCTCCCGATGAGAGGATCGTCGGTGAAGATGACGGTGATGATTTCCCCCTCCCGGAGGGAAGTTTCCCCAGCAGAACAGCTCCGCCGGAGCCCTAGATTGGTTCCGCCAAGATTCCGCCTCGTGGCGGCGGAGTTTCGTCCCGTAAGCTTGCTTATGAATTTTTCCAGGGGAAAAGCCTTCATATAGCAGAAGATGGGCACCGGAGGGCCACCAGGGGGCCTAGGAGACAGGGGGCGCGCCTAGTAGGGGTGGGCGCCTCCCACCCTCCTAGACAGGGTGTGGGCCCCCTCTGGTGTTTTCTTCGCTCAATAGTTCTTATTAATTTCAAAACTGACTTCCGTGGAGTTTCAGGATTTTTGGAGCTGTGCAAAATAGGTTTCCAATATTTATTCCTTTTCCAGCCAGAATTCCAGCTGCTGGCATTCCCCCTCTTCATGGTAAACCTTGTAAAATAAGAGACAATAGCCATAAGTATTGAGACATAATGTGTAATAACAGCCCATAATGCAATAAATATTGATATAAAAGCATGATGCAAAATGGACGTATCAACTCCCCCAAGCTTAGACCTCGCTTGTCCTCAAGCGGAAGCCGAAATTGAAAATATGTCCACATGTTTAGAGATAGAGGTGCCGATAAAAATATAAATACAGACATGAGGGCATCATGATCATTCTTATAACAGCAACATATATAGATTTTGTCATATGATTTCTTATGCTCAAGTAACAATCTATTCACAATGTCAAGTATGGTTCAGAAACTTCATTGGGAACTAACAAACTATAATCTCAGTCATTGAAGCAATTGCAATTTATCATAACATTAGAAAGAATAAAGAATAGAGCTTTTCAGCAAGTCCACATACTCAACTATCATATAGTCTTCCACAATTGCTAACACTCACGCAGTACTTGTGGTTATGGAGTTTCAACCGGACACTGAGACAGATAGGGGCTTATTGTGTTGCCTCCCAATGTATTCACCTTTGGGTGATGTCAACAATAATAATTCATGCTAACTTACATCCAATTGGATATATATATCAAGATCTTTCAAACACGAGGAGCTTGCCAAAGGATAAAATGAAAAATGGAAAGGTGAAGATCACCTTGACTCAATCATAAAGTAAAAACATAAAGTAAAAGATAGGCCCTTCGCAGAGGGAAGCAGAGGTTGTCATGTGCTTTTAGGGTTGGATGAACAAAATCTTAATGCAAAAGAACATCACTTTATATTGCCACTTGTATATGGACCTTTATTATGCAGTCTGTCGCTTATATTGCTTCCATAACAAGATCGTATAAAGCTTATTTTCTCTGCACTAATAAGTCATACATATTTAAAGAGCAATTTTTATTGCTTGCAACGTGACAACTTACTTGAAGGATCTTACTCAATCCATAGGTAGGTATGGTGGACTCTCATGGCAAAAACTGGGTTTAAGGATATTTGGAAGCACAAGTAGTATCTCTACTGGTGCAAGGAATTTGGCTAGCATGAGGGAGAAAGGCAAGCTCAACATGTTGGGAAGATCAATGACAATATACTTTAACTGAGATGTGAGAAAACATAAACCATTACATTGTCTTCCTTGTCCAACATCAACTCTTTTAGCATGTCATACTTAATGAGTGCTCATAAATCATAAAAGATGTCCAAGATAGTATATTTGCATGTGAAAACCTCTCTTTCCTTATTACTTCCTATTAATTGCAACGATGACCAAAACTACGTTTGTCAACTCTCAACAACTTTTATGCCTCATATTTTCTATGTGTGAAGTTATTGCTATCCATAAGATCAATATGAACTCTTTTATTCTTTTTATTCTTTCTACTTTCTCAAGATCATGGAAAGATAGCAAAGCCCTTGACTCAACACTAAACTTTATTATAGATAGCTCACGGACTCGATTACATAAAGAGATCACAAAGCAAAACTGAAAACTACTTGATACTAAAACTTCAATCTACTAGATCAAGATACTACTAAAAGGATCGAACTAAGTAAAACGGTAAAGATAGGAGTGTGACGGTGATACGATACCGGGGACCCTCCCCCAAGCTTGGCAGTTGCCAAGGGGAGTGCCCATACCCATGTGATTACGTCCTCGGAGGTGGTGAAGTAGGAGTTGTTGATGATGTAGGCTTCTTCCTCAATTTACGCTTGAGTATAGTATTTTGCTCCTTTAGGTCATCTATCTCCTGCTCAAGACTTAACATTCTTTTGCATAATTCCTGTTTATTTTCCTGCAAGAGATGAAAAGGGATAAACTCGATCTTTGGCTTCATTGCTCTATCAGGGAGGCTTGACTTTTTAAACTCCACATGCATGTCCCTAGGTTGAGGTAATGGGGCTTTGTCTTTGTCTGAACTCGTCTCCTCCTTTCCCTTAGGCTCATAGTCTTCCTCTTCTTCAGTGGTCCAGCCACCATGCTCCAAGTCCACGTAGACCTTAGGGTCTGCAAGGTAATCAGCCACATAGCTCTCCCCTTCTGAATCCCGAGATGACATATTGCTCTAAATCTGTAATAGAAACAGCTCGAAATGAAAACAGAAGATAATTGCGTGATACGGTGGTCAAAGCCTTCGGGGGATTATACAACGAATTTTTACCAACCAAAATACATAATGTGCAAGAAAACGGAGTCCGGGAGGCACACGAGGTGGCCACGAGACAGGGGGTGCGCCCAGGGAGGGTGGGTGCACTCTCCACCCTCGTGGAGGCCTCGTGTCCTTCCTGGATTACTTCTTTCTTTCCTAAATTCTTAAATAGTCCAAAACAGAAGAAAATTGCCATTAGAGTTGTTTTGGAGTCGGTTTACTTATCGTACCACATACCTATTCCTTTTCGGAGTCTGAAACGTTCTGGAAAGTGTCCCTTATGTATTCCTCCGGGGTTACGATTTCAGTAATATTAGTTTCAACATTGATAGGATTACCTGGGATATAATGTTTGATTCTTTGACCATTCATCACCCTCGGACTTGTGCCTTCGAAGTTGTTGATTTTTATGGCACCGGAACGATAGACCTCCTCGATAACGTAAGGACCTTCCCATTTAGAGAGAAGTTTTCCTGCAAAAAAATCTTAAACGAGAGTTGAATAATAACACATAATCACCTACGTTAAATTCTCGCTTTTGTATCCTTTTGTCATGCTAGCGTTTGACTTTTTCTTTGAATAGCTTGGCATTCTCATAGGCTTGGGTTCTCCATTCATCAAGTGAGCTAATATCCAATAACCTCTTCTCACCGGCAAGTTTGAAGTCATAGTTGAGCTCTTTAATAGCCCAATATGCTTTATGTTCAAGTTCAAGAGGTAAGTGACATGCATTTCCATAAACCATCTTATACGGAGACATACCCATAGGATTTTTGTAGGCAGTTCTATAGGCCCATAATGCATCATCAAGTTTCTTGGACCAATTCTTTCTAGATCTATTCACAGTCTTTTGCAAAATTAATTTGAGCTCTCTATTGCTCAACTCTACTTGACCACTAGACTGCGGGTGATAAGGAGATGCGATTCTATGATTAACATCATACTTAGCAAGCATCTTACGGAAAGCGCCATGAATAAAATGTGAACCACCATCAGTCATAAGATATCTAGGGACTCCAAACCTCGGAAAAATAACTTCTTTAAGCATTTTAATAGAAGTGTTATGATCAGCACTACTAGTTGGAATAGCTTCTACCCACTTAGTAACGTAATCAACAGCAACTAAAATATGTGTGTAACCATTAGAGGCAGGAAAAGGTCCCATATAATCACAGCCCCAAACATCAAATGGTTCAATAACAATAGAATAATTCATAGGCATTTCTTGATGTCTACTAATATTACCAATTCTTTGACATTCATCACAAGATAAGACAAACTTACGAGCATCTTTGAAGAGAGTAGGCCAATAAAAACCGGATTGCAATACCTTATGTGCAGTTCTATCTCCAGTGTGGTGTCCTCCATACGATTCAGAGTGACACTTGCGTAGGATCTGTTCCTGTTCATGCTCAGGTACACAACGTCTAATAACACCATATACTCCTTCTTTATAAAGGTGTGGGTCATCCCAGAAGTAATGTCTTAAATCATAAAAGAACTTTTTCTTTTGCTGGTATGTGAAACTAGGTGGTATAAATTTAGCAACAATGTAATTAGCATAATCAGCATACCAAGGGGTAGTACGAGAAGCATTAATGACCGCTAATTGTTCATCAGGAAAGCTATCATCAATAGGTAGTGGGTCATCAAGAACATTCTCTAACCTAGACAAGTTGTATGCAACAGGGTTCTTAGCTCCCTTTCTATCAACAATATGCAAATCAAATTCTTGGAGCAAGAGAACCCATCTAATAAGTCTAGGCTTAGCATCTGTCTTTTCCATAAGATATTTAATAGGAGCATGATCAGTGTGAATAGTAACTTTAGAATCAACAATATAAGGTCTAAACTTATCACAAGCAAATACAACTGCTAAGAACTCTTTTTCAGTAGTAGCATAATTTCTCTGGGCAGTATTAAGAGTTTTACTAGCATACTAAATAACATTCAATTTCTTATCAACTTTTTGCCCTAGAACAGCACCTACAGCATAATCACTAGCATCACACATAATTTCAAAGGGTAAATTCCAATCAGGTGGTTGAACAATAGGTGTAGTTATAAAAGCTTTCTTAAGTATTTCAAATGCTTCTAAACAATCATCATCAAAGACAAAAGGAATATCTTTTTGTAATAAACTAGTCAGAGGCCTAGAGATTTTAGAAAAGTCCTTAATGAACCTCCTATAAAAACCGGCATGACCAAGGAAACTTCTTATACTTTTTATGTCCTTGGGACATGGCATCTTTTCAATAGCATCAACTTTAGCTTTATCAACTTCAATACCTCTCTCATAAATCTTATGCCCCAAGACAATGCCTTCATTAACCATAAAATGGCACTTTTCCCAATTCAACACGAGACTAGTGTCTTCGCATCTCTGCAAAACTTGATCAAGGTTGCTCAAACAATCATCAAAAGAGGATCCATAAACGGAGAAATCATCCATGAATACCTCACAAATCTTTTCACAAAAGTTAGAGAATATAGCCATCATGCATCTTTGAAAGGTAGCAGGTGCATTACATAAACCAAAAGGCATACATCTATAAGAAAAAGTACCAAAAGGGCAAGTAAAAGTAGTTTTTGATTGATCCTCCGCTGACATAGGTATTTGAGAGAAACCAGAATAACCATCTAGAAAGCAGAAATGTGTGTGTTTGGATAGTCTTTCTAGCATTTGATCAATAAAAGGTAAAGGGTAATGATCTTTCTTAGTAGCTTTATTTAATTTACGGAAATCATTTACCATCCTATAACCTGTAATAATTCTTTACGGGATCAATTCATCTTTATCACTAGGAACGACACTAATACCTCCCTTTTTAGGAACGCAATGGACAGGACTTACCCAATCACTGTCAGCAACGGGATAAATTATACATGCCTCAAGGAGCTTTAGTATCTCCTTTCTTACCACTTCTTTCATCTTGGGATTCAATCGTCGTTGAGGATCCCTAACTGGTTTGGCATCTTTCTCCACATTTATTTTGTGTTGGCATAGAGTGGGACTAATGCCCTTAAGATCATCCAGATTATATCCAATAGCAGCACGGTGCTTCTTCAGAGTTTTCAATAATCTTTCTTCTTCTTGCTCTGAAAGGTTAGCACTAATAATAACAGGATATATTTTCTTTTCGTCAAGATAAGCATACTTAAAATTATTAGGTAATGCATACTTAAAATTATTAGGTAATGGTTTGAGCTCAAACATGGGATCACCCTTAGGTGGAGGGGGATCCTCTAGGATTTCAACAGGTAGGTTGTGTTTCAAAATAGGACCCCGTTGAAGGAACACTTCGTCTATTTCCCTTCTTTCATTTATAAACATATCATTTTCATGGTCTAGCAAATATTGTTCTAACGGATCAGTAGGAGGCACGACAATAGAAGCAAGACCAATAATCTCATCCTTGCTAGGTGATTCTTTATCACGGGGTTGTCTACAAAACTTAGCAAAATTAAACTCATGAGACATATCCCCTAAGCCAATAGCAACAACATCCTTTTTGCAATCAATCCTAGCATTAACAGTATTCAAAAATGGTGTACCAAAAATAATGGGACAAAAGTGACCTTGTGAGGAACTAAGAACAAGAAAATCAGCAGGATATTTAACCTTCCCACACAAGACTTCAACATCTCTAACAATCCCAACTGGTGAAATAGTATCTCTATTGGCAAGCTTGATAGTAACATGAATACCTTCCAATTCAGCGAGTGCAATATCATGCATAATTTCTTTATATAAGTCATAGGGTATTGCACTAGCACTAGCACCCATATCGCATAAGCCATGATAACAATGATCTCATATTTTAACAGAAATAACAGGCATGCCTACAACAGGTCTATGTATCTTAGCATCTGGCCTAACAATATTAGCAGTCTCACCACAGTAATAAATAACATGCCCATCTAAATTATCATCCTAGAGATCTCTAACCATAGCAATACTAGGTTCAACTTTGATTTGCTCAGGAGGTGTATAAGTCCTAGTATTACTCTTACGAACAACAGTCGAAGTTTTAGCATGATCTTTTATCCTAACAAGAAAAGGAGGTTTCTCAACATAAGTAGTAGGAACAATAGGATCATTATAAGTGACAGTCTTTTCTTCAACTGTAATAGGTGCAACTACTTTTACTTCAATGGAAGGATTATATTTAAACCACTTCTCCTTAGGGAGATCAATGTGAGTAGCAAAAGATTCACAAAAAGCAGCTACTATCTCAGAGTCAAGTCCATACTTAGCGCTAAATCCATGAAAAGCATCGGTATCCATAAAAGACTTAACACAATCAAACTTAGGTGTTATACCTGACTCCTTACCATCGTCGGAACCCCAATCTTCAGAGTTGCGTTTAATTCTTTCCAATAAGTCCCACTTGAATTTAGTAGTCTTCAGCATATAAGAACCAGCACAAGAAGTATCAAGCATGGTGCGATCACTGGGAGAAAGCCGAGCATAAAAGTTTTGGATAATCATTTCTCTAGAGAGCTCATCGATTGCGGCATGAATATAAAATTGACTTAAGCCTCCCCAAGCTTGAGTGATGCTTTCTCCTTCACGAGGCCAGAGATTATATATGTAATTATGATCACAATGAACAAGATGCATAGGATACAACTTCTGGTGAAATTCCAACTTCAATCGTTTATAATTCCAAGATCCCGTATCATCACATAGCCTATACCATGTCAATGCATCTCCCTTCAAAGATAATGAGAAGACCTTCCTTTTGACAACATCATCGGGGATACATGCAAGCTTAAATAATACACAAACTTCATCCACAAAGATAAGGTGTAAATTGGGATGCAATGTTCCATCTCCTGCAAAGGAATTAGCTAGCAGTTTCTCTATCATACCCGAAGGAATCTCAAAGTAAATATTTTCAGTAGGTTCAGTAGGTTGAGGAGCAACTCTTTGCTCTTCTGGTCGGGGTGAAGATACCCCCAACAAGCCCCTCAAAGGATTAGTCTCCATAGTAACAAGTGACAGAAAATTTCAGCACACTATATAAATGTTTCCTTACCAAGTTCCACTCACCAAAGGCGCTTCACTCCCCGGCAACGGCGCCAGAAAAGAGTCTTGATGACCCACATGTATAGGGGATCTATCGTAGTCCTTTTGATAAGTAAGAGTGTCAAACCCAACGAGGAGCAGAAGGAAATGACAAGCGGTTTTCAGTAAGGTTTTCTCGGCAAGCACTGAAATTGTAGGTTACAGATAGTTTTGTGATAAGATAATTTGTAACGGGTAACAAGCAATGAAAGTAAATAAAGTGCGGCAAGGTGGCCCAATCCTTTTTGTAGCAAAGGACAAGCCTGGACAATTTCTTATAATGAGAAAAGCGCTCCCGAGGACACATGGGAATTATCGTCAAGCTAGTTTTCATCACGCTCATATGATTCGCGTTCGGTACTTTGATAATTTGATATGTGGGTGGACCAGTGCTTGGGTACTGCCATTACTTGGACAAGCATCCCACTTATGATTAACCCCTACTGCAAGCATCCGCAACTACAAAAGAAGTATTAAGGTAAACCTAACCACATCATTAGACATATGGATCCAAATCAGCCCCTTACGAAGCAACGCATAAACTAGGGTTTAAGCTTCTGTCACTCTAGCAACCCATCATCTACTTATTACTTCCCAATGCCTTCCTCTAGGCCCAAATAATGATGAAGTGTCATGTAGTCGACGTTCACATAACACCACTAGAGGAGAGACAACATACATCTCATCAAAATATCAAACGAATACCAAATTCACATAACTACTAATAGCAAGACTTCACCCATGTCCTCAGGAACAAACATAACTACTCACAAAGCATATTTATGTTCATAATCAGAGGAGTATTAATATGCATTAAGGATCTGAACATATGATCTTCCACCAAGTAAACCAATTAGCATCAACTACAAGGAGTAATCAACACTACTAGCAACCCACAAGTACCAATTTGTGGTTTTGATACAAGATTTGATACAAGAGATGAACTAGCGTTTTGAGAGGAGATGGTGCTGGTGAAGATGTTGATGGAGATTGACTCCCTCCCGATGATAGGATCGTTGGTGATGACGATGGTGATGATTTCCCCCTCTCGGAGGGAAGTTTCCCTCGCAGAATAGCTCCGCCGGAGCCCTAGATTGGTTCCGCCTCGTGGCGGCGGAGTTTCGTCCCGTAAGCTTGCTTTTGATTTTTTCCAGGGTAAAAGCCTTCATATAGCAGAAGATGGGCATCGGAGGGCCACCAGGGGGCCCAGGAGACAGGGGGCGCGCCCAATAGGGGTGGGCGCGCCCCCACCCTCCTGGACAGGGTGTGGGCCCCCTCTGGTGTTTTCTTTGCTCAATAATTCTTATTAATTCCAAAACTGACTTCCGTGGAGTGTCAGGATTTTGGAGTTGTGCAAAATAGGTTTCCAATATTAGCTCCTTTTCCAGCTAGAATTCCAGCTGCCGGCATTCCCCCTCTTCATGGTAAACCTTGTAAAATAAGAGAGAATAGCCATAAGTATTGAGACATAATGTGTAATAACAGCCCATAATGCAATAAATATTTATATAAAAGCATGATGCAAAATGGACGTATCAGTGCTCTGAAGGCCTGCGTAAGCAGGAGGTGGAAGGGGGCGTGAGATGGAGACTGTAGCAGCCCCACTTTATAGGCCGATGATAGGCCCAGGGTTTCCTTTTTCCATGCTGTTGGCTTCTCCACTTCCGGATATGTCCGCAACGTTATGGGCGGGGAGGGGAATCCAAATCATTAACCATATCCCCTGAAAAGCGGGACACGATCTCCACCTCGAGGGGACGTGTCGAACGTGGTGTTGGCCTCGAGCCGTGCTTCGAGAATAGTAACTTCTCAGCGTTATAGCCGGACGCGACTCTTCGTTGAAAGAGAAAAAGTTGTCAGATGGAGGCATCATCTGTGCTCGAGCGTTATTTTTTATTATTACCTTCAGTGTAGAGCAAGACTGCTGTTTCAGATTATGGACATCGCCTAGATGCGAACAGGGAGATACATACTGAAGAACTTGCCTTGCAAGACGAATAGTGGTCGGATGAATAGATACCGGATATAGGTAATGGCGTTGGAGGCAAGTCCGGGGGCTACTGAGGGGGTCATGGTCTAAGGGGTCCTCAGGGCAACGACCGATTGCAAATGGGCCGGGCTGGTGGAGCCGTATATTGACAGGGGATCTATGAAGCCGTGGTGTACCCTCCAAGTCTAGAAAGCGTAGGATCTCTTTAAACCTTTGTTGTAATCTATCTTCGCCAACCCTGATCCTACCGGTGTCTATATAAACCCAGGGTTTTTAGTCTTTAGGACTAGAGATACATTCATCACCTCCTAGCCTTAGGGTTTAGCTCATGTTGATCATGAGATAGATCTACTCTGTAACCACGTTATATCTTCAATATAATCAAGTAGGACGTAGGGTTTTACCTCTTTGAGAGGGCCTGAACCTAGGTAAACACTGTGTTCATCGTCCCTTGTTACCCATCGACCCTAGATCCACATCTCGGAACCCCCTACCCCGAGGTCTGCCGGTTTCGACACCAACAGGGAGGACTCAGCCTCTTCCCCCTCCTCCGGACTCCCTTCTTCTTTGTCGTCATCGTTGTTGTCACTCTCATCATCATCGGATCTCCGAGTACTGCTGCTCGGTGTCACTTGTCACATCCTAAGGTGAGTGGTCCACCGCGGGGATCCTGGAGATCAGGTTCTGGAAGTCCTGAGAAGCAAATGCATGCAAATGTGAGGATCAACTATAAAAAAGACCACCTACAAATGAACCAACTGAATCGAAGGCAAATACCTTGATGGGCGGCTGGTCCTTGTGAAAGGCTGGCACCAGCCGAGTCCCCCCCCCCCCAGGTTATCATGGGCGCATGTGATGGCCTTGATCTTGGTGCCCACCTCCTTCTCAGTGAGGTCTTCTAGATGCACCCGAGTGGAATCACCCGACCCCTCATATAGCCAAATGGGGTGGGCCCTGGCCTGCAGCGGCTGGATGCGCCGACTGAAGAAGGTCTCCAACAGGTCCATGCCATTGGCCCCACCGTTCATAACTCCTATAAACGCGATGGACAGGATGTCGACACCCACGTTCTCCTCCTTCTCTACGAGGAGGGTCGGCGGATCCCATACCCTCTCGGTCGTGTACGGCGGAATGCCCGACTGGCTGTTGGCGCTGGGGATGTCCTTGCAATAGAATTCAAGTTCCCTGCCACCCCTTAACGGAGTCGAGAAATCTCATCTTGGGGAACGATCTCCCCCCACGCACCTGGATGCCCACACCCCCGCACAGCTAGGTGACGTGGGTTTTCTCACCAGTCGGTGAGTCCTTCTTCACCAACATCTACCGATAGGTGAAGATGTGTTTGAAGAGACCCTAGTGGGGATAGCAGCCCAGAAAGTTCTCACAAAGGGAGACGAAAGCCGAAAGATAAATGATGGCATTGGGGGGAAAGAAGGTGGAGTTGAGCACTGAAGAAATCAAGGAATACCCGAAATAAAAGGTGTGAAGGCATCGAGAAACCTCGCTCGACGTGCGTAACGAGCAGGACGCAATCGTGTGCCTCCGGCGTCGGCTCGATCTCCCCCGCGTCCAGGCGACGCCACCCGTCGTGTGGGATCAGCCCCTCCTCTGCCAAGTCCTCCAGTCGCCGGGTACAAACACGCGACGGGAGCCATTCCCCCGACATGCCGTCGGTCGTCGCAACGCCCTAACCGGAGGAGGTGGCCTTCCCTGCCATATTCGCCCTCTTTGCCTTCGCTATGGAGCCGTTCGCCATTGTCGTGCACTCGGGTGGAGAGAAGAAGAGGAGGAGCCGAGAGGAGAGGAAGGGGATATGAGGCCAAGAGCCCTGCCACCGAGCCTTTTATATCAACAGAAAAAATCTCGGAGCAAGTCTCTCACCGCCAGTCCCTGGATCGACGTCCTACGCGGTAGTGCTTTGCGCAGGACAGCCGCGGCACGTGGCGGAGATAGTTCATGCAAATCGAGGAGCCATGCCCCTGCTTTCCCACCAACGCATGACGATACCACTTTAGCATGCAAACCCACGAATTCAAATCCCAAGATTTCTGGGACAGATCAATCTGATTGATTATTAGCGATTCTTTTCCTAAAGGACGCACGTCAGTCTGACTGACCACCCTCTGTGGGGACCCGTGCACTCGGCCATGTTAAACACCCGACCAAAGTCTTCTTCAGGATCGTTATGTGACGAGCTTGACATCCCTTTGCGGGTTCACTTGGCCCTCTCGGAAGGCTCCAAGGTGCATGACTCGTAAACCTGGACTTGTAGAAGGCCCGCGCTAGTGTTCCCCTGGGATAAAGAGTGGCGTCTCTCTGGAGAATCAGGCCACGCACCGGCGTCGCCCCTCGAGTTGCCATGGCACGCCCTCACTCAGGCACCTAGTCTATCTTTCCTGACAGACAATGAATGCCGTCGGGTTTTCTCTCGATGACCAACAACACCCGGTCATCTAGGAAAAAAATAATGTCCAGAATCCATTGCGTTTTCGTCCAAGGATAAACGAATCATGACTCGGAAATGTATTTCGAGTGATCCTGCAACACTCGGATTTAACCGAAGGATCAGTTCGTCTGTTCTATGAAATCCCAACCTATTCGAGGGCTAATGATGTGGTCAGCTATTACAGGTAGGGTTAAGGACCCATCATTCGGGACCCACATGGGGACCATCACCATCATAGATATGTCCTTGGACCATGCCAACATTTAGATACATACTTCAGGAGGATCACTCGGACAACCGCACGTCACTCGACGGACAATCAACCAATCAGACGTACAGGGCAAGAAGGCATCATGGGAGCTGCAACGGTCGAGGGATCCTAAGTTGTCCACTAAATAGAGTTATAACTACCGTTACTTGTAATTGTTGTAGTATAGGCTCATTACACTAGTAACTGCCTCATTCAATTGCATTAATGGCCCCGGCGGCATGGGAGACATGGGGCTGTGGCGCACTCTATATAAGCCGCACCCCTTTCCATAGCCGGGCATGTTCAACTCTGTAATCCTATCTATCACATCAAATCAATCCTCGGGGCACGAGACATAAGGCTTTTACCTCCACCGAGTGAGGGGCCTGAACTCGTTAAACACCGTGTGTTACACCTATGCCATAGCTAGACTCTACCCTTTATTCGTACCCCTAGTACACATTGTCAGTATCATAACCCCGACATGGTGAAAATCTTCAAGGATTGCCACAGCAGCAACATGAAAGGCATGAGCACACCAGTTCAAGCCACTGTTGTAAGTCCTTACTCCTCCTGCCTTTGAACTGCTTGTTTTTGTGACGTGTTCATTTAGCTGCTTGGTTTCCAGCCAATGTCGGTCACTCTTTTATCTTTTATACACAGTTGTCCTAACGTATCATTTCATCTTACGCGGTCTAAAAGAGAGGAAGGATATTCTTTTGGTCTTGATCTATAATCTAGTTGTCATGTTCACATGCCCACACAATGATACAATAGCATGTTTGTTTGATATCTGTTTGCCCATGATATGAATGATGTCATACTATGTTCATCCTACTTTAAACCATGTCTCTTTATCCTTAGATGTCAACAAATGTGAGGAAATAGACAATATTGTAGGCATGCTACATGGACATATCTTCCGAAAGTGATTTTATTATGTAGTTGGCACTACAATACATGCTATTACAGTAGTTCACCAAAATAAGTTATGTATAAACGTGAAACCTACTTTGTTTCTTTTTGTCTCATTAGCAACTTATCTGGTACACTAATCTACAAGTTCAAACTTTCAGCAAGCTATGGAACAAATGATTGAACAACCACAACCACCTAAAGGTGACGAGGCTACCACAAGCACAGTGTCACCTCTTGCTGCAGTGCGTCAATATCTCTCCACTAACAGTACAAAAAGCACCTTCCTATGTAATTCTGGGTTGGTAGTCAAGGTAACCTCGTCCAAATCGCCTACTGAACAAAATCTTCTGGCTAGACAGGGTGATATATATGTGCTCCAAACACAAGTCCAATCCCTAATGGAGGTCGTTTATGAAACAAGAATAGTGGTTAACAAATGTCGTCAAGATATGAATGGTCTTGAAACCAGACTATCAGACATTTGCTTCGTTGTTCAAGAGCAATGGCAGAAAAAAAAGGGGAAGATCATGCTGCTCCATCAGATTCTACAGCCTGAAACACTAGCACTCAGGTCAAATGATGTGTGCTTCTATACATCTAATGGTGCATTTATCTTCAAGGATTGTAAACTTTATGCCAACATGCCTTTTGTTGTATGGCTGGAATTTATTTTATTGTGATAAAACATTTTTTGTGTTGCCAAAGGCTGTAGAAATTACGACGCTTTTTTGTATAGTGTAGGTTTATCTTAGCAATGTATTCAGCCTAAAGCTTCGTAGGAGCCCAACATGCCAACATTCGTCGGACCCACAATTCCAATTGGGCTAAAAACGATTATGGACCATAATTTGCATGTAGCCCACCAAACTTATCTAGGCCTAAATCAGCATAAGCTTTCTTATTTTTGGTTGGCTCGTGCCCACAGTGGGTCTTTAATAGGGCTAAACATAATTTGGGCCCTTAGTGATAACAAGCCGTTAAGATGTGTAAATATCTCGAGCCCATAAATAACATGGGCCTTTAATAGGCCGAAAGTGAGATTGGGCCCTGATTGTGCCAAACAACCCACTCGTTACTAGCAGGACAAAATGTATCTCAACTCGTGGTGGCCCATTTACAATGTGGATCGTTCACAGGCCAAAATTCAGACGGGCCAAAAATGCATCGACCTACTACACGGGCCTTTACCTGGGTGGAAGTGCGGTTGGGCTTGATTAGTATCAATTTTATATGGTCCGTTAATATGCTCGATGTGATGTTGGTCCACATATGGCCCATGGATTTCGTCCAAGTTAACAGGCCGAAAAAAACAGGCTGGAAGTGGCCCAAATCTACAGTGGGCCTCTAACAGGCCGAATGTCAGACATGGCCAAATATGACCCAATTCCTTCACGATAGTTTATGGGGCGAAAGTTTCAGTGACCAATAAATGGGCCCAAATGAAGCAGGACCTTTAACAGGCCGGAAACACATCGGGTCGTAATTCGGCCCAAATACTTAGCAGACTGTTAACGGGACAGAAGTGACCATGGGTTGTAATGATGACAAGTCTAGAACGGGTCGTTGACGGGCCGATTGACACTAGTTGTACGGGCCTTAACTGTGAATGGGTCATCTGCAAGCAGGCCATTAATGGGCCAGCCCGCTAATTTTGGCTGGGCTAGCCTTTTTAATCTAAATGGGCTGCTGTTGGGCCTTGCCACGTGTCGACGTATCAGAGGTGCCTCCTGTCCATTGGGCGGTTGACATCTGTCCCTTCGCGGAGCTGACACGTGGTTGTTATAGCCAATGATAATTTTACACGTGGAAAATCACCATTGGTCCCTGCTGTGAACGGGTTATCGGATCCAAACCGGAACCCGATAGCTTAACAGCGACTCCTTACGATGGATGCCACATGTCGGTTACCCTTGACGAAAGCACTTCCATGACACGCCATTTATCGTCATGGAAGTGGACACTTTCGTGATGATAATTTTGGTATTGTCATGGAACACTTCTACGGCAACACATGTATGACTATCTTGATTCTGTCATAAAATCGTCATGGATGTACATGCATGACAGAAAACGTGATCTACTGTGACAAACACGTATCATCATGGAAATGGTTTCTTTTGTAGTGGTAGGTTGACTACTGTCTTAATGTGTTCTAAGGCTTCCAAGCAAGAAGCTATCCTACAGAGCGTTCTTTGGAGGAACACACCTATATGAGCATGACTGCTGGTCACAGTCTATGAGATTGGGGTGATCTCTAGCAAGCTTATGAATAGGCCAGGAGTGTGACTTATATGCTCCATCCGAGGGGTCCGCCTTCGGCAGCCTAGTACCAGTAAGACATGTGGTGAAGCTTCTTTACACCAAACTAACAATTCAAGGCATAGTGCATTGTTCAGTTGTGAAGGAGTGTAGCTAGTTGCTCTAGGTGAAGTTCAACCTTAACAGGTCTTCACTGAAACACTGGTATATCAAAACAATAGTTGGAACAAAGGACACAATGGGCCCTCAAGATCTGGTGGGGGATTGTTGTAATATTAGGGTGGGCCTAAGGCCCATCTAACAATTTCTGAAAATCTCTAAGGGCCAATGTGGGTTTAGTTGGCACTAGGTGTAGTGGGAAGTTTAGTCCACCCCGGAAGTTGGAGAGGAGTTCGACCTCCTTATAAGGGTTTCTCTTCTACATGCTATTGGAGCTTGAGAATAGAAGAGGCCCTCGCGCACTCCTCCTCCACCACCCGCCTCGTCATGACGTGACGCGGGTTGCGGGATTGAGCCGAATCGAGTTCACACGTATGCACTTATTTTTGCCAGTCAGTAATAGATAGTTTTTGACAGCTGGGACACGATCTGAGTTGTCAGATCATGGGTTGTCATGGACTCGGACGTGGGTCGAGCCCACGTCTCTCCACGCGGCTGCGCCTATATAAGTGTGCGATGTCTCCTAACCCTAGCCGTCGCGAACAGATCTCATCTGCTCCACACGCACTGCCCCGTCGTTCCTTTACAGCTATTGCCGCCGGTGACTCCATCCCATCCGCCGCGTACATGGTCGACGGGAGAGCAGGCCTCCGAAATCCCGCCTCTCCGGATCCTGTACGGGAGAGGGGCGATTAGGTTTTTGGGAAGCGACTACGCGACTGCTCGCCTCTGTTCGTCTACTTCGTCTACATCCGTGTTGTCTTGCTGATCACCATGTCTCAGTCCGACACCGACCGTCTTACTGCTGAGAAGCTCGAGGCCGACAAGAAGGCCGCCAAGATGCTGCTGCCACACCGCCGCCGTGGCTTCTGCCTGGCCTACTGGAGGGCATAACTCATTTATCCCCCTTCTATTGTTTTATGTTTTAGCCATGCTAGCGTTATACGTATATCTGTCTGCAATTAGTGTAGTATGTGCTTGCATGATTGAATATTAGTATGTGGTTATTTCTGTCAATGCCATGCTAGTGATTTATTCTTGGATTAAATTAATTGAAAAATTGCCTATTCACTCAACATCTCCCGCCGCTGGAGGGGCGATGGCGACGACGACGCAGAAGGCGATGCCGTGGTGTGGATGGAGAATGTGAGGGGTGGAGAGGAGGAAGCTTGTGCCGCCGTCGGAGAAGGCGATGGCGACCATGCAAAATTGGACCAACAGCAGCGGGATTCGACTAGCGGCGACAAAAATTCGAGGTGATGGTGCACGAGTAGGAAGAGGAGGAGCTGCCTGACGATGGCGGCGCTGGTGACTGGCTGGACAGCCTCAATAGATGCGTCCACCTCAGCCCCGACCGCGCCCGACATTACCTCGTCCACGGACAGCGTCTCCTACGTCACTGCATCCGTGGCCTACCTGCCCACTTCTGCAGTCGGCGTCGACGTGTTCACGGCGGGACTCTCCGCGTCCAGCGATACCAACTCACGAGGGATACCATATCCACGGCGGGCGTCTATGCGCTTCAAGCCGCCATTTTCTTCTCTAGTACTACTCGCGGGACCAAGTAGTACTCCAACTCTCTAAGCTTTTTTTTGAGCAACTTCTCCAACTCTCTAAGTAGTCCTGGCCATGGGAAGCCCGGCCCGGCCCGAAAAAGCCCGACCCGACGCTGCCCCTGGGCCGGGCTCGGGCCTAGTTTTTGAGCCCGAAGGCCGGGCCGGGCCGGGCCCGGGCCCGTCGTTTTTGCCATTTTCTGAAGGTCGGGCCGGGCCGGTCCAAAGCCCGACGGGCTTTTACGTGCTCGGGCCGGGCTCGGGCCCAAAAACACAGGCCCGATGGCCGGGCCGGGCCAGGCCCGGCCCTGAGTTTTTTGTGTCGGGCTTGGCTAGGCCCGGCCCGAAGCCCGGCCTGGCCCGAGGTTTGGCCAGGTATATCTCTAAGTAGTACTCCAAATCGTGCGGGGAGCTGGGGCTTTCTCGTCCAATTCCTAGTGCCAGCACATACATTGGTATATGGGCTAATCTATGCGCACTACATATTGAAACGGAGGGAGTAATAATTAAAAAGGCCGAAATATCGATCTTTTTATATGTAAATTTCGCTTGAACTTAAGAGAATTCCGTCTTATTTATATGAATTACGTCTGGTTTGATTAAATTCGTTTTGAATTATATGTGGGTAACCTTGAATGGTCAGCTTTATATCCGTGTCCGTGTAAATGGAGAAGGAAATTTGGGGTCAAATGCGTTTGAGGGAGGAGCTTGTGGGGCTGCCGCACGTGGGAGTCGGATAGTGAACGGAACGGACAGTTACGTCCGTGTGCAAGTAACGCGATGCAACCGTGGGCCTGCCCCGTTGCACTTTGAATGCTGTGATGGCGAGGTTGAGTACCGTGTGCTGCTTCACATTCCATCGGCGCGTGACCTACTCCTTCTCTCCCCCGTCTCAGTGTGTTCGCTCCTGTGCCATCGGCCCCGTTACGGTTTAGCAGGGACTGTCTTGGACCGCATCTGATCTCGCCTGATCTTATCGCTAGCACCGATATCTCCGGACACAACAGCGACGTGCATGTGTATGAGTTGGGCAGCCAGCAGCCGTACCTCTAGGCCAGAGGTTGGGTTACAATGTAAGGGATGTACAATGGTTGATAAGATAGTCTTATCTTAAGTCTTGCATGTAATTTAGAAATAACAAAAAATTGTGTGTACAATGGGTCATCTCTAAGCCTTATTTTCAATAACTAGCTATTCCTAGAAACATGGTGAGACAAATTGTGCTAAGAGATCATCTCTTGTCTTCTCTTAAATAAGAGAAGACAAGCCTTTTCTTATGATTTCTTTTTCCCCCACCTCATCGCTTATCCTACGTGTCATTGCTAAGATAGAACCATTATACATGCCCAAGAGTGCCTTCCCCTACGGGATTGAATTCTGGACTATTTACATCGCCCATGTGTTCATCCGTGTCTAAGAGCATCTCTAACAAACTCCTTTAAAATATAAAGCTATAAAACGCGGCTATAGGCCATGAAAAACGCGTTTTAAAGGTCGAATTGAGCTGCGGCAGAATAGATACAGCAAAAATGAACAGCAAATCACTATTCCTCTTCAGACAGTAGCAAGCAGCCGCATGGTGCCGTCGGGCTTCCTCCGCCGTGAGCAGCATGCCTCGGCCTCTAGCGCGTCGTCCTCTAGCGCCTCAGGCGCGAGCATCCTCTACCCGCCTCGGCCTCCAGCGCTTGGCACCTTCGAGCATCGCTGTGACCTCCATGGCCGCCTCGGCCTCTAGTGCTTGCCTTCGCCGCCTCAGCCGCTCGGGCTCCGCTTGCCCGCGAGAAATTGGACGGGGGGCTCTAGTAGACAGCCGCGCTGCCACTAGAAATTGAACGAGGGACTCTGGAGCAGGTTCGGATTTTGGCATAGAAGCGAGAAGAGAAGTCTGGACTTCGCAGGAGCCATGAGAAAATCCATGGCAGGAGGAAAAAACAGTACATGACTTTGTAAGAAATGTTCAACATTTTGATTTTTTTCATGATTTCAAAAAAATGTTCCAAATTCAAAAAATGTTCGTGATTTCAAAAAATATTCAAGATTATAAAATAATGTTCTCAAATTTGAAATTTTCATTATTTCAAAAACATTGTTCTTGACTTCAAAAAACTGCTCATGATTTTAAAAACTATTTACGATTGCAAAAACTATTCATGAATTTGAAAGATGTTTGCAAAATTAAAAAGAAAAAAGTATTAAAAACAAGAAAAGGAAAATGAAAATGAAAATACAGACACATAAAATAAAAGGAAAAATAAAATAAAAACAAAAATATATATAAAAGAAAGGGCGAAAGAAGGAAAGGAAAGAAAAACCGAAAGCAAAACAAAGTAAACACAAAAAAACACGGTGAAAAGAAGGTTATGAACCTTCACAAAACCGGTGGGGGAAGAAACCTGAATATGGACCAGCCCATACATATACCGAAAGACGCATGAGGGGGTACGCGCTAGAGCGCCCTTA
>NC_041385.1:461776251-461823049 GCF_002162155.2 Triticum dicoccoides | reverse complement strand
GGGTAGCTCTTGCGTCGAGGGGAGCCCGAGATGGGACGGCCCAGCCGTTTGGAAGGCCACGGCCAGTTTTTTCGTGTTTTTTTCCGTTGTCTGTTTTCGTCATTTGCTTATATATATAAACTAAAAAAATAGTCTTCAAAAATAGATTTGAAAAATGTGCAATAAATAATAATAAAAATTGAACAAGAATTTAAAAAATGTTCAACAAGTATTTGAAAATGTTGAATAAGTATTAAAAATGTTGAATAAGTATTAAAAAAGATGAACGAGTATATGAAAAATGTTGAACAAGTATTTGAGAAATGTTGAGTAAGTACTAAAAAATGTTGAATGAGTATACGAAAAATGTTGAACAAGTATTTGAAAAGGTTAAACAAGTACTGGAAAATTGTCGAGTAAGTACTAAAAAGTGTTGAACGAGTATTTAAAAAATGTTGAACATGTATTTAAAAAATGTTGAATAAGTATTAAAATGTCGAAAAAGTATTTGAAAAATGTTTAATAAGCATTTGGGTAATGTTGAATGTGTATACCAAAAATGTCGATCACTTATTTTTTTTTGACATATAGGAAAATGTAGAGTGAAAACGAAAAAAGAACATAAGAGAAAACAAAAGAAACACAAAAAATGGAGAAGAAAAAATAAACCAAAAATGGGGAAGAAAAAAAAAGAAAACAAAAAAAAATGGAGAAGAAAAAAGAAAACCAAACAAAAAACGAAGAAAACCCTATCAAAAAAATCAGAAAGAAACCCATGAAAACCAATGGAAATAGTGGCATCGTTCGCCTGAAGTATATTACAGGGCGCAGTGGCTAGTAGAGTGAGCCAACTCTTAGGAGACCAGGGATTGATCCCCACTTCTCCCATACCTTTCTCTTTTTGATTTAGCTGTGCCAAAAGGGCCGACCCAACTACTGTACCCTTCAACGAGAGTTCCTACGTTCTTTCGCTTAATGCGAGAAATAGTCGACGCGGTACGCGCTAGGTCGTTATTCAGTGACCTGCGCGCCGACGGGCTCTCCACCACGGTCCATTGGAAGTGTCCCTTAACACAAAATGCTGAGTGGAGCTTTTTAGTGACACAATTTTCTAATTGCAAGTATGTTCAAATTACATGAAACTAGGTATTAGATCGAGGTTGAGGGAGAAATCAGGAGAGGAAGAGAAGAGAAGAGAAGGAACAAAACGAGGAGGAGAGGACAGAGCGGGCGTTGCCGTAGTCACGCCGGACGGCGGCGGGGCACATCGCAAGGTGGAAGAGAGATCCTTGCCGGTGGCGACTTGTAGGAGGCGCACGGGATCGAGTGGAGCTCGTGTGGGAGGACGGAGGTGGACGTCTAGGAGGGTCTGAGATGGTTTTGCACGGTGGATGAGGTTTGGGGCGCATGGAGGCACGAGAGTCACCAGATATTCGACATGGCGGTGGAGCTCGAAGGAGAGGTACCGTGCTAGGTTTTGGAGGTGGAGGGGTGTGGATTTAAGATGTGTGTGTGCGTGCGCGCGCATCTGTGTGTGATGAACTAATGATTCAATAATAATATAACAATCAGTATTATAATTAGCAATGCCTCTGGGCTGCTACAAAAATAATGTTGCTTTTTCGGACATATTATGTCAAAGGTCACCATAAGACAATGTCATTCGTGTGGACGAATAAATTTAGTAAACTTATTGTTAAGGACTAGCAAAAGGGACCGTGCGTTGCAATGTAAGAAGAAAAAAAAATTCATAATCTCCAACGGCCATGACTACATTTTACCGCGTCATCGAGATAAATTATCACTCTTATTTTTGTGAAATCATGAATATTTTTTTAAACTCGTGCACATATCTGAAAACATGAACATTTTTCAAATCGGTGAACACCTTCACAATTTTCAAACATTTTCTAAAATCAAGAACATTTTTCTGAATTTATGAAAGTTTTTCACAATTTACAAACATTTTTTAAACAATTTTCTTGAATCGTTGAACATTTCTAGAACCGACGAATCTTTTTTGTTGAAAATTGGTGGAACAACTTTTGAAATTAATGAAGATTCTTTTGATCTAGCAAAAGAGCTTGTGCGCTGCAACGGGAAAAAAATATATCATAATCTTCAATGGCCATGACCACATTTTGTTGCATCATCGAGATACACAATTATTCTCATTTTCGTGAAACCGTGAACAATTTTCCAAAATCATAAACATTTTTTTAAACTCGTGAACATAACTAAAACAACGAACATATTTCCAGTTTTTTGAACATTTTCTAAAATCATGAACATTTTATACTATTTGTAATTTTTTTTTGAATTGTGAACATTTCAAAAATTTATTTTTTTCAATACGCAAAGATTTTTAGAAACGACGAACATTTTGTGGAAATTGTTTGGTTAAACTATTTTTGAAATTCATGTTTTTTTATTTAACAAGTATTTTCTGAAATGTATGATCATTTTTTGAATCAGTGAACATTTTATGAATCAATAAACTATTTCTTAAGTCACGAACAGTTTTGAATTTTTAGGATATTTTTCATTCATTAATATTTTTTGGATTGGTGAAATTTTGTTCAATTTTATTAACATTTTGAATGCACAAACATTTCAAAAAATTATGAACTTTTCTTTTATTCCCGTACATTTGTTTTTTAAAATGATGAATATTTTTTGAATATGGAATCATTTTTTAAAAATCATGAACATGTTCTGGGTCCAGAAACATTTATGAATTATTTATCATTTTATTTGTAAATTCTATTTTTTAAAATTTTTTCAGAACATTTTGGGATTTCCAAATTATTTAAACTAGAAAAAAATGAAGATGCAAAATAAAACAAAATAAGAAAATACAAAAGTTTCGAAACAGATCGCCCGGAGATGGGCCGACCCAAGCAGGCGTGCCATTTCTTCTCCCAGCGTGCAAAGCGCAGTATAGTAGGTTTCTACTGGGCAGGCTCAGGCGCGGATTCCCCTGTGTGAAACATTTTTTATCACTTATATGTGACATTGGTGGGTAACATTTTGCAAATTTGGGAGCAATTTCGATGACGTACTGGCAGAAGCAATAGCCCCTTTATTCATTGTTAAGGATAATTTCATAGTTATATAGGTTTCGATGCTTCCTACAAGTTGTGATTTTTACCTGAATACCTCAACTGGAGTATAATAACGTTTGTCTTACCGCGCCATTATTCAGTTATGAAATTAATTCTATGTTTCCTACAGATTATGATGAAAAAATTCATATTTTACACATGGAGCGAAGGCCGTTTATCAAGCGCAGAATCTCAGGGGCCGGCCATGTAGGACAATCCTTCTGAATTTGGAAAGGTTCCATTCTGTTTTTTAGGGTAAATGTGGCCGCTTTATTTAAACTTCAAACCGTGGAATGTCGTCTGATAACCTACAAGTGTAGGGGATCACAACAGCTTCCGAGGGTAAATTATGTAACCCAAATTTATTGATTCGACACAAAGGGAGCCAAAGAATATTATTAAGTATTAGCAGTTGAGTTGTCAATTCAACCACACCTGGATAACTTAGTATCTGCAGCAAGGTATTTAGTAGCAAAGTAGTATAATAATAAAGGTAACGGTAGCAAAAATAATGTTTTTGGGTTTTGTATTGATTGTAACAGTAGCAACCGAAAAGTAAATAAGTGAAGAACAATATGTGACTGAAGGAAATATGCCCTAGAGGCAATAATAAAGTTATTATTTATTTCCTCTTATCATGATAAATGTTTATTATTCATGCTAGAATTGTATTACCCGGAAACTTGATACATGTGTGAATACATAGACAAACATAATGTCACTAGTATGCCTCCACTCGACTAGCTCATTAATCAAAGATGGTTATGTTTCCTAACCATAGACATGTGTTGTCATTTGATTAACGGGATCACATCATTAGGAGAATGATGTGATTGACTTGACCCATTCCGTTAGCCTAGCACTTGATCGTTTAGTATGTTGCTATTGCTTTCTTCATGACTTATACAAAGTTCCTACAACTATGAGAATATGCAACTCCCGTTTACCGGAGGAACACTTTGTGTGCTACCAAACGTCACAACGTAATTGGGTGATTATAAAGGAGCTCTGCAGGTGTCTCCGAAGGTACATGTTGAGTTGGCGTATTTCGAGATTAGGATTTGTCACTCCGATTGTCGGAGAGGTATCTCTGGGCCCTCTCGGTAATGCACATCACTACAAGCCTTGCAAGCAATGTAGTCAATGAGTTGGTTACGGAATGATGCATTACGTAACGAGTAAAGAGTCTTGCCGGTAACGAGATTGAACTAGGTATTGGATACCGACGATCGAATCTCGGGCAAGTAACATACCGATGACAAAGGGAACAACGTATGTTGTTATGCGGTCTGACCGTTTAAGATCTTCGTAGAATGTGTAGGAGCCAATATGAACATCCAGGTTCCGCTATTGGTTATTGACCGGGAACAGTTCTAGGTCATGTCTACATAGTTCTCGAACCCGTAGGGTCCGCATGCTTAACGTTACGATGACAGTTTTATTATGAGTTTATAAGTTTTGATGTACCTAAGGTTGTTTGGAGTCCCGGATGTGGTCACGGACATGACGAGGAGTCTCGAAATGGTCGAGACATAAAGACTGATATATTGGATGACTATATTCGGACACCGGAAGTGTTCCGGGTGATTTCGGAGAAAACCGGAGTGCCGGAGGGGTTACCGGAACCCCCCGGGGAAGTAATGGGCCTTAGTGGGCCTAAGGGGAGAGAGAGGGCAACAGCCCTGGAGGTGGCGCACCCCCTCCCATGAGGAGTCCGAATTGGACTAGGGGAGGGGGGCGCGGCCCCTCTTTCCCTCTCCCTCTCCTTCTCTTTCCTTCCCCCTTCTCTCTTCCTAGTTGGACTAGGAAAGGGGAGTCCTACTCCCACTAGGAGGAGGACTCCCCCCTCCTTGGCGCTCCCCCTAGGGCTGGCCGGCCTCCCCCTTGCTCCTTTATATACGGGGGCAGGGGGGCACCTCTAGACACACAAGTTGATCTTCGTGATCGTTCCTTAGCCGTGTGCGGTGCCCCCCTCCACCATATTCCACCTCGTTCATATCGTTGCGGTGCTTAGGCGAAGCACTGCGTGAGTAGAACATCATCATCGTCACCATGCCGTCGTGCTGACGGAACTCATCCCCGACACCCTGCTGGATCGGAGTCCGGGGATCGTCATCGAGCTGAACGTGTGCTGAACTCGGAGGTGCCGTACGTTCGGTACTTGGATCGGTCGGATCGTGAAGACGTACGACTACATCAACCGCGTTGTCATAATGCTTCCGCTTTTGGTCTACGAGGGTACGTGGACAACACTCTCCCCTCTCGTTGCTATGCATCACCATGATCTTGCATGTGCGTAGGAATTTTTTTGAAATTACTACGTTCCCCAACAGTGGTATCAGAGCTAGGTTTTATGCGTAGATGTCATTTGTACGAGTAGAGCACAAGTGAGTTGTGGGCGATACAAGTCATACTGCTTACCAGCATGTCATACTTTGGTTCAGCGGTATTGTGAGATCAAGCGGCCCGGATCGACATTACGCGTACGCTTACGCGAGACTGGTTTCACCGTTACGAGCACTCGTTGCTTAAAGGTGACTGGCGGGTGTCTGTCTCTCTCACTTTAGTTGAACCGAGTGTGGCTACGTCCGGTCCTTGCGAAGGTTAAAACAACACTAACTTGACGAACTATCGTTGTGGTTTTAATGCGTAGGTAAGAACGGTTCTTGCTCAGCCCGTAGCAGCCACGTAAAATTTGCAACAACAAAGTAGAGGACGTCTAACTTGTTTTTGCAGGGCATGTTGTGATGTGATATGGTCAAGATGTGATGCTATATTTTATTGTATGAGATGATCATGTTTTGTTACCGAAGTTATCGGCAACTGACTTCTTCCTCAATACGTGAAGTAGGAGTTGCTGATGATGTAGGCTTCTTCCTCAATTTACGCTTGAGTATAGTATTTTGCTCCTTTAGGTCCTCGATCTCCTGCTCAAGGATTAATACTCTTTTGCACAATTCCTGTTTATTTTCCTGCAAGAGACGAAAAGGGATAAACTCGATCTTTGGCTTCTTTGCTCTATCAGGAAGGCTTGACTTTTTGAACTCCACGTGCATATCCCCAGGTTGGGGTAATGGGATTTCGTCCTCGTCTGAACTCGTCTCCTCCTTTCCCTTAGGCTCATAGTCTTCTTCTTCTTCAGAGGTCCAGCCGTCATGCTCCAGGTCCCCGTAGACCTTAGGGTTTGCAAGGTAATCATCTACATAGCTTTCCCCTTCCGAGTCTTGAGACGACATAATGCTTTAGATCTGAAACAAAAACAGCTTGAAACGAAAACAGAGGATATTTATGTGATACAGCGGTCAAAACCTTCGGGAGTATATATAATGATTTTTTACCGACCAAAATACGTAATGTGCAAGAAAACGGAGTCCGGGAGGCACACGAGGTGCTCACGAGACAGGGGGCGCGCCCTGTAGGGGGGGCCTCCACTCTCGTGGGGGCCTCGTGTCCCTTTCGGACTACTTCTTTCTTCCTAAAATTCTTAAATATTCCAAAACTGATAAAAATTGCCATTGGAGTTGTTTTGGAGTCAGTTTACTTACCGTACCACATACCTATTCCTTTTCGGAGTCTGGAATGTTCTGGAAAGTGTCCCTTATGTATTCCTCAGGGGTTACGGTTTCAATAATATTAGTTTCAACATTGATAGGATTACCTGAAATATAATGTTTAATCCTTTGACCGTTTACCACCCTTGGACTTGTGCCTTTGAAGTTGTTGATTTTTATGGCACCAGAACGATAGACCTCCTCGATGACGTAAGGACTTTCCCATTTTGAGAGAAGTTTCGCTGCAAAAAAATCTTAAACGAGAGTTGAATAATAATACATAGTCTCCTACTTTAAACTCACGCTTTTGTATCCTCTTATCATGCCAGCGTTTGACTTTTTCTTTGAATAGCTTGGCATTCTCATAGGCTTGAGTTCTCCATTCATCAAGTGAGCTAATATCAAACAACCTCTTCTCACCGGCAAGTTTGAAGTCATAGTTGAGCTCTTTAATATCCCAATATGCTTTATGTTCAAGTTCAATAGGTAAATGACACGCCTTTCCATAAACCATCTTATAAGGAGACATACCCATAGGATTTTTGTATGCAGTTCTATAGGCCCATAATGCATCATCAAGTTTTTGGGACCAATTCTTTCTAGATCTATTCACAGTCTTTTGCAAAATTAATTTGAGCTCTCTATTGCTCAACTCTACTTGACCACTAGACTGCGGATGATAAGGAGATGCGATTCTATGATTGACATCATACTTAGCAAGCATCTTACAAAAAGCACCATTAATAAAATGTGAACCACCATCAGTCATAAGATATCTAGGGATTCCAAACCTCGGAAAAATAACTTCTTTAAGCATTTTAATAGAAGTGTTATGATCAGCACTACTAGTTGGAATAGCTTCTACCCACTTAGTAACATAATCAACAACAACTAAAATATGTGTATAACCATTAGAGGCAGGAAAAGGTCCCATATAATCAAAGCCCCAAACATCAAACGGTTCAATAACAAGAGAGTAATTCATAGGCATTTCTTGATGTCCACTAATGTTACCTATTCTTTGACATTCATCACAAGATAAGACAAACTTACGAGCATCTTTGAAGAGAGTAGTCCAATAAAAACCAGATTGTAGTACCTTGTGTGCAGTTCTATCTCCAGCGTGGTGTCCTCCATAGGATTCAGAGTGACACTTGCATAGGATCTGTTCCTGTTCATGCTCAGGCACACACCGTCTAGTAACACCATCTACTCCTTCTTTATAAAGGTGTGGGTCATCCCAGAAGTAATGTCTTAAATCATAAAAGAACTTTTTCTTTTGCTAGATGTGAAACTAGGTGGTATAAATTTAGCAACAATGTAATTAGCATAATCAGCATACCAAGGAGTAGTACGAGAAGCATTAATGACCGCTAATTGTTCATTAGGAAAGCTATCATTAATAGGCAGTGGGTCATCAAGAACATTCTCGAACCTAGACAAGTTATCTGCAACGGGGTTCTCAGCTCCCTTTCTATCAATAGTATGCAAGTCAAATTCTTGGAGCAAGAGAACCCATCTAATGAGTCTAGGCTTAGCATCTTTCTTTTCCATAAGATATTTAATAGCAGCATGATCAGTGTGAATAGTAACTTTAGAATCAACGATATAAGGTTTAAACTTATCACATGCAAACACAACTGCTAAGAATTCTTTTTCAGTTGTAGCATAATTTCTCTGGGCAGTATCAAGAGTCTTACTGGATCTTCAAAGAAAATTTCGTTTGCTACGTTTCAACAATACGATGTTTGCAAGGGGTATAGTTACCCAGCCTCGCCTGGTCTGGTTGATGCTGTTGCTCATGCTGGGTATCCGATTCTTCCTCGTGAACGTGTAATTTTGCCTTCGCCGCCGGTGACCTCCGATGGACGGTGGCTGAGCCACCCATCACTTTCGGAACAGTAAACGTTCGTGAGATTTCTTCGGCGGGGTCTTCTGTGGCAGCTCAAACCTCTCTCGACGTCAATCTGCATGTGCATGGGAACGAGCTGGTTGGATCAGATCCGCTTCCGGCCCAAAACACCTCCCCGGCCCAAACCGTCTCATCTCCTATGGCCCAGGTTGAATCCCCGGCCCTAACTAACCTGGATTGTTCTGATATATCTCCATCTGATTTTGGCAATGAGGCGAATATTGACTTGCAGCCAACGGATTTATCTGGAGTTTCTGCTGATTTTAATGAACTTATTGATGATATGGTATTTAAGGTGTGGAAATGTCAGAATTGCTTATCCATGGCACATTTATCCAAGGCGTGCACCAGCAGGGTTCGATGCTGTAGATGCTTTCGGTTGGGGCACCAGGCGAAGGGCTGTTCGGATTCTACCCCTTCTCCCGCTTACAAGTGGGTCCCACGGAACAAATCTTGCGACTCCAGCCGGTCAGCAGGTTTTTCTATGCTGGACGCCTCGATTCCCTCCATAGCTAGTCCCACTAGGTCTCTGCCCAGTCCCGTCGAGCCTGCCACCCCATCTATTCCACCTCTCCCCGCAGAGCCACCGCCCATCATGCCACCACCTTCCTTATCGCCGCCTGCATCGCCTCCTACACCCTCATCGCCGGCTACCTTCTGCACCACATCTCTGGCACCGGCAATGGCGACTTTTGCGTTGGACCCCATGGAGTATGTCCCGCAAGGCTTCGACATCATCGACGGAGGCGAGCTGCGCCTGCCTCGCACTTTCTTTACGCCTGCGGTGGCTCCAGATCGGCAGCATGAGGAGTATGCCATCGCCATTGTGGAGCCAGCCCTGCTGCCTGAAGAAGTCGCCATCTTTCGGAACATGGTCAGTAACTTTGTTGTCAATGATCTGGGAAGAACTGTTCTGGATGCCCAACCTTGGATACAAGGAGTTGGGCTGTTTCGTTTTCGTAGTGCATTGGCTCGTCAAGCTCTAGTTGATCATCGACCTTTCGATCTGGGCAATGATAGATTTGTTCGGTTTATCCCGCATGATGAGGGCATAAATTACAGAGCAACGCATGGTTTTAGACGTGGTTGGGTTATGTTGCTTGGGGTCCCTCTGGATTACAGGCGCACTCAGTATCTTGCGGATGTAATTAGCACGTTTGGGAGATTTCATCATTGGCACCAAGATGATCCGATGCTTGTCCGCTCGTTGGCCTATGTGTCTTTTCCTGCACCGACTATGGTTCCTCGCTCTGTCACCTATAGAGAATATGCTGATTTTGGTGGGGTTAGGATCTCTTGGTCTGCACCTGTTTATATCCTGTCAGGAGATTTTGTAGACATCTTACCAGCTGATGAAGATCCCATGCCCTTCAATGGCAATCCGCACCCTCTCCCTGGCAATTTTCAGTTTCAGAATCACAATTGGGTTATGCCTGAATTTCCTGAGCTGGGCTGGAATGATGTGCCACATCCTGCCAATGAATAGCATAACAATGACGAGCACCCGGTTCAGGAAGCTGTGCAGCATGAGGAGGTTCAGGAAATTCAGTCTCTGGAGTCCATTGTTCTGCAACCTTCAGATGATTTAGTTAACAATGCTGACAATGCTGCTGAGGTGGCTCTCTTCCAGCCCCCAATGGGACCACAGCAACCACCTCTCATGATTGGACAAGTTCTCACTATCTATGGTCCTGTTCTGCCACCTGTGATGCAGTGGCAGCGCTCTTTTGAGAAGATGTTGCCATTTATATGGTCTTCCAGTATTCCTTAGTTTGTCTTCAAAGCTGACATTGGTGCTATGCTCAGCATGCAGAACTGTGAGGCTCTTTGCAGTGCCCCAGCCTCCTCTCTTAAGCTTCTGCCCGCACCTGAATCCTCGATCAGCTCTGCTATGGATGTGTCAACTGCTCCTGTCAAATGACCAGTTGCTCGGGCGCTCTGCTTTGATGACCTGGACGAACCAGTTTCTGAAGCCTTTCAGTTCTCTGCTGTGCCTGAAGTATCTCTGAAGCGTGCGAGGAAGCCTAAAGCCTCAAGAATTATTGTTGATACAGAGGTTAGGCGCAGTGCATGGCTGAGTGCCCTCCGTGATGGCTATCGTAAAGTAACTAGTGGCATTTCTTCCAAGAAGTCCCACACTTTGAAGAAGCGCAAGACCAACAGCTCTCAGTCTGAAGATACTCCTTCGGTACCACCACCAACTGCTATTGCAGACCTTCAACGCATTGGTGCACGTCTTCGCATTGCACCTGAGAAGATCTCTACGGATAAGCTTGTGGCTGATCCTTCTAAGTCCAACACCAGCGGGGGTTCTGATGAATAGTTACTTCATGCAGGGTTATGGTCTATGGCGTACCGTAATCACCATTTATCTTTATTTCTTTGTTCAGAACTATGTGCTGCTTGTCTGCTTTGTGGGTCGTTGTAGGTCATTACGTGGCCTACTCTCTATGCTTTTATTTTTGGTTTGTAATGAATCAGACAAGATTTAAGGAGTGGAAAGTTCTATGTTGGAATGTTCGGGGCCTCAATTCTGAAGCGCGTCAGCTTACTGTTAGGCAAAAGATCGATGAAAGTGGTTGTTCTGTTGTCTGTCTTCAGGAAACTAAATGCATGCATATGTACCAATTTTTCATTAGGAAGTTCTGTCCGAGGCGTTTTGATAATTTTGTTTATGTACCTTCGGCTGGTGCGTCTGCTGGGATGGTGGTGGTTTGGAATTCTTCCTTTTTCATTGGTTCTTTAATTGAGGCCAATTCCTATGGGATAATTGTGGAGTTTAAATCCAAACATACTTCAGAAACATGGTCTTTAGTCTCTGTATATGGCCCCTGTCAAGGCCCTGCCCGTGATGATTTCGTTCAGTGGTTATATAATCTTAATATTCCGTTTGGGGAGAATTGGCTACTTTTGGGTGATTTCAAATTCATGCGATCGCATGAGAACCGCAACCTTCCGGGAGGTGATGTTAACGATACCTTCTTGTTTAATGACATAATTGGGCATCTGGGTCTTGTTGAGATGCCAATCAAGGGGCGCCAATATACTTGGTCAAATATGCAATCCTCACCACTTCTTGAGCAGATCAATTGGTTTTTCTCGTCGGTTGCTTGGACATCGGACCACCCCAACACGATGGTTCTCCCACTCGCACGCACTGCCTCTGATCATGTACCGTGTGTGGTCTCGATTGCCACCTGTATCCCCAAGGCCAAGGTTTTTCGCTTTGAGAATTATTGGGTTGATCTGCCTGGTTTTGCTGACTGTGTTGCTGAGGTTTGGAATAGGCCAGTGGTAAAATCATCAATGGCTCTAACAATCTCGGCTAAGTTTAAGTCTCTCCGATATGCTCTCAAGAAATGGCATTTAAATTTGTCCACAGTGAAAGCTCTAATTGCTGATTGTAATAAAGTGATTATGTTCCTGGACAATCTCGAGGAAATTAGGCCGTTGAGTAGGCCGGAGTTTAATTTTCGTCGAATTGTTAAATTGCATCTTGAAGATGTCTTACATTGGCAATTTATTTACTGGAAGCAGCGTTGTACGATCAGAAACATCAAAGTTGGTGAAGAGAATTCAAATTTTTTTCATGCCATGGCTACAGAACGATTTCGTAAGAATGCTATCTCCTTGATCAAGACTGTGGAGGGTGATGTGGTCACTGATCACCAATAGTTGGCTGGGATGTTCTGGGCTGATTTTAACCAACGAATGGGACAATCAAAAGGCATTCAAATGGGTTTTGATCTAGACACATTAATTACCAGGATTGATGGTCTGGAGGAGTTGTCTTTACCGTTCACGGACTCTGAGGTGAATGCAGTAATTAAGAATATGCCATCTGATCGCGCTCCGGGACCTGACGGATTTTCTGGGCTCTTCTTGAAGAAATGTTGGCCTATTCTGAAAGAGGATTTTATGAAGCTTGTGCAAGAATTTTATGAAGGGAAATGTAATTTGGAGTGTCTCAATACTTCTCTTATCACTCTCATTCCGAAGAAGCTGAGCCCTGAATATGTCGGTGATTTCCGGCCCATATCTTTGACTAATACATGTTTAAAGTTCTTAACCAAGCTTTTGGCAAATCGACTTCAGGGTGTGATCTTGAAATGTATCCATTGCAACCAATATGGTTTCCTCCGGTGTCGATCCATTCAGGACTGTCTGGCGTGGTGTTTTGAGTATATCCACCAATGCAAAGCTTCCAAGAGGCCTATCATTCTTCTTAAACTTGACTTTGCAAAGGCGTTTGACACCATTGAGCATGAGCTGATTCTTCGGATTTTGAAATGCAAGGGTTTTGATGACCGTTGGACAAGTTGGATTGACAGCATTCTATCCACGGGCTCCTCTTCGGTTCTTTTGAATGGAGTGCCGGGGAATCATTTCGTCTGTCGTTCGGGTGTTCGCCAAGGAGATCTGTTATCTCCTTTGCTCTTTGTGATCGCGGTGGACTTGCTCTAATCGGTTGTAAATGAGATGTGCTCAAGGAATATCCTCACCTTGCCATCCGATCGTTCAATATGCTGACGATACCCTCATCGTTCTTCCTGCTATTGACAGTCAGTTAATTGCTTTCAAGGAAATGCTTGAAGTTTTTGCCAAATCAACTGGTCTAAAAGTGAATTTTAGTAAATCATTTTGATACCTATCAATATGAGTGATGACGAGGGCAAGCGTGTTGCCGCTTTGCTTGGTTGTGATGTTGGTTCCATGCCATTCACTTACCTGGGTTTGCCAATGGGCACATCTAGGCCAACAATTTATGATCTGTTGCCTTTGGTGGATCGTATTGAGAGGCGATTATCTGCGTCTTCCCGCCTCTTGAACCAAGGATGCCGGCTACAGCTCTTGCAATCTGTCCTTAGTTCTATACCAATATATTTCTTCTGCACCCTTTCGCTGCCACAGGGTATCTTGAAGCAGATTGAACGGATTATGAGGCAATGCTTGTGGAGAGGGAATACGGATACGCCCCGGCAATCCTTGGCAGCTTGGGACTTGGTATGTCGTCCTAAATCTTTGGGTGGTCTGGGAGTTCTGGACTTGAGCTCTCAAAATGATGCTTTGCTCATCAAGCATCTTTTTAAGTTCTTTAATAAGTTGGACGTGCCATGGGTATCTCTTATTTGGGACACTTATTATGCCTCTGCGCCCCCCCAAGCCACTCAAACCTGTGGTTCTTTCTGGTGGAGGGACGTGTTCAAGTTATATGATAAGTTTTGCAAGTTGGCAGTTCCTCTAGTTCGAACTGGGGATACGGTGATCTTCTGGCTTGACCGTTGGCAACTTGGCAGCAATATGGTTAGCATGCAACATCAGTTTCCGCGGCTCCACTCTTTTGTGATCGATGACACTCTCACAGTTAAGGATATTATGGAGCTGTCTGATTTCACTGATAATCTCCACCTGCCTCTCTCCGCTCAGGCCTTTGAGGAGTTTAATCAACTTCAGGAGATGATTTCTTTGGTTAATCTTCAAGATGGGAATAATGATGTCTGGAAATGGCCTTCCAAATCTGGTGATTACCAGTCTAGGATCTATTACTTGTCCTGCTTTTCAAACACGGTGGTTGACCCCATATTCAAGTGGATCTGGAATTGCTCTTGTACTCTCAAGTTTAAGGTTTTTGGGTGGCTCTTATTGATGGATCGCCTAAACACTAGGGACATGATGCAGCGGCGGCATTGGATTATCCAAGATGACACATGTGTCCTATGTCTCTCGGCATCACATGACGACAGAGAGCATCTCTTCTTTGCTTGTAATTTTAGCCAGCGTATCTGGAACTACCTGGGTATTTCATGGAGTCCTCATCCTAACCAGACCACTTATGAGATGGCTTCTGATGCTAGGAGGGATTTTGGTCTTCCTTTTTTCTCTGAGGTAGTCTTCACTGCCACTTGGAATATTTGGACACAAAGAAATGGGAAGATCTTCAGGAATGAGACACCTTCTTTCAGGGCATGGAGGAGAAATTTTTTGCATGACATCTCTCTTTTAGCTCATATAATCAAATGTAAATATAGGACTAGACTAATATCTTGGATAGCTGCCTTACCCTAATTAGTTTCCTTGTAAGTATTTCTCTCTCCCCCTCTGTCTTACATTTGTAACTTTGTATGTCTTTGACTCTGTGGTTTAATAAAAAGCCGTGAGGCTGTTGCCTTGCAGTATATAGTCAAAAAAACATTCAATTTCTTACCGACTCTTTGCCCTAGAACAACACCTACAACATAATCACTAGCATCGCACATAATTTCAAAAGGTAAATTCCAATCAGGTGGCTGAACAATAGGTGCAGTGATCAAAGATTTCTTAAGTATTTCAAATGCTTCTACACAATCATCATCAAAGACAAAAGGAATATCTTTTTGCAATAAATTAGTCAGAGGCCTAGAGATTTTAGAAAAGTCCTGAATGAACCTCCTATAAAAACCGGCATGACCAAGGAAACTTCTTATACCTTTTATGTCCTTGGGACACGGCATCTTTTCAATAGCATCAACCTTGGCTTTGTCAACTTCAATACCTCTCTCGGAAATCTTATGCCCCAAGAGAATGCCTTCATTAACCATAAAGTGACACTTTTCCCAATTCAGGACGAGACTAGTGTCTTCGCATCTCTGCAAAACTCGATCAAGGTTGCTCAAACAATCATCAAAAGAAGATCCATAAACAGAAAAGTCATCCATGATTACCTCACAAATCTTTTCACAAAAATCAGAGAATATAGCCATCATGCATCTTTGAAAGGTAGCAGGTGCATTACATAAACCAAAAGGCATACATCTATAAGCAAAAGTACCAAAAGGGCAAGTAGAAGTAGTTTGAGATTGATCCTTCGCTGACACAGGTATTTGAGAGAAACCAGAATAACCATCTAGAAAGCAGAACTGTGTATGTTTGGATAGTCTTTGTAGCATTTGATCAATAAAAGGTAAAGGGTAATGATCTTTCTTAGTAGCTTTGTTTAACTTACGGAAATCAATTACCATCCTATAACCTGTAATAATTCTTTGCGGGATCAATTCATCTTTATCATTAGGAACAACGGTAATACCTCCCTTTTTAGGAACATAATGGACAGGGTTTACCCATTCACCATCAGCAACGGGATAAATAATACCTGCCTCAAGGAGCTTTAGTATCTCCTTTCTTACCACTTCCTTCATCTTGGGATTTAGTCGTCTTTGAGGATCTCTAACTGGTTTGGCATCTTTTTCCACTGTAATTTTGTGTTGGCATAATGTGGGACTAATGCCCTTAAGATCATCCAGAGTATATCCAATAGCTGCTCGGTGCTTCTTCAGAGTTTTCAATAATCTTTCTTCTTCTTTCTCTGAAAGGTTAGCACTAATAATAACATGATATATTTCCTTTTCATCAAGATAAGCATACTTAATATTATCAGGTAATGGTTTGAGTTCAAACACGGGATCACCCTTGGGTGGTGGGGGATCCCCAGAATTTCAACGGGAAGGTTATGTTTCAGCGTAGGTTCTTGTTTAAGGAACACTTCATCTATTTCCCTTCTTTCCTTCATAAACATATCATTTTCATGGTCTAGCAAATATTGTTCTAACGGATCAGTAGGAGGAACAGCAATGGAAGCAAGACCAATAATCTCATCCTTACTAGGTGGTTCCCTATCACGAGGTTCTCTATGAAACTTAGCAAAATTAAACTCATGAGACATACCATCTATGCCAACTGTGACAATATCTTTTTCACAATCAATCTTAGCACTAGCTGTATTCAAGAAGGGTCTACCAAAAATAATGGGACAAAAATCATCTTGTGGGGAACCAAGAACAAGAAAGTCAGCAGGGTATTTAACCTTCCCACACAAAACTTCAACATCTCTAACAATGCCAATAGGTTTAATGGTATCCCTATTAACAAGCTTAATAGTAACATCAATGTCTTCTAATTCAATGGGTGCAATGTCATGCATAATTTCTTTATATAAGGTATAAGGTATTGCACTAGCACTAGCACCCATATCACATAAGCCATGATAACAATGATCTCCTATTTTAACAGAAATAACAGGCATGCCTACGACAGGTCTATGTATCTTAGTATCTGGTCTAGCAATATTAGCAGTCTCACCACAGAAATAAATAACATGCCCATCTAAATCATCATCCAAGTGATCTTTAACCATAGCAACACTAGGTTCAACATTGATTTGCTCAGGAGGTGTATAAGTCCTAGTATTACTCTTACGAACAACAGTCGAAGCTTTAGCATGATCTTTTATCCTAACAGGAAATGGGTGTTTCTCAACATAAGTAGTAGGAACAATAGGATCACTATAGGTAATAGTCTTTTCTTCGACTGTAATAGGTGCAACTACTTTCACTTCAACAGGAGGATTATATTTAAACCACTTCTCTTTAGGGAGATCAACGTGAGTAGCAAAAGATTCACAGAAAGAAGCTACTATCTCAGAGTCAAGTCCATACTTAGTGCTAAATCCACGAAAAGCATCGGTATCCATAAAAGATTTAACACAATCGAACTTAGGTGTCATACCTGACTCCTTACCATCGTCGGAACCCCAATCTTCAGAGTTGCATTTAATTCTTTCCAATAAGTCCCATTTGAAATCAATAGTCTTCAGCATATAAGAACCAGCACAGGAAGTATCGAGCAGGTTGCGATTATCAAGAGGAAGCCGAGCATAAAAGTTCTGAATAATCATTCCCCGAGAGAGCGCATGATTGGGGCATGAATATAACATTGACTTAAGCCTCCCCCAAGCTTGAGCGATGCTTTCTCCTTCGCGAGGCCAGAAATTATATATGTAATTACGATCACGATGAACAAGATGCATAGGATAGAACTTCTGGTGAAATTCCAACTTCAATCACTTATAATTCCAAGATCTCGTATCATCACATTGCCTATACCATGTCAATGCATCTCCCTTCAAAGATAAAGGGAAGACCTTCCTTTTGACAACATCATCAGGAATACCTGCAAGCTTAAATAATCCACAAACTTCATCCACAAAGATAAGGTGTAAATCGGGATGCAATGTTCCGTCTCCTGCAAATGGATTAGCTAGCAGTTTCTCTATCATACCCGAAGGAATCTCAAAGTAAATATTTTCATAAAGTTCAGTAGGTTGAGGAGCAACTCTCTGCTCTTCTGGTTGGGGTGAAGATACCTTGAACTAGCCCCTCAAAGGATTAGTTTCCATAGTGACAAGTAATAGAAAATTTCAGCACACTATATAAATGTTTCCTTACCAAGTTCCACTCACCAAAAGCGCTACACTCCCCGGAAACGGCGCCAGAAAAGAGTCTTGATGACCCACAAGTGTAGGGGATCAATCATAGTCCTTTCGATAAGTAAGAGTGTCGAACCCAACGAGGAGCAGAAGGAAATGATAAGCGGTTTTCGGTAAGGTTTTCTCTGCAAGCACTGAAATTGTAGGTGATAAATAGTTCTGTGATAAGATAAATAGTAACGAGTAACAAGTAAATAAAGTAAATATAGTGCAGCAAGGTGGCCCAATCCTTTATGTAGCAAAGGATAAGCCTGGACAATTTCTAATAATGAGAAAGGAGCTCCCAAGGACACATGGGAATTATCGTCAAGCTAGTTTTCATTACGTTCATATGATTCGCGTTTGGTACTTTGATAATTTGATATGTGGGTGGACCGGTGCTTGGGTACTGCCCTTACTTGGACAAGCATCCCACTTATGATTAACCCCTATTGCAAGCATACGCAACTACAAAAGAAGTATTAAGGTACCTAACCACATAAACATATGGATCCATATCAGCCCCTAACGAAGCAACGCATAAACTAGGGTTTAAGCTTCTGTCACTCTAGCAACCCATCATCTACTTATTACTTCCCCATGCCTTCCTCTAGGCCCAAATAATGGTGAAGTGTCATGTAGTCGATGTTCACATAACACCACTAGAGGAAAAGACAACATACATCTCATCAAAATATCAAACGAATACCAAATTCACATAACTACTAATAGCAATACTTCACCCATGTCCTCAGGAACAAACGTAACTACTCACAAAGCATATTCATGTTCATAATCAGAGGAGTAATAATATGCATAAAGGATCTGAACATATGATCTTCCACCAAGTAAACCAATTAGCATCAACTACAAGGAGTAATCAACACTACTAGCAACCCACATGTACCAATTTGTGGTTTTGATACAAGATTGGATACAAGAGATGAACTAGGGTTTTGAGAGGAGATGGTGCTGGTGAAGATGTTGATGGAGATTGACCCCCTCCCGATGAGAGGATCATTGGTGATGACGTTGGTGATGATTTCCCCCTCCCGGAGGGAAGTGTCCCCGGCAGAACAGCTCCGCCGGAGCCCTAGATTGATTCAGCCAAGGTTCTGCCTCGTGGCTGCGGAGTTTCGTCCCGTAAGCTGGCCCATGATTTTTTCCAGGGTAAAAGCTCTAATATAGCAGAAGATGGACACCGGAGGCCCACCAGGGGGCCCAGGAGATAGGGGGCGTGCCCAGTAGGGGGGGGGGCGCCCTCCACTCTCCTGGACAGGGTGTGGGCCCCCTGGTGTATTTCTTTCGCTCAATAATTCTTATAAATTCCAAAAACATGTTTCGTGGAGTTTCAGGATTTTTGGAGCAGTGCAGAATAGGTTTCCAATGTTTGCTCATTTTCCAGCCAGAATTCCAGTTGCCGGTATTCCCCCTCTTCATGATAAACCTTGTAAAATAAGAGAGAATAGCCATAAGTATTGAGATATAAAGTGTAATAACAGTCCATAATGCAATAAATATCGATATAAAAGCATGATGCAAAATGGACGTATCAGGGTTGCATAAATTCCTCCAAATAAATCTCCCTTTCTACTATTATTCTGCAACCTACATGCAACTATTGCCCCCAAGTTATAGCCTTTATATCCGAACACAACACTCTTGAGGGAACACAGATCAGGGACACACATGTGACATGCTTCATCTTTACCGTTAATGCATCTACCAATGAAGAGAGCAAAATAATGTATAGCAGGAAAATGAATGGTCCCTATGGTAGCTTGTGCTATGTCTCTGGATTCTCCCGTAGTAATACTAGCAAGGAAATCTCTAAATTCAGATTTGTGAGGATCATTAATATTACCCCACTGCGGGAGTTTGCAAGCAGTTGTAAAATCCTCTAAGTCCATGGTATAAGATGTATCATAAATATCAAATAGGACACTAGGAGAATTACATGTACAATTATATTTAAACCTCCGCACAAAGGAATCAGTCAATTGATAATATTGAGGACACTTATCTTGTAAGAAGTCCTCTAGCTCAACATTACGCACATACGCGTCAAATTCCTCTTTGAAGCCTGCTTCGACCATAAAAGCATCGGATGGCCACTCACAAGCTCGTACATCCGCGTCCCTCGGTAATTCAACATCTTGCTCACGTATAGCAATTCTGGGTCCTTTCTTTACTGAGGAACCACCTTGGTACATTCTCCTAGACATAATTCTTTTTCTGAAAAATTTCTGAAATTTTAATAACTTCAAAATAAAAGTAAATAAAACTAAACAAGATTGGTAGCAACCACTCCTACAAGTGCCTAGAGCCTATATCATGCATTATAATTGCTTGGGACATCATAAATTTAACATGGAAGCTCAAGAACATGGTCACCTATGCAGCAAAAATTTGCAATGAATAAAGCACTAGAACAAAAACTAACTGGACCAATGGAGGAGTCACATACCAAGCAACAATCTCCCAAAGCAGTTTTGTGAATGGAGCTTTGAGCAAGGAGATCGAAAATCGCAGCAAAATGAGCTAGAACTCGTGCTTGAGCTGGATGGAGAATTTTTTGGGTAGAAGATGAAGTGTGTGGGTGCTGGCATAAGTGGAGGGGGGCCACCAGGGGCCCACGAGACAGGGGGCGCGCCTAGGTGGGGTGGGCGCGCCCTCCACTCTCGTGGCCTGGTGCTTGCCCCTCCTGTAGTGATTTCAGTGCCTAAAATCCTCAAATATTCCATAAAAAATCATACTAAATTTGCAGGGCATTTGGAGCACTTTTATTTTCGGGATATTTTTTAATGCACGGATAAATCCGAAAATAGACAGATAATACTAATTTTGCTTTATTTGTTCTAAATAACAGAAAGTAAAAAGAGGGTATAGAAGGTTGTGCCTTCTACTTTCATCCATCTCATGATCATCAAAATTAATCCACTAACAAGGTTGATCAAGTCTTGTTAAGAAACTCATTCCGAATAACATGGAACCGGAGAAATTTCGAATAACACTAAGTTACCTCAACGGGGATATGAAAATCCCCAACAATAAGAATATCATACTTTTTCTTGACAGTAGGGAGAGGAAATTCAAAACCTCCAATAATGATAGTTGGAACTTTTCCAATAGAATAGATGCTATGGACTTGAGATTGTTTCCTCTGAAAGTGTATCGTATGCTCATTACCATTAACATGAAAAAGTGACATTTCCTTTGTTGCAATCAATAACAGCCCCTGCAGTATTCAGAAAAGGTCTATCAAGGATAATCGACATACTATCGTCCTCGGGAATATCAAGAATAACAAAGTCCATTAAGATAGTGACATTTGCAACCACAATAGGCACATCCTCACGAATGCCGACAGGTATAGGAGTTGATTTATCAGCCATTTGCAAAGATATTTCAGTAGGTGTCAACTTATTCAATTCAAGTCTACGATATAAACAGAGAGACATAACACTAACACCGGCTCCAAGATCACATAAAGCAGTTCTAACATAATTTCTTTTAATGGATCATGGTATAGTTGGTACACCCGGATCTCCCAGTTTCTTTGGTATTCCACCCTTAAAAGTGTAATTAGCAAGCATGATGGAAATTTCAGCTTTCGGTATCTTTCTTTTATTTGTAATGATATCCTTCATATACTTAGCATAAGGATTTACTTTAAGCATATCAGTTAAGCGCATACCTAAGAAAATAGGTCTAATCATTTCAGCAAAGCGCTCAAAATCCTCATCATCCTTTGTCTTGGATGGTTTAGGAGGAAAGGGCATGGGTTTCTGAACCCATGGTTCTCTTTCTCTATCGTGCTTCCTAGCAACAAAATCTCTCTTATCATAACGTTGATTCTTTGGTTGTGGGTTATCAAGATCAACAACAGGTTCAATCTCTACATCATTGTTTTTGCTAGGTTGAGCATCAACATGAACATTATCGTTAACATTCTCAACAGGTTCATGTTCGTCACCTGATTGAGTTTCAGCATCAGAAATAAAAATATCATTGGGATTCTCAGGTGTGTCTACACTAGGTTCACTAGAAGCATGCAAAGTCCTATCGTTTTTCTTTTTCTTCTTTTTAGAAGAACTAGGTGCCTCTAAATTGTTTCTCTGAGAATCTTGCTCGATTCTCTTAGGGTGGCCTTTAGGATACAAAGGTTCCTGAGTCATTCTACCAGTTCTAGTAGCCACTCTAACAGCAAAGTCATTTTTATTATTTAATTCAGCAAGCAAATCATTTTGAGCTTTAAGTCTTGCTCAGCTTGAGTAGCAACCATAGAAGTATATTTGCTAATGAGTTTAAGTACACCTTTAACTCTAGCCATGTTATCGCTCACACGTCCTACCTCGAAAGCATTAGTCTTTAACTCTCTACCAACATAAGCATTAAAACTTTCTTGTCTAGCCATAAAGTCATCAAATTCATCTAAGCATGGGCTATGAAATTTAGTAGAGGGTATTTCAACTTTATCATATCTATAGAGAGAATTTACCTTTACTACCTGTGTCGGGTTATCAAGACAATGTGGTTCTTCGATAGGTGGTACATTAAGACCATGTATTTCTTCAATAGGTGATAAATTCTTAACATCTTCAGCTTTAATACCTTTTTCTTTCATTGATTTCTTTGCCTCTTGCATATCTTCAGGACTGAGAAATAAAACACCTCTCTTCTTCAGAGTGGGTTTAGGAATAGGCTCAGGAGTTGGCTCAATTGGTTCAGGAATTGCCTCAGGAATTGGCTCAGGAAGAGTCCAATTATTTTCATTAGTCAACATATTATTCAATAGTAATTCAGCTTCGTCGACTGTTCTTTGCCTGAAAACACAACCAACACAACTATCCAAGTAGTCCTTGGAAGCATCGGTTAGTCCATTATAAAAGATATCAAGTATTTCATTTTTCTTGAGAGGATGATCAGGCAAAGCATTAAGTAATCGGAGAAGCCTCCCCCAAGCTTGTGGGAGACTCTCTTCTTTGATTTGCACAAAATTATATATTTCCCGCAAGGCAGCTTGTTTCTTATGAGCAGGGAAATATTTAGCAGAGAAGTAATAAATCATATCCTGGGGACTACGCACACAACCAGGAGCAAGAGATTTATACCAAGTCTTAGCATCACCCTTTAAGGAGAACGGAAATATCTTAAGGATATAATAATAGCGAGATTTATCATCATGAGTAAACAGGGTAGCTATATCATTCAACTTGGTAAGATGTGCTACAACAGTTTCAGATTCAAGGCCATAAAAAGGATCAGATTCAACTAGAGTAATAATTTCAGGATCAACAGAGAATTCATAATCCTTATCAGTAACACAAATAGGCGAAGTAGCAAAAGCAGGGTCAGGTTTCATTCTAGCATTAAGAGACTGCTGCTTCCATTTAGCTAATAATTTCTTAAGATCATATCTATCATTGCAAACAAAGATAGCTCTAGCAGCTTCTTCATTCATAACATAACCCTCAGGAACAACAGGCAATTCATAATCATTGGGAGAATTTTCATCATCACTATCATCAATAATAGCATCTTCAATAATTTCATTCCCCCTAACTCTAGCAAGTTGTTCATCAAGAAATTCACCTAATGGAAAAGTAGTATCACACATAGAAGTAGTTTCATCATAAGTATAATGCATAGTGGAGGTGGCATCATCAATAACATGCGACATATCAGAATTTATAGCAGTAGCAGGTTTAGGTGTCGCAAGCTTACTCAAAACAGAAGGAGAATCTAGTGCAGAGCTAGATGGCAGTTCCTTACCTCCCCTCGTAGTTGAGGGATAGATCATAGTTTTTGCTTCTTTCAAGTTCTTCATAGTGATCAACAAATATAAATCCCAAGTGACTCAGAAAATAGAGCTATGCTCCTCAGCAACGGCGCCAGAAATTAGTCTTGATAGCCCACAAGTGTAGGGGATCGCAACAGCTTCCGAGGGTAAAGTATTCAACCCAAATTTATTGATTCAACACAAGGGGAGCCAAAGAATATTATTGAGTATTAGCAGTTGAGTTGTCAATTCAACCACACCTGGATAACATAGTATCTGCAGCAAGGTATTTAGTAGCAAAGTAGTATGATAATAAAGGTAACGGTAGCAAAAGTAATGTTTTTGGGTTTTGTAGGGATTGTAAGAGTAGCAACGGAAAAGTAAATAATTGAAGAACAATATGTGAAAAGCTCGTAGGCAATGGATCAGTGATGGATAATTATGCCGGATGCGATTCCTCATGTAATAGCTATAACATAGGGTGACACAGAACTAGCTCCAGTTCATCAATGTAATGTAGGCATGTATTCCGTAAATAGTCATACATGCTTATGGAAAAGAACTTGCATCACATCTTTTGTCCTACCCTCCCGTGGCAGCGGGGTCCTAGCGGAAACTAAGGGATATTAAGGCCTCCTTTTAATAGAGAACCGGAACAAAGCATTAGCACATAGTGAATACATGAACTCCTCAAACTACGGTCATCACCGAGAAGTATCCCGATTATTGTCACTTCGGGGTTGTCGGATGATAACACATAATAGGTGACTATAGACTTGCAAGATAGGATCAAGAACACACATATATATTCATGAACATAATAGGTTCAGATCTGAAATCATGGCACTCGGGCCCTAGTGACAAGCATTAAGCATAGAAAAGTCATAGCAACATCAATCTCAGGACATAGTGGATACTAGGGATCAAACCCTAACAAAACTTGATTACATGGTAAATCTCATCCAACCCATCACCGTCCAGCAAGCCTACGATGGAATTACTCACACACGGCGGTGAGCATCATGAAATTGGAGATGGAGGATGGTTGATGATGACGACGGCGATGAATCCCCCTCTCCGGAGCCCTGAACGGACTCCAGATCAGCCCTCCCGAGAGAGATTAGGGCTTGGCGGCGGCTCCGTGTTGTAAAACGCGATGAAACTTTCTCTCTGATTTTTTTCTCCCCGAATGTGAATATATGGAGTTGGAGTTGAGGTCGGTGGAGGTCCAGGGGGCCCACGAGACAGGGGGGCGCGTCCAGGGGGAGGGGGCACGCCCCCACCCTCGTGGACAGGGTGTGGGCCCCTGGTCTTGATTCTTTCGCCAGTATTTTTTATATTTTCCAAAAAGTGCCTTCGTGGATTTTCAGGACATTCTGGGAACTTTTCTTTTCTATACATAAAACAACATCATGGCAGTTCTGCTAAAAACAACGTGAGTCCGGGTTAGTTTCATTCAAATCATGCAAGTTAGAGTCCAAAACAAGGGCAAAAGTGTTTGGAAAAGTAGATACGTTGGAGACGTATCATCGTCCGAAATAACATCAAGAACAAAGTCTAGGGGAACTCCCAACGAAACCTTACACAACTCATCACCTACGCCTACTTTAGCTAACATATATGCGCGGCAACATTAGCACTTCACCTAACCCACGCATTATGCTCTCAGCAAATGTCCCAAGAAGAGACTTGACATCTTGCACCCACAGACCTATAGTGGAGAGATTCTTTCTCGGTTGTTATAGCATGTTTACCACACCTTGAGCATCAAGCTCCACGTGAACTCTTGTTGCATTTATCTCCGCAGCCACCTGTAGACCCCTTCTACACGCGAATATCTCCAAAGCTTCAGGACCAACAACGTTTGGTAAATGATGATGGACTACTGCCAGAAAGCCGTCGTTGTGATCTCGAAGCACAACACCTCCACCTCCTTTCTCTCCATGTTTAGAAATAGCCCCATCCGAGTTCACCTTCACCCAGCCTTCATCTGGGGATTCCCAGTGTTGTGGTTCGGCAGGCCTCGGCTCCCTTGGCGACCCTACACGCACTGCCTTCCATTCGGCCATATGAGTGACAACAATGTGCATTATTTCATGTGGTGGTGGAACAAGCTTTCCCTCTCTCGCTGCATTACGAGCTAGCCAGAGCCCATAGGTGGCATGCACCATCGCCTCCTTCTCTCCGTTGGATGCACCAGCGAACCAGTTAAGTAGACAGTGAGCAAGAGCACTCTGGGAGTCAATTGAACACGGTGGGATCGCCACCGAAACTCCCTTCTCTGAGTGGAGGATCTGCCAGAACCTCACTGAATGTTGACAAGATCGGAATCAATGATAAATTGTCTCTTCTCGGCTATAAACAACACAAAATACACCTGGTTAATTCAACGTCAATGTAGTTCATGGCCTACGACCAACCCATTTTTTTATTATCTACCACATATGTATCTTTGCTTTAGGAGGAACATTTGAATCCCACAACCCCATGAATCCCTTGTGCGTATGCACATAGTCTGAGGACTCCGGATGTCGGTCCTCGATCTCTCCAACGACCTCTTCAAATGGTACACGGGCTAGATGTTGAAGCAACCATTTTTAGATAACTCCATGCCAAGTAATCCTACTCATCAGGGCCACCAATCGCTATGTGTTGGATATCATGCGTGTCACTCGGATTGAACATAGTGTTTACCTTAGATGAATCCCACGCGCGCCCGTGCGCTATGAGCAAGTCTGCCACACGCGTCACTCATGGTATGAAGATTTGACCCAGTGGTCTCATACTTCCGCTCCTTGGTATCCAGTTACACTACAAAAAAATACACACCCGTGATGATACGGGTTTGTCACAGTAGGTCGCGTTTTTGTCATGCATGTACATCCATGACAAATTTATGACAGAATCAAGATAGTCATACCTGTGCTGTCGTAGAAGTGTTCCATGACATTACCAAAATTATCATCACGGAAGTGTCCACTTTCATGATGATAAATCGCGCGTCATAGAACTACTTTTATCAAGGGTGACCGACACATGGCATCCACCGTAACGGAACGCCATTAAGCTATCGGGTCGGGTTTTGGATACGATAACCCGTTAACAGCCCCGACCAATGGGGATTTTCCACGTGTAAAATCATCATTGGCTGGAGGAAACACGTGTTGGCTCACCGTTGGGACAGATGTCATCCGTTCATTGGACCGAAGGCGCCTATGATACGGCGACACGTGGCACGGCCCAACAGAGGCCCATTCTTGTGAAAAGGCCGGCCTGTTTGACTTGGTCAAAAGGTGGCGGGCCGGCTCACGGAAAGCCTGTTAACGACCTGTTCGCATATAGCCCATTTACAACCCGCTAACCTAGGGCCTGTTATGCCCTATCCAAATTAGGCCCAGTAGTGTCATCTGGGCCGTCCAATATGATTCAACCCGTTTTAACTTCTGGCCCATGTGTGGCCCATGACTTCTTTTGGCCCATATGAGGACCTTCGTAAATCTTGGCCCATTAACGGCCTGTGGTGAAACTGGCCTGTAATGAATAGTGTATCACTTTATACCCATTAACGCCACGTTATTCCATTGGGCTGTTTCCAGCCCAAGTTATCTTTCGGCCTTCTCAGGGCCCATTGATTCTTGGGCTCATTTGTAGGATTCGGTTACATACGGCCCGTTACTGTCATTTTCTGCTTGTGGGCCAAATTCAGCCTGTCGTTACAGTTGGCCCGTTAATACGTTGGGCCGTTTTCATGTCAAAAAAACCCGTTGGGCTGTTTTCATAGAGTTATCAAATACGGCCTATTAACGACCCGTTATGGTCCACGAATAGTACGACCCATGATTGGCGAAATGATGATACGCCCCGTAGAAGGCCCATGGATCCTACGGCCCGTATGAGGCCCATGGATAGTACGGCCCGTAGAAGGCCCATGGACCCTACGGCCCGTAGAAGGCCCATTTATCCCTAAGGCCCGTATAGAAGGCCGATGGATCCTACGGCCCGTATAGAAGGCCAATGGTCCTACGGCCGAACGAAGGCCCATGGATCATATGGCCTACAGGAGGCCCATGGTTACAACAGTCCGTGTGTTGCCATGATTATTTTGGCCTAGTTACCAAAAATAGGCTATTGTGGCCTCTAGAAAAACACAGAAAAAGAACTACAGTGACTACAAGCAAACAACTAAACAAGACAATAAGGAAATAAATAAGCAAGCAATTAAGGCTAGCCTATTACCGCTATTAGACATGAGCATGTTGACATGGCTCTTGCATCTCAACGCATCATCTACTACGTTAGCCTTTCCGGGGTGATAATGCAATCTCATATCATAATCCTTGATGAGCTCCAACCATCTCCTTTGCCCGAGATTCGACTCCTTCTGCGTGAAGATGTACTTCAAACTCTTGTGATCCGTATACACCTCACAATGGTTTCCGATGAGAAAATGTCTCCATGTCTTCAATGCGTGCACTACGGCTGCTAACTCCAAATCATGGGTAGCATAATTTAACTCATGGGGCTTAAGCTGTCGTGAGGCATATGAAACAACTCTTCCCTCCTGCATAAGCACTGCTCCAAGTCCTCGACGAGAAGCGTCGCAATATACTTCATAATCCTTGCGCTGATCGGGCAGAATCAACACTGGTGATGTAACCAAACGTTTCTTCAACTCCTGGAAACTGGCCTCACATTCCTCAGTCCATTTAAACTTGGTGTCCTTCTTCAACAACTCCGTCATGGGCTTTGCAATCTTTGAGAAATTCTCAATGAACCTCCGGTAGTATCCTGCGAGTCCAAGAAAACTCCGGATTCTCCAACTTACGTGGGGGCTTCCCAGTTTGTCACAGTGAAAACTTTGGCGGGGTCTACTGCTATTCCTTCTCCGGATATAACATGCCCAAAAAATCCAACTTCCTTCAACCAAAACTCACATTTGCTGAACTTGGCATATAACTGATGTTCTCTGAGTTTCTCCAGTACCAAAAAGAAAGATTGTAGTAAATGACTTAACCAAAAACTTACCTATTACTGCATCTGGCTGGGCTTCAACCTCCTCCACGTTAACGTGGTTCACCTGTCCCCTGTTGAATGGGTTCGGCTTCTTCCCAGAGCTTCCATTGCGATTTCCATTCTTAGCTTCAGGACATTCATTGGCATAATGTCCAGTCTTCTGACACTTGTAGCAAGTGACTTGGCTCAGATCCCTCTTGGCTGGGGTCGATGGGTTAGTACGGTTCTGTCCGTTGCTTCCTCCATTCCCATTACCATTCTTGGGGCTACTATGGTTGTGCGAGTTCCCTCCTCCATGGGTATGCTGAAAATGTCCTCCCGAGTTCAGGGTAAAACGAGGCTTCTGCTGAGCTCCACAATTGTACTTCCCTTGTCCATACTTCCTCTTGCGGTTGTCAATCTGCTGCTGCTTCCCTTCAATCATGAGAGCTCTATCTACCAACTCCTGGTAGTTGTTGAAGGTTGCTACCATCAACTAGATGCTCAGCTCATCATTCAGTCCTTCCAGAAACTTCTCCTGCTTAGCTGCATCCGTAGCAACGTCATCTGGGGCATAACGTGCTAGCTTACTAAAGTCATCCACATACTGGCCAACTGTACGTCCTCCTTGGCGCAAGTTGCGAAACTCACGCTTCTTCATGGCCATAGCTCCTACTGAAACATGGGTAGTATGGAAAGCCTGCTGGAACTGATCCCATGTGACAGTGTTGATAGGATAAGTGGCTGTGAAATTCTCCCACAATGATGCTCACTACAAAAAAAGTACACTTCCGTGATGATACGTGTTTGTCACAGTAGGTCACGTTTTTTGTCATGCATGTACATCCATGAAAAATTTATGACAAAAACAAGATAGTCATACCTGTGTTGTCGTAGAAGTGTTCCATGCCATTACCAAAATTATCATCACGGAAGTGTCCACTTCCATGACGATAAATCGCGCGTCACAGAACTGCTTTCGTCAAGGGTGACCGACACGTGGCACCCACCGTAACGGAATGTCGTTAAGCTATCGGGTCGGGTTTTGGATCCGATAACCCGTTAACAGCCACGACCAATGGGGATTTTCCACGTGTAAAATCATCATTGGCTGGAGGAAACACGTGTCGGCTCACGGTTGGGACACATGTCATCCGCTCATTGGACCGAAGGCGCCTATGATACGGCGACACGTGGCACGGCCCAACAAAGGCCCATTCCTGTGAAAAGGCCGGCCCGTTTGACTTGGTGAAAAGGTGGCGGGCCGGCCCACGGAAAGCCTGTTAACGACCTGTTCGCATATAGCCCATTTACAGCCCGCTAACCTAGGGCCCGTTACGCCCTATCCGAATTAGGCCCAATAGCGTCATCTGGGCCGTCCAATATGATTCAGCCCATTTTAACTTCCGGCCCATGTGTGGCCCATGACTTCTTTCGGCCCATATGAGGACCTTTGTAACTCTTGGCCCATTAACGGCCCGTGGTGAAACTGGCCCGTAATGAACAGTGTATCACTTTATACCCATTAACGGCCCATTATTCCATTGGGCCGTTTCCAGCCCAAGTTATCTTTCGGCCTTCTGAGGGCCCATTGATTCTTGGGCTCATTTGCAGCATTCGGTTACATACGGCCCGTTACTGTCATTTTCTGCTTGTGGGCCAAATTCAGCCCGTCGTTACAGTCGGCTCGTTTGCGGACCGTTAATACGTTGGGCCGTTTTCATGTCAAAAAAACCCGTTGGGCTGTTTTCATAGAGTTATCAAATACGGCCTATTAACGACCCGTTATGGTCCACGAATAGTATGGCCCATGATTGGCGAAATGATGATACGCCTCATAGAAGGCCCATGGATCCTATGGCTCGTATGAGGCCCATGGATAGTATGACCCGTAGAAGGCCCATGGACCCTACGGCCCGTAGAAGGCCCATTGATCCCTAAGGCCCGTATAGAAGGCCGATGGATCCTACGGCCCGTATAGAAGGCCAATGGTCCTACAGCCGAACGAAGGCCCATGGATCATACGATCTGCAGGAGGCCCATGGTTACAACAGTCCGTGTGTTGCCATGATTATTTTGGCCTAGTTACCAAAAATAGGCTATTGTGGCCACTAGAAAAACACAGAAAAAGAACTGTAGTGACTACAAGCAAACAACTAAACAAGACAATAAGGAAATAAATAAACAAGCAATTAAGGCTAGCCTATTACCGCTATTACACATATTACATCCACTGGGCATCAAAGTTCGCCACCAGTGCAAATATAGGGAACAAAGCAGCATATTACATACACTTGGCCATCAAAATTGGCCACCAGTGCAAATAAACGTGGCAGCAAAACAAGAGCATAACTAAAACAACTTCAGAAGAGCTCAAGAAACGTTATCCTGGGTATCCACCATGCTGGCAATAAGCTTAGCAAGCTGATTAGCTTTGTCCCGTTTGGCGCTAAAATCCTCCAACGCTTGCTATTGCACCAGAAAGTATGCATCTGAATGCTCCAGGGACTTCCGCAGTCCTTCCGCTTCTTGTCGCAACACAGCTGATCGATGTCTTTTAGCCTGTAGTTGAGACTCAAGAAACCGAACTGATTCAGACAGTGAGTTTGAATAGCTTGTGCATGCGGTAGTGGCCAGTAACTCGAACACTAAACCAAGACAGGACTTTGGGGTTGTCTCGCTGTCTTCAAGATAGTCTTCCTTAGCTGTTTTATCAGCTTGTTGGAGACCAACAAGGATGTGTCACTATCCTGAACCTTATCTGCATTACTTCCTTTACCATTGCTTAATAAGGCACTCTTCCCCAATATTTTGTCAGCATTCTAAAAGAAGAAACAAGCAGACACATAACAAGTTTAGCATGTACTAGTATATGAAACTCATTTCGGTGAATCAGTTCATTAGTAAGGTGGACATGATTAAACTACCAAGTCTTCTATTGCCAAGTACTAGTACATAATAAAAGCATCAAACAAACATATATCTATGTCCTATGGTCACTGCATTGTCTTGCCAAATCAAAATAGAGACACGGTTCAAATCATATCAGTTCAAGACAAAGCAGCAGTGAAAGAATACAAAGCGTGGGAAACTACACGGCACAACAAGATTTCAGATGGGTACCACGGGTCTACATGTACAATAACACTATTGGCTCTGTTGTGATGCTAGTAATGTGCATGATATGAAAGTCAACTGTATACCCAATTGAAATTGAAATCAACAGAGCTATTGATAAGAGCAAACCTGTTAAAGAAACATGCGTGAACATACCTGTTGTGCCATTGGAGTTTCGATTGGATCCTTCAATTTAAAAATAAGTTCGTATCAGTAAATACAGTGATACAAGAGCAAAGCAATCATAGTTAAAAAAGGCGCGCCTAAGCGAGCGCTTAAGCGCGCCTAGGCTCTAGGCGTTGGCAAAACACATTGCGCATAACTACGCATAATCTGTGCATAATTGCGCATAAGCATGCGCTTTGGTCAGTAAAGCACAAGGCGGTGGCAAAACACACAATTAACGCCTAGCGCTTTTTTGAACTATGATAGCAATGGAATCTTAAATTAGAACAGTTGTTCTTCAGGTTTAGGCACTTGTTCTACATGAACAGAGTACAGTAAGACGCAAGAATAAAATACTTAAAAATAGAAAATGAGCTCATAGACCTTAACACATTCTTGGTTCGGGACCAGTACAGAACAAGGCGTTCCCAGTCATCGTCCAGTAAATGTGTCTCAGGAGTACGTAAGGGAATTTGATGAGTTTCTTTGCCGATGAAGTATGTTTTCTTCAGGTAATTCCGATACTGCCACCAAGCATTCTTGAAGATAGCAGAGGTATTAGCACATGTTACCTCATCCTGAGTTTCCAAATCGGTCCTTCTCTATAGAGAAAAATGGGAAAATTTGCTGTATTATAACCATCATGGAGGTAGGATGTATGGGACGAAGCAAAGTAATTGCCATGAATAACATTACTTATACATAACTCCTGGACAAACACCTGCAACTGGCATTTTCCTTCATCTTAAGTATAATATTTCCAAGATGGGAAGATACGCACATATGATTTAACAACATCAAATGCGATAGATGCTAAACTACGACTGGCTGGTTGTGCTTCCTCCACAGGAATAGGCGTACTAACTGGTGGAGTTGGGGTTCGCCGTGATAGTACTGGCCCTTTGGGCACTGGAGCTGCCTTACTAACTGCTGTTGTTTGGGAGCTCTGTGGTGGAGATGGTGCTGTGTCAACAGGAACTGGGTTACTATCGACTGGGGTTGGGGTTAGATTGGGTGAAGCTGGTTCTCTGTCCATCGCAGTAGGGGTACAATCTGCGAGAGTTTGGGTTATGTGTGGTAGGGCTGGTTCTTGTGCATGTACAACCGGGGTGCTATCTCCACCAAGAGGTAGCACCGTTTTATTTGAAGACCGCGTTTTTATTCCGCTAGATACTGGCATCACCTGCTCCAATTCAAATGGCTGATAAACAGGAAACATAGTTGAATTTACAGACATTGTATGAGAGACAGATGCAATAGATCGTGTGGAAAAAAGAGGGCATGAAATAGTTGACATGTATATTGTTTAACTAAAACGGATAGCATGACATAATTTCACATATATGATGTCTATATAAACTGGATAGCATAGCATAACATAATTCAAAGATATGATGAATAACTAAACAGGATCGCATGACATAATTCACCTACATGTTATCTAAGTAATCAGGATCGCATCATTTAATTCACATATGTGATTTATATGCTAAACAGAGGGCATTCGATATGATGTCTGAACTAAGAACATGGTGTCGAATATTGTGTATATGATGTCTAAACTATGCAATGCAAGACACCGTATGCATGATATGAGCAGTATAACCGTGCCAAGTTAGAGCATACACCTCAGTGGGGGAATAGGACTGGTCATCTGTCTCTGAATCCATCTTTGAGGAGCTATCGGGACCCAACAAGAGATCTGCTTCGACAGGTAGCACTGTCTGCTCTGAAGGCCTTGTTTTCACTCCAGATTTTTCCATCTCCCACCCAAATGGCTGATTCACAGGAAGAGTAGTTTAATGTATAAACATTGTCCACAAATGGAAATGTAATGAAGAAAAGGATGGACAAGACATCATTCAAATATATGATGCCTGGTTAAACAGGATGGCATTGCACATTTCACATATATTATGGCTGGCTAAAAGACATGAGACTGCACAATTCCCATATATGATATAGAAACTAAACAGGTGGCATTACAGAACATGTCTAAACTAAGCAGATGACATATATGATGTCAAAAGTAGGCACTGCAAGGCAACATATGCATGATATGACTAACATCATCATGCCAAGGTAGAGCAAACACCTTGGGGGGTAAATAGGAGTGGTCAGCGGTGTCTGAATACGCCTCCGAACAGATATCTTTCTCTGGATTACAATCTGGAGAGGGGTGGGGAGGGTTTGCCATTGAACCCACCATGGAGCGATGTATACATGACATTGTATTGCCGCGCAAAACTCTTCACTTTTTCTCTACATGTTCAGCATGACTGTGTACAATATTTGACATGCATACGAAAAAAATATGGTGAGATTATGTAAGGAGAGCATGCAGAAATTTAGAGTGATGGTAACAACCAGTGGATCGACGTTTTTCCGTTGAACCAAAATAGCCCTAATGGATCGACGTGAATGTATAGTAATAAGTGATGCAACAAGTGTACAACCTCTTTGCCGTAGCCGCGTCGACCTCAGCATTATTGGGTTGGTCGCTGAAGCAGTTGAGGTAGAGGTGGTTGTCGGAGGTGTGGAGGAAGATCTGAGGAACCTGTAGACGGCGTCCAGGGCACTGCTCTGTTGTGATGGATCGTTCTGTCGTTGGAGCAGCTCCGGTGAGCTATAAGACATCAAGGCTGAAGCAGCACAAGACATACATCGTCAATCTCAAGTGGGATTCTAATAGCATCTCCAATAGATGATGAAAAATGGATGTAAAATTAACATCACCAAAAACCACCCGACTACAAAAGATGAGGTAAAAACTGTTGACTCTGAACTTAACTGTCGAAACTGAAATTTATTGTGGAATCTGAATGCTACTGTCGAAGCTGAACGCAATGGTAGCAGAGAGGCACTTGACATGTAGTTTAGGGAGGGCCTGCAGTTCATCTTCAACCTGCACACCCCTGAGCCACCTGCCACCACCGGCCGAACCGCCGGCCCCAGCGCCGCCTCGCCGCCCCGAAACAACTCGCCACCGCCGCCCCGGCCAGCCCTCTAGGCCCCCTGTCCCCCACCCTGAACCCTAAGATAGATAGTGGGGTACCTCTTCGGCGAGCCCCCGTCCCCGCGGCGGGTGGTTCTTCCTTAACTCCGGCGAGCCCGCCCAACCCCTGAAAATCGACTGACCCAAAAGTTGATTCAGTCGACTAAAGTGTGGCTTAATCAGAGCAGAGCAGCAACACGAGCGAGGGGTGGAGCAGCAGCAGCAGCTGGGCGAGCGAGCGATCGAGCAAGAGCCGGAGCAGCAGCAACAGCGCGAGCGAGCAAGCGAGAGCGGGAGCAGCAGCAGCAACACGAGCGGGAGCCGGAGCAGCAGCAGCAGATCCGGCTGGTATGGCCGCCGCCGCCGAAGGGGCCTCGCACTGGGGGAGAGCCGCCGTGGAGATGTCGCCCGCAGCGCCGGCTTCAAGGTAGTCGCTCCATGGGGGTGCGGGATGGAGCACCGTCGGCGCCAGGAGGTCGAGTTAAGGAGAAGGTGCGATGCGATGAGTGTACAACCTCTTTGGTGGCGCCGAGTAGGCCTCGGCTTCGTCCGAGGAGTCGGTGAGGATGCTGCGGTTCCAGTGGAGCAGGTTAAGGCGGCGCTGTGGGGATGGAGCAGCCGCGACAGACGAGGCGATCATTGGAGCAGCTCCTTGGAGGTGGAGGACGGGGCGGCTGAACTGGCGGGACGGCGAGATGGACGACGGATCCTCATCCAGGGAGGTGGACGAGGGACGTCGAGCTATTGCGGTGGACGACGTCATCGGGGAAGAGGCTCTGGCTGGGCAGCGGTGATGTGACGGACAGAGGAGGGTGGGGTTTCGCGGCTGGAGCGGAGAGGTTATGGCGGCCTGGGATTTCGAATGGCAAAAAGGAGGCGATGGGAGGGGGTGAAGCATGACTTAGGGATGCGCTTGTCCAAAATGTAGGGTGTGTTACAAAAGTACCCCCCACCGATTTGAACTAGCGGCCATTTCGGCTCAGGGTTAGAAGGGGGATTTCGCGTGTCGGGATTTGGCAGCTGGAGGGAGTTTTCGCGCGCGTTGTAATTTTGGGATAGCAAGGCGCGGGTTGTGAAGGCGCTAGTTTTGGGAGCACGATATCTGATCGGGATATAACAAGACGCGGGTTGAATTTTAGGGACAAGCCTAATATGTAGTAATATTGTACTTGTACGTATCAAATCAATTCGCACTTCCCTCAACCAAAAAGAAAACAAAGAAAATAAAACTATTCACACCACACAAAGTGAGAGTCTTGCCCCGTTTTACTATACAAATGCTATTCAAAGCTACTCCCTCCTTCCATCTATATAGGGCCTAATTCGTTTTTTGATGCTAACTTTGACCAAATATTAGAGCAATGATATATGACATGCAACTTACACAAAGCACACCGTTAACTTCGTCTGTGAAAGGTTCTTTCAATGATATAATTTTCACATTGTGCATGTCATGTACTATTAATCTTGTCAACAGTCAAAGGCGGTCTTAAAAATCTCATTACGCCCTATATAGATGGAAGGAGGGAGTATGAATCCATGTTATGTCCGATTAATTTTTTTCGCTTTGCTGTATAATGCATGTAACCTACTCATACCAACATTTTAGTTCATTCCAAATGTCTATACTACCGCTGCAATTCGAACTAAATTTGAATTCGTTTCTCTATTTCAATAAGAATCTACAATCATGATTGTTGCCAACTTCAACCATCATAGTTTCCTTGCTATCCGCCATATATAAATCGGACGGCCTATAATGCAGGATGGCAGGCACACCATCATCAACAACTCTGTTTTTATAAGAGTAGAGATAAAATATATTAAATGTAGTATAACATGTTCATAAACACACCATGTGTATCACTGTTATATATATTCACACATACGTCGGTTTAAAACACTATGATAAATTCTTCAAATATCCGAATTCGCTTTTTATAATGAAGTATATATGACCTCTATTTGTCTTTTACACCCACACAACCCTCTTATCTTTGTAGCTAGCGCTAACTTTCTCTTGTGCATGCACACGCCCGCATCCCTCTCACCCTCCCGCAGCATTCTCTAGGTCCATCATGCAAATTCGTCTTTTCACTTTAGGTCGTTCACCCACGGTGTGTGTAGGCCCCCCAGCTCCTTCTTTACGGCACACAACGATCGATATGCCTCTCTAGCCAGGTGTGCCTAGCACAAACACAAGCTTCCCCTCTTCTCTTGTCACCGTCCATGCCTCACTCCCACCACTCTTTTCATCGTTCTCGTACTCGCACACTCCTCCCCGCTTGATATAGTATGCCTCTCGTACCACCTCCTACATGCATACCTCTATCTCTATCCTTCTCCTTGTGCCTCGTTTGCTTCTAACACACACATGCATGTATACCGATCGATCTCCCAACATATACCTGGATCGACTTTAACTACCCCCCCATCGATCGACGTACCTCACAAGTTATGTCTCTCCTTTCTCTAACAAAGGGCGATTGATCTTCCTATGTAGTTATGTCTGCTTACCACAGCCACATCGTCCCCCCTCATCATTCGTGCATGCCTCCTGGCCCGTCTCTCACACGCACGTGCACAGACAACAAGCAGCCATCTCCTCTCTTATTGATATTGCGGGCGTGCCTTCCGTTTGTCTAGCAAGCCTATCCCACCATTTGTTAGAAGCAACTCCACTACCACCCCCTCCAACACTCTAGCTCTGTCTCTCTCCCAACCTTATTCCTCTCATGCACATATGCATGGATGCCGATCGATCTCCCTTAATACATGAGGCAGATCGACCTCCTTAATACATGAGGTAGGCCTCTCTCCTCCTCCACACATATACCAGCCATTGTACCTCTATAGTTAATTGGGCCTCCCTCTTCCCCCACCACACACCGATAGTCGAGCGCTGCAGGTAGGTATCCATGCCATAGAGACAAACTGCACATGTCCCCTTTCATGTTCCAGTAGGCCAGCCACTCTATATCTTTGACGTGGGAACACACAAATTCGATGGCACTCTTTATCGATCGCGCGCGCACACACACACACATCATCCCTAGCCGGTGATACCTCCACTCTCTTCTCGTGGATTGCCCCCTCTATATATATATGTTATATCCATGACTCTATTTCACACACATTGCATATGTTACATTTTTTGATTGACCCCCCCCCCAAAAAAAACTCAAGAACCCACACACTATATCTCTCTAGGTTTGTATCTCTCTCACACAACCCCACGTAGGTGGTGTACGTATACAAGAAGAGAATAGGTGCACCGTGCATGTACTCACGCTTCGTTCCCAGCCACACCCGCGCGGGTAGACGGTGGAGCTCATTTCTTTACGAAATGGCAGCCCATGTGCTAATTTGAACGCCTGTAGCGGTTGTTTACCTAGGGAGGTCGTGTACCACGCCTGCACGAAACAAAGTTCGACTTGACGCATTGCCGCGTTATTTTTAAATAAAGTTATAGCGCTCAATGGCACGTACATAGAATATAAAACGATTTTTATGGAGAAAAAGGTAGTCCGCTCACTATATACAATGGAGTCTTGCGTGCCTGGTTTGTCGCTCTTCAGAGTATATCACACAAGGCCGTGGTGGCCTCTCTCTCTCTCTCTCTCTCTCTCTCTCACCATTGGTCAATGATCCGGCCGCATCCCGTCCGCCGGGGGAAAGGGAGTGCGGTGGCCTCTCTCTCTCACTGTTGGTCACTGATCCGGCCGCATCCCGTCCGCCGGAGGAAAGGGAGGAAGTGCATTGTTTCTCCGTTCGACGGCGCTGAGGCAGCATGTCCCAATCTACGGTACACGCCGTTCTCTCTGACCAAGCTCCGGCGCGGCAGGGCCTACGCCACCTGCTCGCAGATTCCGTCTGCCACTGCTCACCTAGTTACATCCCGACGACCTCCAAGTATCCCCTCCGGCCTTGCTCCACTGCCTGTCTTCCCACGTCGCTACATGTGGATCTTCCATAGTTCTTTGCCCAAAATGTAGCTCGTCCAGCGTACTTTCCATATTGCATTCTCGTCCTTACACCGTTTTAGACAAACACAACCGTGTTGTTATCTTCCCTTAGGGCAAGGAATATGCTTCTTTTTTGTCGTCGCATGTGTCATCAACTGTTATTGGCCAGTAATTGTTTCCTTTCTACCTCTTTTTTGCAAACAGAGCTATCCATTTCACCTCGTTGCTATTGCGACCTTTTGGTGAACTGCACAAATCACTTTTTTCTTAAGAGTGTTTTGTGCAGTTGTACTAAAATGTCACATGGGCAACATCTCTACATTTCAGTGCGACTGCACAAAGGGAGATTGGTTTTGCTCTATCCTCCTCATCCAACTCCGAGCCTAATCTTCTCCAACTAGTTAGTATTAAGAGAGACTGCAAAGGTGACCGGCTTCTATTTATGCGTTTATTGTTTCATCAGCAGTCCTCTATTATCGTAATCACACTTAATATCTTTGGAACAGGGACGGTCAGCTCTATTTTAGTGGAACTGCACAAAATGATCGGAATGTTGCATGCTCCAGACAGCTACTTTTTTTCCCAATATGCCTGGTTGATTTAGAAAGAGTTGGGGGGACGTTGCTGCCAATGAAAGCATGGATCAATTTTAATTTAACACCTTCTCACAACTCTGTCTTCAGTTGTGATGTAATTATTAGCTCTGATCTGCTAATAATTGACATGCATTAGCAAGGAAGTTAGTTTTTTATTGTTTTCGAAAAAGCATCGATGGCAAGACACGCGAAACAGAAGCTGAAAGCTCACATCATTGTACAATTTCATGTCTCGCTGGAAAATTATTTGTATAGTATGTCAATTATGTAAACAAATGATGGAAGCTTGATAGCATTGCCAGAAGCCTCGTCATCATCCGGGTCCATGTGCCATGCACAAAATTATACTCCTTCGTTCCTAAATATTTATCTTTTTACAAATTTCAAACGGGCATATTTTAGAGTGTAGATTCACTCATTTTGCTTCGTATGTGTACTCCCTCCGTTCCTAAATATTCTATTCGTCTTTCTAGAGATTTCAACATGTGACTACATACGGAGCAAAATGAGAGAATCTACACTCTAAAATATGTATATACATCCGTATGTGTCAGTCCATTTGAAATCTCTAAAAAGACAAATATTTGAGTAGTCACTCGTTGAAATCTCTAGAAAGACAAATATACTCCAGAGTATATTTAAGAACCGAGGGGGTAGTGCACAACCGCATGGGAGACTCAGCCCGGTCGTTGCGCCGCATTAATAGTGAGTAATGAGCAATCAAATCGTAAGACCCACCTTTCCCACTGTAAGTTGCTCTGAAGAAGCAACCATCAATACACTCTTCTTTGAATCCGCCCATACTACTCCATCCATCACTGTTTATACAGCGCGCTTTAGAAAAAAGAAAAAAGATCTGTGGGACCAAGGCGACTAGCGATCGGCCTGAAAAATAGCATTGGTAGTTATAGCACGACGTCTATTACTAGTAGAGGGAATAATGCGTACACACATACATGCAGTGCTTCCACCCCGGGTACACACATGCATGCACTTACTCCACTCCGTAGTTACATGGAGAGAAAATTGTGGACTTGATTGCGGTTACCACGCCCTAATTAATTGAGCATTAAACCAAACGCGTCTAAAGTCTCTCTGGTGGTGGAAATGCATTGAGAGAAATGCATCATAAGGCTGGTCATAGTGGGGAGTAACATGTACTAGTATCATGCATATGATACTAGTGTATGATACTACATCCATAGTGCATAGTATCATAAAGTAGTATCATGGATGGTCTCATTTATTGCCATGCATGACACATAGTAGCATAACATTTATTATGTTACGGTATCTACCTATGTTACTATGATCCTCTCTCTCTTCTTTAATTTCCTGCCACGTAAGCAGGTTTGCGAGTCCCAAGTATATGATACTAGTTATGTTACCCCCACTATGGCCAGCCTAATGAAGCGTGCCCTGTAAACTGTGACGGAGGGAGGAGTAGTATGAAGGTTCAAAACCAAGTACGCGTATGGCCAGTCGGTCAACGCACCTCCTCTTGGCATATCACTGACATGTGGGATAGGAGTGTGAGCAAACTGATCTCAATTGACGGCAAAGAGCCAACCTGCCGTTCCTTGAGAGAGACGAGGAGCGAGAACACACAAACGGGTTCGCATGGAGGCCAAGATATATTCGAGCATGGTTGGTTGATCGATATCATTCATTACATGTTGGGCTGCCGTTTTGCGCCCTTCTCCGGAATAAACGTGTACTTTATCAGAGATAAAAAGAAATAAGAGTACAAACGCTCCACCATGCAGTTCTAGTAGTAGTACTACTCGTACTAATGCGCTTGGCTCTTCGCCTCTTCGTGAAGTCGAACAATGATGGTACTCCGCATGTTGGGTACTACAGTGTATGCCTCTGACAATCTGACACCAAATGGACTGATGCATGTCCACCGAGGGTAGGTTGCATTAGTCAAAAGGCGTAAGTGAGCTTCACCTTGTCCTGCAAGCTTCTCCTCGTTCTGAGAGTTGACGGGACACACCAAAAAGTAGTGCTAGTCCATACTCCCTCCTTTCCGGTTAATATGGCTCAATCTTTTTTGCGGGTAAATGAGAGAGCTTTATTCATATATAAGCATTCTTAGGACGATCAGCCAAGACACTAGTCACTAGGAAGCGAGGTAACCCGCAAAAAAATAAGTAGGAAGCGAGGTGTTTCATCAAGCCAGCTGTCGGCCACATTCAAAGTGCAGCAAGCACGGTTCGCACGAAGATGCGCCGCAAGGTTTGCTGACCTGTTTACATGCTGAATAACAAAAAAAGAGGAAATATTACCGAGCGCTACTATTTGTAACAGGATATGAGCCAGAATTAAGCGAGAATTGTGGCGAGTGTTCCATGCAATCAACTTCCATTATCACATGCGAGAACCCTCGAAGAGAAGCAAATGTGTTGAAGATTGCTTTATCACATTTTAAAATTATAATAAGAGTGCAGATGCTCCTCCATCCGGTTCCTAGTACTAGTATAGTACGTTCCTTTATAGACTACATTAGTAAACTTTGCGCTTGGCTGTTCGCCTATTCGGGAAGTCAAACAATAGTAGCACTAGTAGTATAGTGTATGCTTCTGGCAATCTGACACCGAATTAACTGTTGCACGTCCACCGCCTGAGCGAGGAAGAGCTTGCATTAGTCAAAAGTTTCTCCTTGTCCTGCGAGCCACCGCGCGCAAGTAATGCCAGTCCATATTGCCTCCTCTCCGGTTAATATGGATTAATTTCAAACGAGATAAATACACTGTCTGTCACTGTATATTTGTAAAAATACGGTCAGTGGACTTCATAATACGCTCATTGCGCTCAATATATATATTTTCCGGTGTTTATACAGTCACTAGCTCACCCTGACTGAGTACGTATGTGCATGCACGTGTAGGTTGAGCACTTAGCATGATCGTGTGTGTTCCGTCGTGTGCTCGGACATGCATGCATTAGGGCGCCGCACGCGTTTTTGCGTCCATGTGTACGTGTGACTGTTGCATACACGTAGGGGGAGTACATGTAGGGGCCACTAAGGAGCAGTCAAATCACACAGTAAGTTAGTCGGAAGAAGCAACCATCATTTCACTCTTGAATGAGACGTACACAATATAAAATGGTTGATATGGAGAGAAAAATAAAACCACTATATATACACTAGCAGGAGCCTAAGCTACAAGCCTGCTTGCTAAGTTTGCTCTCTTCACAAGCATAGAACGACGGGCCTGATCCCGCAGCTGGGGGAAGGGAACAATGTTCTGCGTAGACGCGGTCGACATCGGCAAGGGAGAAAAACCACAGTTGGTGCGTCCCAATCGGGGGTCACCGTGGTTTGGGCCGATGCCACGTCCCAACCGCCCTTCTAGCTACAGCCCGACGTCCCAGGTAGTTCATCTTCCTTTTGGAGTCGGCTTGCTCCACTTCCGTAGCTCCATCTCCATGTCGATCTTTCTCTACTTCTACCGGCTTCTACTTGTGATGAGTTTATGTCTCATGAACTAGTGCCAGTACTATTATTCTAATGACACTTCTTCAATATCTTTGCCATCAGGGATGCTCAGGTTGATTTTAGTGGAACTGCACAAAAGCATCGTATGATCCAAGGGTGCCAGCCGTCTTTCCTTCGACAGGTTCTACCTGGCCAGGGAATTAAATCATGTTTAGGGTTTAGGGTTTAAGTCGTAGTGACCCCATCAACAGTTTTTCTTTCGTACACGCTCTCACAACTTTTTTCTTTAGTTGTGAAGTAATATTGGCTATGATATGTGAATCATTGAGATGCATCAGCATGCGTGTTAGTTTTCCTTTGTATTTGATGGAATCTTGTAACGGGGAAACCTTGGAATAGGAATGAAAATGGAGTGGAAAGTTTCTGTTTTTCCGGAGAAAAAATGGAAACGGAGAGAAACCAACGTTTCGTTTCGTTGGATCGCGCCATCGAGCAAAACCAACGTTTAAATCACATCTATCATGTTCGTGTCTCACCCTCCTCCACGGCTCGACCCCACACGGTCGCTCGGCATGCCACTCACCGCAAACCGAGTATACGATAACTTTCCCGCCTTCCTGTTCATGGATCGCGCCATGGAGTACTACTAGCACTACTGGAGGAGATTGACGAGTTGGGGGAGGACAGCTAGCTGTAGCACGGACTCCCAAAAACTTTTTACATGCATGTTGTAGCCGGCTATTGTGACCTTTGAACGCGGAGCAGCCGCGTGCACCCGGAAGCGGCGCGGGCGACGCTCTCTCGGCCGGCGTGTCGCTTCAATGCCGGCGCCAGTGAGAGGTTGCGTCCGCTCTGGCCGGGCATGAATGCGGCATTGACCGTTTCGGGCGGGAAGCACACGCGGGTGACGAAGAGGGTCTGGGTTGGTCAGGACCAGCCGTGGCAGCGGTCCGGACGTGCGCAAACAAGAGATGATGTACGTTAATATTGCTGCGTATATAATTAAGAACGTAAATAATGTGCCAGTTGGACAAATATGATTGGAGATGGAGATGGAAATGGAATTTTACGTAAACACGGATATGCATGTCTATGTCTATGTGTGTGTGCGCGACGACTCTCGCAACCTGGAAGTGGGGGCGTGTTTTTGATCGAGTTTTCTTTCTTGGTACGTTAGAAAATCACTTTGTCCAATTCGCATCTAGATGTTATTTAAGGATATCACATCTAAGCTCCCACAAGTATATAATGTAGCAACAAGAAACAAAAAAACTAGGACAAAAAAATAGACCACAAACAGAGTAGACATCAACTTAGATGTGACATAACTATGTCACATCTAGATGTGTCCTAGACAGACCCTTAAAAAATTGTCCGCCAGTTTTCGTTTCTTTTTTCCAGGAACGCGCGTATTCTATTTAAAACCACTGCTATGGAGATATATTTTTACTCCATTATAGCCTCTTGTTTGATAGAGTTTCTCGCGTCTCGCTCTCTCACCCTCTCCATATCAAAACAAGATGACAGTGTCCAGTCTATCTCTCTCCTCACCGGTGGTCACAGATCCGGCCGAATCCCGTCCGCTGTGGGAGGTGAGGAGGTGCAGCGTTGACATTGTCGCCGTTGGCGACAGGGGGAGCCGATGCACACCGTCCTCTCGGAGCCAGCGCTGGCACGGACGAAGATCCTCCATGCCCTTGTTCGCTGCCGTCGTGTGGGCAGATCCCGCCCGCCCGCCTAAACGACATCTCGCCCACCTGAGGTATAACTTCTTGTACTGGTCCAGCTCCCCAGGTCGCTGCGTGCGGGTTTTCTTCTATGCGACTACTCCCCAGCTCCCCATGCATAGTAGCTAGGGTTCATTGGCTGGTCCAACATCACCTACTAGTACTATTATAGAGGAAATGCCACTCGAAAAGTTGTCCTGATTTATGCCTCGGTGGAGGTATACATGTTGTTTCGACAAAAAGTACATGGTGGTTGTGCGGTCATTGTCCATATGGTGGTAGTACTATCACTGGTTAAATGAAGAAATGCTTTTTTTCTCGGGTATCCTGGTTTAGTTCCCATCAAGATATAATTATGATGCTTCTGTTTGTTGGTGTACTTTTCATAAACCCTTTTTTATATTTTTGGAAACAACGATGCGTGTCTCCATACCCGGGCATGTCTTCCTCAATTTTAGTGGAACTGCACAAAATTGGATGGCCATTGTTGTTCCGCCTCACTGTCCTCTGCCACGTGGTTCTTCCTTCCTCGAGCTTGATTACTAAGAAGAAACAGACCACAATGAGGATTTGTCGAACTACATAGGTGCCTCACCCAAACTTGATGCCAAATGGTTGATGCATCACCACGATGACATATCGATGCTCATGGTCGCGCCTCATGGTTGCGTCGGCTGGTGAAGCTGATTGATTTTCAATGAAAAACAAGCTGTCTTCCATCAGTGCTCTTTGCTTGTTACGCACAAAGATGATATCCTTCGTCAGTTCACCTTGGTTGCGTTGGAGACGCAGTCGTCTTTCACGTTGGTGCAATTTTATCACACAATTGGCTATGAACCAAATGTTTCCTCAAAGAAGGATCGACGTTGGTACTAAGAGCATAAGTTTTGTATTGATTTCTAAGCCTTCTCACAAGTTTGTCTCCAGCTCCCCTGTAATTTTATTTGTCCATCTATTAACTTTGATTTAAAAAATGGTGTGGACTAAAAACCCGGATGGACGTAGTAGCCCTCCATTTTTATTTACTCCACATATTAGATTTGACTGAAGTCAAACTTTGTAATACTCTCAAACCTTTCCGATAATTGAAATTAAAATTCTTTATTTGTACACACTCTCACGTTTCCGATAATTTGGCGCATGTGTGGTTGTTCACTTAAGGGAGGGTAGTGTACCACACGTGAAGGACAGGAAGTGCGACCAGGACGCGTGGGCGTGGATCGTTAGTTCATCGGAATTAGTACTCCCTCTGTACATTAAATAAAGAGTTTTGTTTCGTACTTACACAATTTAAAACGATTGTTATGGAGAGAATAAGAAAACCACTCCACTATATATTAGTCGTATACACATGAGAGTACTATATGGACACATCTTCATTGACTTAGTGCACCTGCCTTTGGGTTTATGACAGGTGGGCCCAAAATGTGGCTGGCTCACCTGTCATACAACCAAAAGCAGATGGAGTGAAGGCACCGGAGCTCAGTCCATACTACATTAGTATATATATAAGCGAGAGCCTCAGCGCTTGTTCGCTAGGGTTTGCACTCTCCACACGCTCGCCGCAATACATATATGTTACACGCTGGAGGCTCAGCGTTCATTTGCTAGAGTTTGCTATATTCACAGTCTCTCACCCTCTCTTCACCAGATCTAAACAAGATTGCGTTGGCCTCTTGTCTCTCTCCCCCCTCACAGCTGGTGAAGGAGGTGTCTGTATCCCGTCGCACCGGAAAGGGGAGGAGGTGCAGCGTTAACTCTATCGCCTTCGGCGAGGGAGGCAATCCACTGCCGGCTGCGCTGTTCTCTTTCACCCAGCGCCTGTGCGGGAGGGCCACCGACCCCTTCCTCCTCGTTGTTGTACGTAGTGTGGGTAGATCCAGCCTCCCGCCGCACGCCTTGCCACATCCCGACGACCCTAAGGTATAAGTTTCTTTGAAACCGTCGTTTCTCTAGCTGCATGTGGATCTTTTTCGATCTGTAGTCGAATCTAGGTTTTGGTTCAAAGAGGAAAGAAAGTTGCGGTGGAGTGGAGCATGAATCTAGGACGTGGTTCAATGAGGAAAGGATGGAGTAAAAGTAGTATAGACTGGCTATCCAGCCGCTTTGTTGGTCGAAAAGGGAAAAGGGGGGTAACCCAGTACACACACCTGTAAGGAACCGATCTCTTTGTTGAAAAGGGAAAGAAACT
>NC_041385.1:461769757-461776049 GCF_002162155.2 Triticum dicoccoides | reverse complement strand
GTTTGTGCAGGACTAGATTTGCTGCCCTCACATAGGAAAAAAGTTCAAAGAGAACAAATATGGGACCAACACAGATATGCTGCTTGGCTACATACTCTGCATCACCCATTTATACGTGTGGACGCACATCGTGCTAGCATGTCCCATACAGCTATTTTGCTATTGTTAATCTAAGAATGCCGCCAGAAAATTGAAGCAATGCCACTGTTAAAAGTAAATTACATTTTTTAACGAATGTTGTTTCAAGAGAGTGTCTCTGTTAATATGAATCAATGCAACCATTTTAGAAATACTACTATCCTACTTCGTTTTCCATCCAAGATAAGTTAGATGCTTCTTTCTTTCACCGTTTGTTTCATCCTCCCTTATCGACAAGTAATTGTTTCCTTTTTTGCCTCTGTTAAAACAGGGGTATCGATTCAACTTGTTGCTATTGCGATATTTTGCTTTGCTACTCGAAACACTTATGTTTTAAGAGTGTTTTGTGTAGTTCAACTTGAATGTCACACCGGTGACTTTGCTTAATTTTGGTGGAACTGCACAAAAGGAGATTGAGATTTGTTTCCAGTGTTCCTGTCGAGTTGTTTCAAATCTTGGTCTCAACCACATGATATCTATTCAACTTGTTGCTATTGCGACATTTTTCTTCGCTACGCGAAACACTTTGCTTGATTTCAGTGCAACTGCACAAAATGAGATTGGATTTCCTATTCGTGTTAGCAGATTCATATTTTATCCTGGTGTTCTCATGAAAGGTCAGTACAGGCCTTCATCCACATGATTGTGCAGTGTGCTTTGAGATGTTGTGCTACTTGTATTGGTACTGTTTTAAATAAATGTTGAATTGAAGCTATTGTATTGCTGTCTTTTCCCATTAAGTAGTGAACAAAAATGGGACCAACCCAGACATGATGCTTGTTGCTTTGTTACAACAAACTCTGCATCACCCCGTTTATAAGTAGATGGAAGCACATATTGTTGTTGCGCCCACTCTCCCCTGGAACTGTTTATGCTTTTCGTTAATCTAATGCCGCTGGTAAAATTAAGCAATGCCACTCTCAAAATTAATTAACTATTGAATCTTAGTTCAAAACCGCAACACTTGTTAGGAATGGTACTATCCTGCTTTGTAGTTCTTTCTACATGTTTAACCAAAGTATTGTTAAGATAATGTCTCTTTAAAAATGAATCAGTTGCATTGTTTTAGGAACGGTACTTTTCTGCTTTGTCGTTCTTTATACATGTTGAACCAAGGCATTGTTAAGATAATGTCTCAGTCAATATGAATGAATCACACTGATGGAGAATTGCTCCTCTCCTGCTTTGTTTCCCATTAAGACAAGTCATCAACCATTATTTATCAGTAATTGTTTCCCTTATACCTATTGTTGCTTACAGGGATATCAAAATCAAAGCTCGGTTTCATTCCGACTTCGATTTTAGTTGAACTGCACAAAAGGAGCCAATGTGTCCAAGGCAAACTGCTGCGTTACTGGGTCCAGTTGGTCGTTCCACTTTGCAGAAAGAAGCAGCCACTGGATGCGGTACATTACAGAAGGAATGACCGAGAAGCTTTATAGAGTATTATTAGACACCGGTGACATGACTAGTTTGCAGAGACCATTGGCAATTTAACAACACGTGGAGTGCCCTGGGCAAAAAGTGCCCAAACAAGTACAAGAAGCTAAAACAGGACACGATCATAGGCATTACATATTTTGAATGGGAAAAGCTTGTCAAAGTTTAATCATTGATGTTAGCAAGAAGATGTTAGTTTACTATATTGGAATTGGAAAACCTTGTCGAAATTTGCTCATTGATGTTAGCAACAAGACGTTAGTTTAATATATTGGAATTGGAAAACCTTGTCAAAATTTGCTCATTGATGTTAGCTAGAAGTCATGCATTTGATATTTTTGAGTGGGACGCCCTTGTTGCGAGCAGCGTCGAGTGTTTTTTCCTATTCCTGTGTTCAGTTTAGAAGTAAATAGTTACTCTGCTGAGATATTCCTGTGTTAAGAGTTTGTTCTGAATATTGTCTATGTAATGCCAGGCCTTGTGTTTGATTGCAAAGTTGAGCTTGGAATGTTGTGGCATGCAGCATCACGAGCTGTTCACCGTGCCTCCTGAGAATAATGCTTCATATTGTTTTGCATGTTGATCTAATGCCAGTGATTTGCTTGTTAAGAAGATCATCCTCTTCTGTTGTTTCCGTGCGTAAGAAGTTCATCGTCTGATGTTTCATTCATAGCCTATACGACATGTCGGGTAGGTTAGACGTGAAACCATACGATCTTCCGACCAACTCATGATATTAGGCCGTGATTGGATCGTCATTTTCCAACCAAAACCGCTTGTAAAACTGACGCTTGTAAATTAAAGCAGATGGTCTCGGGCGAAGGCGCTTGGTTGGTCGATTTCGACTAGTAAAATATCGGAAGTACTTCACACACGATAAAAACGATGAACGACACTCGGACGATTGCTAATCCAGCCGTTAGCTGCTGTTTCAGCCTTGCCCATGGATGGCATGATACGCACGTTGTGCATGTATCATCTGGTAATGTCGTCCATATAGCAATGCTCGTAAAATATACACTGGTCTCTCAAATTACACGCGTAACCCGCCGGTTTTACTTACAGACCTCGGGCCTTCCGATGACGAGTAAATTACACTTGTATGTTAATACAGGTTTGAAATAAACCAGAGCTCCCAAGCGCGGCCTTACCGTTTCATGCCGTCTCAGTTTCTCGAAGGTGCTCATAGGTGTCCGATGATCCTGGCTTCCTGAATGAGCAGCGGGCGCTGTATCAGACCTCCGTAGGGCCCGTGAGGCCCTCTCCGTTGTCCTTCGAGTTTTTGCGCTCGCCGTGGTGCCGAGCATTGTTAACATGGTCAACGAACATGAGGATTCAGGAGATGACTTTATTTTGACTGGATGACACTAGGGACCCACTAGGGCCATAGCCGTCCGTACGCAAGTGCCTCCTTAGTATGTACAACTATTTTTTTTGCTTTCTCCTGGTTTCCTGACATCACGGTCCCACACCATTGTCAACCTATGTAGTCAATATAAACGAGAGAATTGCACAAGGTGCGGCCGATAGCTGGGACCAAGCAACTCGAGCAGTATTTGTGTTTTTGAGGCGTGAGCACTGCAGAGTTTTTCTTGGCGATGAGTTCGTTGTTGTTCAGAGGAGAGCAGGGTATTAACTGGGCGGACTGTGGCCCATCTAGCCCAGGCCAGATATCGAGCCCAGATACTACTTTTTTCAAGATGAAAATGGCTAGCCCAGCTATACATCTTTTTGAGGAATACCCAGGCAAGGTCAACTTGTTATTCTCCTCCCCGCTGGGCTACAAATCTTTCCGAGGAGGGATGCATTAGGCTTAACAGGAAAATGGGATTTAAAAATAATAAATGGGATGTAATTATAAAAAATTGGGCAGTAACTATAAAAAATGCACCAAACACGAAATTAGTTTATAAAATATTATTTATGGATTTTGAAAATCTTAAATTTTCATTGTTGCGCGTGCAATGTTTCGTTGGATTTTTACGTAATACAAATTTATATTTAACCTGAATAGAAATTTCGAGATAAAAATATTTCAGATCCCATGAAAATGTGGGAAATTTTATTGAATTCTGTCTTCAACGGTTGGTTGAAATTATTAATCGTTGTCCTAGCTAGAAAATAGGTTGTACTTTTAACAAACTGTAAATGGGCTGTTGTAAATTCCATTAGAATTCAAAAATGGGCTGTACATTCTTACAAAACGCGAATGGGCTATAAGTTCTGTGCCACAGACTTGTGGGCCTACTAAGTGATGCGTCCCCTACAAAAATAAGTTGACGCGTATGCAAGGCTTTGTCAAGTTATTATAGTCAACACACGGTTCTAGCAGCAGTGGCCGTTGGATGTCTATCCAACGGATGTCGTGCTTCTTCTTCAATCTCGGATATTCTTAGCTTCGGCCGCCCAAAAAATGATTCCTCCCCCTGACATTTGGGGCGCACCATTTCGGACGCTGACCTGTGGGCCTACTAAGTTGGAGCGTACCAAGGGCTTTGTCAACTTGGTCAATATATACGATTCTAGCTTCAGTGACCATACGATGTCCATCCAACGGCCGTAGTGCTTCTTCAACCTCTGGTCTTCTTGGTCCAGCCGCCCAAAGCAGCGCCGGTCGTGCCGCCTGCTCCTGCCTCCCGTGGCCAGCTGTGCTGCCGCGGAGGCCTCACCGCCCCCATACTACTCTCACCCCCAGGCCATCCCTCCACTCACCCACACCCCCTATTATTCTGCGGCGATGGCAGCCTCACACCGCAGCCGAACCAGTGAACCCTCATACTCCTCTCCGCACGGGCTTCCACTGCTGCGTCTTCCCCGGCTCCGCGTCATCCCCTTCCTAGGCGTCACCGTCGTCCACTGCCCTGGTGCTCTCGGCGCGGCGTGGTCAACGTGGTCAACGACCGACTTCCATCGGAAGAGTACTGTACGTGGAGAGGCTGGCAGCTTGGTCCACGGCGGTCGCAAGGAAGTGCCTCCTTATTACGCGTAAAATAATTATTCCTCCACCTGACAGCAGGGATCCACCGGACGGGCCACCTTATTTCACGAAAAAAACATTTCCCCCCTGACTGCTGGAACCCACCGGACGAGCCACAGTATTTCATGAAAAAAACATTCCCCCCGCTGTCAGCTCGAACCCACCGGAAGTGCCTCTTTATTACGCACGAAAAAGAATACTCCCCCTGCTAGCTGGGACTCACCTTGGTGGGAAGCTGCCTTGTGGGCCTACTAAGTTGACGGGGACGGAGGGCTTTGTCAACTTAGTCAATATGAACGATTCTAGCTCCAGTGACCGCATGATGTCCATCCAACGGTCATAGTGCTTCTTCAACCTCTGGTCTTCTTGCTCCAGCCGCCCAAAGCAGCGCCGGTCGTGCCGCCTGCTCCTGCCTCCCATGGCCGGCTGTGCTGCCGCGAAGGCCTCACCGCCTCCATAATACTCCCACCGCTGGCCAGGCCATCCCTCCACTCCACTCACCCACACACCCTGTTATTCTACGGCGATGGCAGCGCAGCCGAACCAGTGAACCCTCGTACTCCTCTCCGCGTGGGCATCCACTACCGCGTCTTTCCCGGCTTTGCGTCCTCCCCTTCCTAGGCCTCGCCGTCGTCCACTGCCGTGGTGCTCTCGGCGCGGCGTGGTCAATGTGGTCAACGACCGAATTCCATCGGAAGAATACTGTACGTGAAGAGGCTGACAGCTGGGTCCACGGCAGCCGCAAGGAAGTGCCTCCTTATTATGTGGAAAATAATTATTCCTCCACCTGACAGCAGGGACTCACTGGACGGGCCACCAGTATTTCGCGAAAAAAATGTTTGCCCCTGACTGCTGGCACCCACCCGACGGGTCACCGTATTTCGTGAAAAAAACGTTCCCCCTGCTGTCAGCTCGGACCCACCAGAAGTGCCTCCTTATTACGCACAAAAAATGAATACCCCCTGCTAGCTGGGACCCACCTTGGTGGGAGGCTAACTTGTGGGCCTACTAAGTTGACGGGGACGAAGGGCTTTGTCAACTTAGTCAATATAAACGATTCTAGCTCAAGTGACCGTACGATGTCCATCCAACGGCCGTAGTGCTTCTTCAACCTCTGGTCTTCTTGCTCCAGCCGCCCAAAGCAGCGTCGGTCGTGCCGCATGCTCCTGCTTCCCGTGGCCGGATGTGCTGCCGTGGAGGCCTCACCGCCCCTACTATTCCCACCGCTGGCAGGCCCTGCGGCGACGGCAGCCTCACACCGCAGCCGAACCAGTGAACCCTCGTACTCCTCTCCGCGCGGGCTTCCACTGCCGCGTCTTCCCCGGCTCCCCGTCGTCCCCTTCCTAGGCCTCGCCGTCGTCCACCGCCCTGGTGCTCTCGGCGCGACGTGGTCAACGTGGTCAAGGAACGACTTCCATCGGACGTGGACTGTATGTGGAGAGGCTGACAGCTGGATCCACGGCCGCAGCAAGGAAGTGCCTCCTTATTACGAGGAAAATAATTATTCCTCCACCTGACAGCGGGGACCCACCGGACGGGCCACAGTATTTCGTGAAAAAAAGTTTCCCCCCTGACTGTTGGGACCCACCAGCTGCACCTTCGCACGCAAGGAAGTGCGTCCGGGCAAAAAAAAAATGATTCGCCCCCTGACTGCTGGGACCCACCAGCTACATCTTCACACACAAGGAAGTGCATCCGGGCAAAAAAAAAACGATTCGCCCCCTGACTACTGGGACC
>NC_041385.1:461707854-461769438 GCF_002162155.2 Triticum dicoccoides | reverse complement strand
ATCTTCGCACGGGAAGGGCGTCCGGGCAAAAAAAAAACGATTCACCCCCCTGACTGCTGGGACCCATTAGCTACATCTTGGCAGGCAAGGAAGTGCGTGACAGTCGGGACCCACCTAGTCGAAGCATATGTACCGTTGTCATTCTGGTCAAGAACGTGTACGTACATACTGGTTGACGTAGAGGCGTGCCCGTGTCGTAGTAGAGGCGCGCACGTAGCATGTTCACGTACGTACAGCGGCGAGGGTGCAAGAAAGAAACGGCCACGTACGTACATACGGGCAAGGTCTCGTACGCCTACTCATGCATACGTACATGGCTGGGTCGGAACGGAGAAACAGCGTCATCGTCGTGTTCATGGGGAGGCAACGGAATGTGTCGTGTTCATCGGGAGGCAACGGAATGCGTGGGAGCCAACCGGCTGGGTCGGAACAGAGTGCGTGGTCGTGTTCATCGGGAGGGCTTGGACGGAACAAGCGATGGAAACGAGGCCTAGCGTACCACACAACGGAGGAAACGGCCTTGTGTTCGACCGGCCACGTTCGAAACGGGATCCTGTTCATCGGGAGGGGCCTGGCGTACCGCAAAATGGAGGAAACAGACCTCCTACGGTCGAAACGGGGGTCCTGTTCATCGGGAGGGGTGTGGCGTACCGCAAAACGGACGAAACGGACCTCCTACGGTCGAAACGGGGGTCCTGTTGATCGGGAGGGGTGTGGCGTACCGCAAAACGGACGAAACGGACCTCCTATGGTCGAAACGGGGGTCCTGTTCATCGGGAGGGGTGTGGCGTACCGCAAAACGACACTCCATGGGATACTGTTCATCTCCACCGTCGACCTCCTCCAGCCTCCACGGGCTACCGTCGACCTCCTCCAGCCTCCACAGGCTCCTGTTCATCCAGCCTCCACCGCGCGCTACTCCACCGGCTACTGTTCAACCACCCCTCCATGGGCACCCCTTCACTGTCTACTGTTCATCCAGCCCTCCACACCACGGGGTCCTGTTCAACCACCCCTCCGCGGCCACCCCTCCACCGTCTACTGTTCATCTAGCCCTCCACACCACGGGTTCCTGTTCATCCAGAGGCAACGCCACCGCTCGGGTTCAGTTAGAGCCAACGCCTCGCACACACGTGCGTACGTACGAGAGAAACGCGCATCGCTCGGCCCCCGACCTGCCACCACAACCGGCAACTCCCCGAAATTTCCTCCCCCTCGCTTCTACCATGGTTTTTTCCGTCATGGACGACCCAAAGAATGTCATGCAGCTGCGTCTCCGGCCCGCCCAGGACGAAAAGCCCATTTTCTGTCATGATTTTTTTGTCATAGAAGTAGGAGCCCACCACATCTATGATGATACCGGGTTTTGTCACAATTATCATCATAGAAGTGTCATATGTATGACAGAAAAAAATTCCGTTCGGTCCAAAATGTCACGGATGTGTCTTTTTTTTGTAGTGTTATCATGGTGTATATGCACCTTTGAACCACCCCCTATGCGCCAAATCAGTCCTTCACGAAGAAGATCTCTACCATGTAGCACACTTTGGTAAGTGTAGGATTCATTAGCCGGGCAGGTTGCCGACATAATCATTTTGTCCTTTAAATAGCGTGCTTTGAGAACCCACGCACACAAGGAGGATGGTTCTTGCAAAAATTCTCAAATCTTGTTTCGCAAGCAAAGCTTGATTGGACGCCTCTGGATCACAGAACATGAGTCATCCTACCCTCTTTGTTGCACACCTTTTTTGCCATGAGACGCGATGCACTTTCCTTTCACCATTTATTGCACCCCACCAGAATTTCGAGGAGATCGAAGTCAGGTTCCGACATATTTTCTTAGTGAGCTGAAAACAACTCATGGTAAAAGTAGGTACAACTTGAAGACCAGATTTGATCAACACCTCTCTTGCTTCTTTGGACAAACCTTGCCCTTACCAACCACTTATTTTTGTCTTAGAGCTCTCATTGACATACTTAAAAGTGCCCTCCTTGGATCTACCAACTAGTGTTGGTAGCCCAAGGTACCTTTCACTTAGCGCCTCCGAATCAACACCAAGAACCCCCTTGAGCTCAACCTTTGCTTCCTCCTGGCACCCCTTGCCAAAAAATATAGATGATTTCTGCATGTTTACATGTTGTCCCGAAGCGGCCTTGTATGTAGCCAAAATCCCCTTTAAGGCCTCCATGTTGGCCCTCGACCCCTCTAAAAAACAATGTTGTTATCCGCAAAAAGGAGATGTGTCACATGGGGGCCAGTGCTCCTAAAAGACACCCCCTTCATCACCGCATCTCTTTGTGCTTTTTTCGACAGGGCCAAAAAACCTTCAACACAAAAGATAAATAGGCAGGGGAAGAGAGGGTCACCCTGCCGTAATCCCCTCGACGGAGAAAAATTCTTGGAGCATGCACCATTTAATTTTACGGAGAAAGTTGCAGTGGTGATACACCTCATAATCATCATGATCCACTGTGGTGCAAAGTCCACCTGCTCCAACATTTGTTGTAGAAACACCCATTCAAACCTGTCGTGTGCCTTCATCATGTTCAACTTTACTGCACACAATGGCTTCTTTCTTTTCCTTGTCCAAATGGCACAGACACACTCATAACCAACAAGCACGTTATCTGTAATAAGACGCCTAGTTACAAAAGCACTTTGCTCCTCAGAAATTAGAATGGGAGGATACCTTTCAACCTATTCGCGAGCATTTTTTGTAGCAATCTTGTATAGCACATTACAAACTAATTGGTCTAAACTGAGAGAACAACTCCCGTGAGTTGGTCTTAGGAATCATGACAATGACTGTGTCGTTAAACGCGGCCAGAGCAGCCACTCCACTCAAGAAATCCCGCACCGCCTGGCACACATCCCCTCCTACATGCACCTAGTGGCGTTGATAGAATAGAGTTGGGAGACCATCTGGTCCAAGCGCCTTCGCTGAACCCATCTGGAAAAGTGCCACTCTAATTTCCTCATCAGGAATGGGAGATGTGAGTGTTGCGTTCATCCCTAGCATGAAAACCTGCTCAATATGTTGGAGTAGATCATTGGCCCCGGTCAACCCATCTATGAGAAAAGTGCCTCATAAAAGTGTGCAACCATCTCTCCCATTTGTTCATCTATTGTACATCTAGTTCCATCTACCCTTCAAAGAGCTTTAATCATATTTTTTCTTTTATGCTGCAAGGCTTGGTTCTAGAAGTATTTTATATTCTGGAACCATGCACTCAACCAGTCCACACGCGACCTCTGCTTGTACATTATTTTTTCCTGCGTATAGATTTCTTTGAGTTGTTCCTCGATCTCATGGATCTCCAGTGAGCAACTAGAGACAAGGGCTCTCGATTTTGCATCGGATAGCTAATTCTTCAACTTGGCAATGGTTCTTCTAATAGAGCCAAAGACTTCTCCCGCCCAACGTTGCATTGAACCTAAAGTGTAATGAAGCTCCTGCCACATCGCAGCTAGACCTTGTTCACCAACACCCACGACCTCCCACGCCTATTCGAACATTGCTTGATAGCTCTCATGGCGCGTCCATGCTTCTTCATATCGAAAAGGTCTATATCCATGCCCCTTATGGTGCGGAGCCGTCTCCAATGACCGAACCAGAATAGCCTGGTGGTCTGACTCCTCTATCATAATATTTTCAACTGATGTCTCTGGGAAGAGCTGCAAAAAATTGTCCATGCACGTGGCCTGGTCCAACCGAACCTGGATGTTACCTGTTCCATCACGTTTGTGATCTCATATATATTGATAGCCCGTAAAACCCAAGTCTACCAGACCACAGTTGATGAGACAGTCACGAAAAATCTTCCATTTGCAAGGAAGGTCTAGGATTACCACCAATCTGGTCCGACTGAAACAGAGCCTCCTTATAGTCTCCCAAGCATATCCACAGAAGATTATCTTGAGCCTGCAGATATCTAATGGCGTCCCATGATTTTTTCCGTAGCTCCGGGTGGGGTTCTTCTTAGAATCCAATGATTCTACAGGTCTTCCCCTCACAGACCACCTCAGCATCGATGACATACTGGCACCATGGACGAACTTTAACTTGCAAGTGATCTCCCCACCACAATGCTAGACCACCACTCTTTCCTGCACAATCACTGCCACACCACAGTTAGAACCCAAACTCCACTTAAGTCTCTTCATTGCTCTCGCCTTTTTCTTTGTCTCGCAAAGAAAACCCATCGCTGGGTTGTAAGATCGTATCAGGTCTCTAAGTTCGCCAACTATCGAGTCCAATCCCAAACCTCGACAGTTCCAGGCTAACAGATTCATTGCGACCAGCGACCCCGGCTCTCGGGGTCCTCCGATTTATCGTTGCTCTTTGATATCAGTTCAAACACTGACGCTGTCTTTCGCCCATTGTCACGTATGAATCCATCATGCACAATATGTCTCTCTGGATCATCCTTTTCCACCCACATCTGCTTCGGCCTCCTCTTCCTGTTCACATCCCCAAAATGATAACTATCACTTGGGTGTGTTGGTTTGTGATCTGGCCGAGTCTTTTTCACATAGTAGCATCTTTTCCTATCCCTCGAGCCATACGACCGTGAACCAGTGTCCACGTCCATCCATTTGCCCTTCTCACGAGCTGCATGTGATGAATCAACGTCATCCTTGCCCTTCCTCTCCCAATTTTTCCATAGACGCCCCCTATACCTTTGATCCACAACGAGCTTCCTACGTAGTTCTTTCTCACGGCGATTCTACAGATCATCTCTCAAAGCCCTTTCTCTCGGGCCAGCATCATTTTTTTCTAGTCTTCCCTGGACTTTGCTCCTCCGTTCTTCTGTCTTTGGACTCTACGCTAGTGCGCGAGCCAGCAGTCCTAGAAAACTCAATCTGAAGATTTTGTTTTGTTGGTTGACCACCTTCCCTCAGATGACCATGTTTACTCATCTTGTTGTCCCTAGTCTTACTACTACCAAAACTGTTGTTCCTGCTAACCGTAGCCCCCTTAGACCCTTCCCTTGACAACCCGGTTTTTGCTGAAGACGTCCGGAGCCAGCCGCCCCATTGCTGCAAAGAATCCACTGGAGGGACACACACCCCATCCACATGCTCTAGTCGCCCACATTCGAAGCAAAAGTGGGGCATCTTCTCATAACTGAAATCATACCAAGTGCCTTGCTTGTCATCCGGTGAGGATTTCAAATAAAAGCCTCTCGCTAGAGGTTCATAGATTGAAATTGTGGCTCGAACCCTTAGTTGGTTCTCTCTAGCAAATCACTCCTTGTCCACATCCACCTGGATCACTTTTCCCATCCAATTCCCTAGCGCTTTGCCTAGTTCTTCCATGCGCTTATCAGGGGGCAGACCATGCACCTCAAACCACACACCAATCTTATCAAACACCATCTCCGAGGGCCTTGTTCCTCCTTCATAATCTTTCAAAGTCAGGACACCAAAATGTATTGCCACGACCCGTCATAGAGAGCATGTTTCCAATCCCCCTCACCACCGAAGTGCACCTCGAACACATTATTACCAAGATCTCTAAACCTGACTTCCTTGTGCAGCCCCCACACCCTTTGCATCGTTCTTTCCATGACTGTCTTATTGAGGGGTCCAGATGAGCAAGATTTGCCGACCACCGCCCATCTCGCCGTTTGCGGAAGCACCTGTTTCGAGGCCTCAAAGACCATGCCCTCTACCTCCTTGTCCATCAGTACCATACTTCCAATCCTGCAGATAGACTCGCAGCCGGACCCGGTGTCTTGCACTCCGCATGAGACTTGGAAGAGCCACTGCTTGCTGATCCACCCGGTTTCCTCACCGACGGTGTAGCCGCCGAGGACACCACCGGTGCCGCCTTTGTTCTCGGAGTCGTTGCGGTCTTCCCATCCATCTTCTCCGCCATCAGCCCTTCTACCATAGATAAGATCACTGCCGATCCGTGACCAGGAGAGCGTCGTCGCCCCCCAGCCACTACCGGAGACAAAGACACCCCGCCAGCAAAACCCTAACCCTAGCGCAGGAAGAAAAATCGCCTCGCGATCGCCTCTCTATCGCCTCACAGTTTTCCTACGTAGGTTCCATTCTGTTTCTTTGTTTAGCTTTTTTCTCTTTATGTTTTCTTTCTTTAGTTTTTTCCACTATCTATTTTATTTCTTTATTTTCATTTTCGTTTTTCCCTTTTCCTGTTTGAGTTTTTATTTATGATATTTTTTAAAATTTCAATAACATAATTCAAATTCATGAAGTTTTCCTAATTTGTGAATATTTAAAATTAGTGAATATTTCTCATAATTGTGAATAATTTAAAATTTTACAAACATTTTTAATCCATGATTTTCTGGCCATTTTCAAAAAAATCGTGAGTAGTTTTTAGATTTTTAATATAATATTCATATTCACGATTTTTTTACAGTTTGCTACTGTAACATTTTTCTGAAAATTCCATTTTTTTCCTTCAGAAAACATCCAAAGTGTTTCAATAAAGGTGGTTGGAAAAAAAGAAAGTTTGGCAAAAAGGCCGAATGGAAAGAAACCGCCAACGCAATATGCATGTGCCATGGATCTATGCCTTTGCTCGCAATCTATTTGTTTTTATATAGAAGTATATTAACCGAAAAAATGATTAAAACAAAAGGTTGGTTGATAAATTGACTGAGAAGAAAATATCATGAGTAAAACGCACATAATGCTACATGGGCCGCACCCGTGTCAGTTCTAATTCTGTCATGTAGGACACATGATCCGACCAAACATTACAGGCAGGCCTACTTTGTTGAAAAAAGACAGGGCAATTTATTATAACAATAATATCTTATTTTTATTTAATATAGATTAGTCTTAGGTCTTGTTTGACCTGTGAATGACTCCCTTTGTTGAAACTTCTGTTCCCAAATTCATAAAATAAAAGGGAAAATATTTTCACTTTCCTAAACTAAGGACGGGAAATAAGAAGGCGAGCATATCTTCTAAATTAGTCATACTCAACTCGGGAAAAAAATTATATGAGACCAGGTCTCATATAAAGCAGGTGAGACCCGCCCTGATGGATGACACGTGGCATTCACAAATCACAAAGCATCTAATCTCTCCCCCCTGATTTCAGGTGGGGGGTGGGGTGAATGCTTTGTGATTTGTGGATGCCACGTGTCATCCATCAGGGCGGGTCTCACCTGTTAACCCGTGAGACCTGGTCTCATAGAATTCTGCGGATAAATAATTCCAGGAGTATTTATTTTGCGGGAGCTGACCACAAATACATCAGGCCATCATTTTTGACAAAGCTGACGACAAATACATCACACATTAGTTGTGGCGTGCGCTAGTAGCTGGCCTGCTTCCCTGCCTGCCGGGCAGCGTGCATCCTTTGACAAAATCATTCCGCCGGATAAATCCGGATGGTGGCCAACCGTGACAGACTTCCTCAACAGCCGCCCTTCCCGCCGCTCATCTGCCCTGCCGCCGCAAATCCAACGGCCCATACCTGCACACGTCATAGCACGAGTAAGAAAATACAGCGAACCCAGGAACCGCACGGCACTCGGTCAGAAGCGGCTTGCTGATGAATCAAGTCCGGTCAGCGGGGCAGACTCCGGACACGAAAACAAAGCAGCACCAATTCCCGCCTCTTTATAAACCCGACGCGAGTGAGCCACCAAATCACACAGTTCTGTCGTCGCGGCCTACAACCGGGGAAAGCACAAACAAGCCGAGCGCCAACACCATGAGGACACAAGCTGTCGTGCTCGCCTACTCGCTGTTGGCATCCGCGCTGCTGTGCAGGTGCGCCGCGGCCTCGCCGGCGTTCATCGTCGGGAAGCTCGTCATGGGCGGTGAGTATTCAGTCGTACACTGAGAGCTGACCAATCAGTTTGGGTACGATCGACTAGCGTACTTACACATGTGTTTGTGTTTTGCAGGGGTGGAGTTACGCCGTCCCATGATCGACACCATGACGGCGAATCAGTCTGCACCACTGCAACTTTCGATGGCGGCGAGCGATGGGCATGTGAATGGACTCCAGCTGAACTGGTTCTCCTTGCTCCCGGAAATAACCTCACAGCTGGGCCGGAGCCATCCTCTTGCGGAACAAGGGATAGTGCTCGATCACCTGCTCGTGTTTTTGGTGCTCTTCGTTGTGTACATTTTCCGCTGATTTCGAGGCAGTTCCAAATCTTCTCCGGTTTATACTCAGATGTATTATATGTGCTGTGTACTATATTTAATGTCCTGCGCAAGCAGTAGAACTAATAATAATCTGATACTCCCTACGTTTTTTATATAAAGCGTATTTATTTTTTTAATAAAATTTCACAATGTAAGATGCATTTCTTCTAACTCCTCAACATTAGCGCTCTAGAAAAAAGGAAAAATATCTTTCCCCTGATTGCATGTATTTCTCTTTTTAAAGAAAAAAAGAAAAATGTCTCGGTTTTGATTGCGTGTATCTCTTACTACTTTCCAAGCATAAATGATTAATTGCTACTAATCAATGATTTAGCCAAGGTTATTTTTGTCCTAACTTGTGTATAATTACGTGTCTTGGTCACCGTGCCAAAATTATACATCTTAAATAAAGGAATGGACGGAGTATGTTAAGAGCAACTCCAGCACATGTATCCATTTCGTTCGCCGCCGTCCGTTTGGATCGCCGCGGACAAAAGTGCTGACCCCACGCGCTGACCCATTCCCAAAATGTCTTCACTTCGCGTCAGCGCGAACCCATTTTCGGCCCAAATTTGCGGCTGAAATGCATCGGCGCGGATGCGCCGCGCGCTCTCGGTCTCCGTCGCGTCCCCACCTGGCAGCCGCCCAATTATCGAGGTCGTCTTTATTAATGACGACCGCCGACCACGGGCCCACGCATCAGCGACGGCGGTCGACCTTTTTTAATCCGAGCGTGCAGTGGGGCGGCGTCCTCATCCGCTTCCAGACGCCCTTGTCCTCATCTCGCCACTCACTGTGCTCCCCCGTCGGCGATAAAACCTAGCCATCGCCATGGGCTTCTTATCCGACAAGGGCAAGGGCAAGGCCTCCGTCGCCCCTTCCCCCCACCTCTGTCGGCATCTTCCCGCCGGCCTCAGTTGCGCATCAACGTCCCAGTGCACCAGGCAAAGTGGCACTGAGAGCACCGCGTCCCCCTCCCATATCCCGACGTGATGCTGCCACACGACTAGCACTTTGATCCGGAGAGGATCCCCAGTGCCGGTGGTGCAGCGGTCTGCGCAGGCACACGCGAACGAGGTGCGGCGCCGACGGCAGCTGCTGAAGCCGGAGCAGGGCTGCAACCACGCTACGCATCCGACTCTCCCGCTTGGGAGCAGTTGTTCGCGTTCGAGCACGAGGAGGCTAGGAGGCGCGACGTCCGCGACCTGCGGCATGTCTCTCCCACCACCACCCCTCGTCGTGCGTGACGAGGACCAGGAGGTGGAGGCCACCTACCAGGCGGTGCTGGCAGCTGCTGTCTGTGAAAGTGAGGAGGAGGAGGCGTACCAGGCGCACATGCCGGAGGCCATGGCGCTCTCCGCGGACGGCGACTGGGTCGTGCGGCCGTTGAGGCCGCCGTCCCCCGTCAAGGCCGAGCCGGCGCCGACCCCCATCGAGCGCTACTCATGGGACGGGGTAGTGCACGAGTGGGTCAGCGCACCACCGTTTGGGTATGGGGCGACGCAGGGGCAGAAGTAGGCCTACCTGGAGAACTCGGGCTGGCGGAAGAGCACCGCAAGGGAGAGCGGCTCAAGCAGCTGGAGCGCGACGCGAAAGAGGAGCGCCGCGAGGCGGAGGAGGAAGAGCGTCGTGCTCGCGGTGGGGCAGCCCAGCCGGCAAACAACGTCGCCGCAACCTGGGAGACAGCGTTCCCCTGGGCTGGCCCGATGCAGACGCTCATCAACCTCACCGGCCCTGACGACGACGACGAGGACGCTTTGAACAACACTCCTCCTCCTTGTTTGTAGGTTTATCTAATGTTTTAACTCAATGTAAAAGTGGACTCGTGGTCTCCGTCGGCCTTTGTGGCCCATTAATGTTTAATTTAGGTTTTTCATTTTTAAAATTTTTGTGTTCTTTATTTTTTCACACGCGCACTCAAAAATGGGTCGGGCCAGCGTTGGGCGCAAGCGCCGGCCAAAATGCAAAAGCGGACATGGGTGTCCGCTGGGCCGACCCAAACAAAGAAAAAACGAACAAAATCGCCGTTCGTTTGGATCGGCCGGTTGGAGTTGGTCTAATATGAAAATGTGGTAGTACATTTGTTTTCTATTTTCTCCAAGTAATTGTCAGGAACGTTGAATTTCATTAAGAAGTAGAAGTAATATTTTTGGACTAAACCCTTTGTAACTAAATGCGCCAAAAACCGCCGCATCACTCTCATGACCGACATGGGAAACTGTCGGTGTCAAAACCGGCGGATCTCGGGTAGGGGGTCCCGATCTGTGCGTCTAAGGCTAATGGTAACAGGAGGCAAGGGACACGATGTTTTACCCAGGTTTGGGCCCTCTCGATGGAGGTAAAACCCTACTTCCTGCTTGATTGATATTGATGATATGAGTAGTACAAGAGTTGATCTACCACGAGATCGTAAAGGTTAAACCCTAGAAGCTAGCCTATGATGATTATGATTGTGTTGTGTCTCTAAGGACTAAACCCTCCGGTTTATATAGACATCGGGGGGGGGGGGGGCTAGGGTTTACACAAGTCGGTTACAAAGAAGGAAATCTATTATCCGGATCGCCAAGCTTGTCTTTCACTTAAAGAAGAGTCCCATTCGGACATGGGACGGAGTCTTGAGTCTTGTATCTTCACGCTCGAATAGTCCGGACAAAGTGTATAGTCCGGCTGTCCGGATACCCCCTAATCCAGGACTCCCTCAGTAGCCCCTGAACCAGGCTTCAATGACGATGAGTCCGGCGCTAGATTGTCTTCGGCATTGCAAGGTGGGTTCCATCTCCGAATACTCCAAAGTAATTTATGGAACACTTCAAATCATGTCCGGATTGTGTCCAGCTTTGCGAGATAATTTCCGCACACCTCCGTAGAAAGCATAGTACTTCATAAATCTGATCTGTTGGTAATTTTTGCACGGTGTGCTCTTACGCCATAGTCTGGTCCAACACGAACTGGTTTTTTTCTTAGCCTGCCTCGATACACGTCGCGAGGCGGTTTTATTGGCACGCCCTGCCAAAGTAGAGATCGTGTCCCCCTTATCGCGGGATCTTCCATTGATACGGGCGTGCACAACCCCACGACGACTGTTGGTATGACTCCGTGTTTTTAGATAAGTCCCGAGCGGTTACGCTGAGGACGCTTGATATTCACCCCCCTTTATAGAGGGGCCGAGGCCTATCCCTCTTTTCTACCACACTTGCATCTTTTCGCATCTCGAGTTCCAACACCCGAAGCCCAGGCTTAAGCCCTCCGGATCTTCAATCATGTCCGAACCCAACCTTCAAGGCCGGTGGGTGGCTTCCTCTATCTCAGAGGAGGATATCGTGAAGCTTAGGGAGGTCGTATACCTGACCGCCGACATTCGGCACAGGCTCCCTGCTCCGGGGCAGATCATCCCTACTCCCTAGCCCAATGAGAGCGTCGTATTTGTTTCTCACTTCCTCCGCGGCTTAGGCCTTACTCTTCATCCCTTCGTGAGAGGGCTTATGTTCCACCACGGGCTAGATTTTCATGATCTGGCTCCAGACGCCATCCTTCATATCTCGTCGTTCATCGTTGTGTGCGAAGCTTTTCTCCAAGTCACCCCTCACTTCGGCTTATGGCTCAAGACTTTCAATGTGAAGCCGAAGATGATCGAGGGGCGACACGCGGAGTGCGGAGGTGCTGTAATAAGCAGGAACGCTGATGCTCCATGGCCAGAGGGTTCCTTCCCGGAGGTGTCCGATCTGTGGCAGCGGAGGTGGTTTTACATCATGGCTCCCAGAGGCACAAAGTGGGTGGCTGTCCCTGACTTCCGTTCTAGCCCTCCGCCTCAGCTGGCGTCATGGGCCAATGTAGGACAGGATTGGGGGCCTGCTAATGATGTACCCACGATGCAGAGCCGCATACGGGAGCTTCTCGAGAGGGACATCAGCTTCGTAAGCGTAATTCAGGTAATGCTAATCCGACGGATCTTGCCGTGTAAACGCCAGCCTCCCCGGATGTTGGAGTTCAATCCAGAAGGTCCGCGGACTATTCAGCACTTCTTCGGCGTCACGCTCGAAGGAATGTGTAAGTTATTCTTTGGACCACAACTAAAGTGTTCGGACACCACCGAGGATGTGGGCCTGAGCTGCAATCGCCCAGATACCCAAGTAGGCAACCCAGAAACCGAACACTTTGTTTATTTTTATCATAACATTATTCTGAAAATCCTCCCTGGCCAGGAGTAGCTTAGCAAGGCGGAGAGAATTAGGTGTCCGGCGCCACTTCCCGAAGGCTCGCCTAGCCCTACCATAGCCAAGATGCTTGGTCGGGTGCTAAGGAAAGTGCCCTCGGGGAAAGACGAAGGGAAGAACAGAGAAGCAGAACTTCACACATTGCACATTCAAATCGGGGGAATTGCTACCTCCCCAAAGGAGGATAGTTGGGGAGGGGAATCTAAGGCCTCCTCCCCTCGCGGGAAGAAGAGGGCCGCCTCCGAAGATTTGGAGCCGGAGGTGCCCAAACAAGGGAAGAAAGCTTCACCAGGGTGCCCTGCCCCGAAGGGTGTCCTCACCGCGCCATGCCCGCCAACGGGCCAGCCCTCAGCTGAGCTGTAAGTTAACTGTAAATACGAAGGTACTGCTTCCTTTTCCAAGAACAATAAACCGGATCCATTCTTTGCAGTCCGGCTAGCAGCTCTTCTCGACAGAGTTCGTCGTCGGGGGATCTCCTTCCAGAGATGATGGAGAGTGAGACCCCACCAACCTGTCCGCCTCATGAGGCGGGCGACCCCGAGGTGTCGTCACGGAGGAGTCCAGATTTGCCGAAGCCAGAAGCTAATACTTCGGCCGCCTAGAGCCCGGAGCGTTCGGCTCCCACGGGGGGCGATAAGGAGGGTCCGACACGGTTCGGTGTCCGGCCGGACACACTGACGGGCCTTCTGGAGCGAGCTGCTCTCTCAGAGGAGCACCGTTCACTAATGAGCATGGTGCTTGAGAAGATTTCATCTGCCACCAGCGGGTTGAATGAAGCTTTTACGAGCCTGCTCAGAGGCTTTGAGGTATGTAATGAAAATGCATAATTTTTGACTGTGACGCGTGTGCTAGGTGTGCTCCATATGGATAGTAGCCCTTGAGACTCTGGTTGCCAGCCCTAGGCGGCAAACGGAGGATCACATTTTTAAGTAATGATCGCGCTGTATTTATGCGCAGGTGTCTAAGGATCCGGCAGCTGACCAGTATGTTGAAGTTTCCGAACTGAGGAGGCAGATTGGAGTTATTGATGCCGACATCACGCTTGTGAACGAGCGGATTAACGAGTCACAAGGTATGTGCTCTGCTTTCCTTATTATTTATAGGAAAAATTGAAAGGAGTATAATATTGATGTGATATGCTTGGACTGCAGATGGTGCTGCTGCCGTGGAAGCCCTGAGGGCGGAACTTGCCCTGGCCAAGGAACAAGTTCGGGCTAGCAATGCGGCTGCCCTAAAGGTGGCCGAAGAGTTGAGAGCCGAACAGGCTGCTCATCGCCGAAGCGAAGACAAAATAGCCGAGATAACTGTGGAGCTGAAAAATGCCACCAACCGGTATGAGCTCCTTGAGAAAGAGAATCAGGTTAACTCGGCTGACCTGAAGAAGGCACTTGATGCGACCAGGGAGACCCGGTCTGAAATCAGGGATGCACGGGAGGAGCTTCGCCAGGCCAGAGAAATCACGACTGGAAACCCCTACTTATTGCGGATGAAGTTTTTAGATCCGAAGTATGCTCCCCTGGATCAATGCTGGAGCCCTGCAGACGCGTATGTGGATTTGGTGAGGAGTACAGCTGATGCGGCCAAGTTTTTCGAGGATCAAAATGATAAAAAAGTGGAGAAGCTGTTCTGGTCGCAATTCAATGCTCCCACGCGCCCATTGCCATTGAGTGAGAGGATGGCTGCTGTGGCCGAGCTTCATAGGCTGTCCGGTCTTGCAATGCGGTCTGTAATAGACTATCTTTGGTCGAAGGGGCCTAAGGCGGACATTTATTTTGGTTTAGTGTAACAATTCCTTGGTGCCGTATCGCAGATCGATACCATGAGGAGGTCGGCGTGTATAAAGGGTGCACGGATGGCGCTTGCCCGCGTTAAAGCATATTGGACAGATATGGAGGCCACCATCATTGCAACCCAGAATCCGGCGGGAGGCCAGGATCTGGCCAAGCACTACTTGGAGCAGGTAACAGAAGGTGCTCGCTTAATAGAGGCTCAGTGCTCGAAGAATGTCATGTTCGAGTGACAAATCGTTTTATTGTAAAAACAATGCTATTTTAGGGCCTGTTTGGGACTACTCCACTCCAGGAAAACCAGCTTCACTCCACCAACTTCACTTTAGAGCAGTTTCTGACACAGTGTTATAGCCTAAAGGGTTCAAATGAGTGTTGGGACGATTCCCCTGTCCCACTTGTTCAACCATCAAGGAACAAACAATTTGGACGTACTCATCGGTCCACTCCATTGAATCACCCTGACCATGATAGTTCAGTATATATTTCTCAACAAATCATTGCTACAGACATACTACTTCAATCTACATACTGTATCTAATTATTTGTCCAAATTCAAGACCATGGTCGTGTATTGTGAAAACAAATCATCTTCAACAGAACACAAGTGAAAAAAAATGGTATACCTGCTCTTCCTTAGTGGCTGAGCGTGCTGCATGTCTCTTGGTCGGGGCGCCGGTCTGGACGACGTTGCTGCTCATGACGGTGGTGTGCCCGACCGAAGCTTCAGCGTCCATGGTGGACGCTGACTCCTGGCTCGCAGGAAAGGGTGCGGTAGGGGTCCCCCCATGGCTTGCTGGCGTCGGCCCAGAAGAGGCGGATGCCACAATGGACGGGGCTGCTGCCGTCAAGGACTGGTCGGGACGGGAAAGGCTGACCCTCATCACCGGGGCCATGGCCGTCCTCGAAGGTATGGGATTTGGATGGTGGAGATGGGCAGAGAAATTGGAGGGAGGAGGAGGACCACCGGATCGACCCATTCCGGTGGTCTCCTCGCCGGCGTCGTGCTCCGGCCGACCGATGCAGGTGGCGGCGGCGGCGGCGGCCGTAGGTCTCTTGTTCGTGCCTCCTGAAAGCGAAAGGATAAGCTGGTCTCTCGTTCGTGATGGCTATAAAAAAACAAAAAAGTTGGAAAAACAAACGAAGGGGTAGGACTTATGGGTGGCAGTGGTGGGTAATTACCCACCAACTCCACGAGTACTTTCGAAACTCGAATTTTCGGAGTACCCCTCGAGTAGCTCCCCGGAAAGTGCGAAGCTGACTCCCAGATTCGAGTTTTTTCACGGAGTTGGAAATCGTGGAGCTACCCCGTTTGGCTTATGATTTTAGGAGTGGAGCTGATTTTTACAGAGCAGAGCAGTCCCAAACAGGCTCTTAATGATGAAGGCTATTTTTATACTTTTTGCCTGAATGTGTTATGGTGCCTCCTGTGCGGCCATTTTATGTATGAATGTAATCTGAAAGTTAGCAGTCGTTGGCTTCAGCCCCCATGCGGGGGTGTTTGCGAAAATATGCATAATCACACTTGATCCAACGTCTTGGTCCATTAAGGAGGTGATCGCACGTCGAACTAGGCAGCCGGACTATATAGCTTTAACACTTTCACTTAGCCATAGGAGTTTGACGGTGGGGCTACTATGTAGCCCCTGGTACCTTCGCGTGCATCCGAATACGGGCACGTGTGTACATGACCAGGAAACGTTCCTTCGTTAATGCGGAGGAATCCTAAAGATTTCGATAAGTCTTTGAGTGGTTGAACAGTCTCTCGTTGTATCATGACAGTCAGCTTTCGGCTTTCTCTACTAAGGTGCTCATCCGGAATAACCAGGGCACAATCGGAGTAGTTCTCCTTTGGCCACCTTAGCCGATAAGAACGGAACATAAGGCGGCAAACCCAGGAGCCAGGCAACCCCAACATTTGACCAAATACATGATTCAGAGCTGATGCATATAAGGCCAAACTGGCGACGCCGAACACTCCCGAAGGTATTCGGACTTTATAACATATATTGGGCCGAGTAACGCGCTTCATTATGAACCCTGTATTTCCAGGTACGTGCATTAGTCTGTCGTGGCGAAATGCCAATAACGGCAGTGTCCTCTGTGGGTGCAGGACCCATGGGATGTGTAAACAACAAGAGACAATAAAGAAGGTTTACACATGGGATTAATCTAAAGAGAAACCTTGGAGCAGGGCCCTGCTGCACGTTTGCGCCTTTGTCTCTGTTGTGCCGTGTCCTGGGAGGGCATCGCACGAATGGTGTCTGTAAAAAGAAAAACTCATGTAGAAGAGTATGACGTAAGCGTGCGATGGATAGTAAAATTGTAAGACATTGACTTGTTATTAAGGGCAAGCCAACAGTGGGGCTTTATTAAATATCTATAGCCCCTGGTGTCCTCTATGGGATTACATGTATGGCTCCTCAACTCAGGTTTATCTGGGCTACCGGACTCGTTTAACCGTGCCCGTGGTCTTAACGACCAGTCATGCTTTCAGGTATTAGAGGCCGCTTAGAGTCCGGCTGCTGGAGCCGTCTGGTATTCTTCCGCGCGTAAGGAACACTCTGTGTTTCCATTAATGGTGATGACGCCACGTGGACCGGGCATCTTGAGTTTAAGGTAGGCGTAGTGCGGTACTGCGTTGAAGCGGGCGAAGGCCGTTCTCCCAAGCAATGCATGATAGCCGCTTTGGAGGGGGGCAATGGTGAAAAGTAGTTCTTCGCTTCTTGAGCTGCCTGGGGAACCGAATGTTACCTCCAGTACGAGGGAGCCCCTGCAGGCTTCGACGCCTGGTACCACCCCTTCAAAGGTGGTGTTACTTTGGCTGATTCTGGATGGGTCTATCCTCATCCTGCGGACAGTGTCCTGATATATGAGGTTAAGACTACTGCCGCCGTCCATGAGGACGCGAGTGAGATGGTATCTGTCGATTATGGTGTCGAGCACCAAGGCAGCTGATCCTTCGGGCCGCATACTAGTCGGGTGGCGCCTGTGATCAAAGGTGATCGGGCAGGCCGACCAGTGGTTAAGTTTGGGGGCGACGGGCTCTATAGCGTATGCGTCTCTGAGCGCGCGTTCACGCCTTCTTGTGGGTATGTGAGTCGTGTGGATCATGTTTATTGTTTTTACCTCTGGTGGGAATTTTTTCTGTCCCCCAGTGTTCGGCCGGCGAGGCTCATCCTCGTCTTCACTTGGTGTTTCCCTTCCCTTGTGTTCGGCATTTAATTTTCCGGCCTGCTTAAAGACCCAGCATTCTCTATGAGTATGGTTCGCAGGTTTTTCGGGGACGCCCTGAATTTGGCACAGTCTGTCCAGGACTTTGTTTAGGCCGGGCGGTCCTTCTTTGCTGCCTTTAAAAGGCTTCTTTTGTTGACCGGGTCGAGAGCCCCTGAATTCGGCGTTGAGCATTGTGTTATCCGGACTTTCTTCCTTGTTTTGACGTTTGTTTTTATTGTGCCATGGCTTCCCGTTGTCGTCCCTTATTTCGGATGTACTTGGGTCGCTGGTGCCTCTACGGGCCAACCAGCTGTCTTCACCTGCGCAAAAGCGGGTCATAAGGCTTGTTAAGGCTGCCATTGTCCTCGACTCTTCTTGGCCGAGGTGTCTGGCGAGCCACTCGTCCCGGATGCTGTGCTTGAAGGCCGCCAAGGCTTCAACATCCGGGCAATCGACAATTTGATTCTTCTTAGTGAGGAATCTGTCCCAAAGCTTGCGGGCAGACTCTCCGGGCTGTTGAATTATGTGACTTAAATCGTCTGCGTCCAGAGGTCGGACATAGGTCCCTTGAAAATTGTCCCTGAGAGCATCCTCGAGTTCCTCCCAACTTCCAATTGAATTTTCGGGGAGGCTTTTTAGCCAGTGTCGAGTTGGTCCCTTCAACTTAAGGAGAAGGTATTTGATGGCGTGGAGGTCGTCCCCATGAGCCATGTGGATATGCAGGATAAAATCCTCAATCTAGACCCCGGGGTCTGTCGTTCCGTCATATGCCTCTATGTTCATGGGTTTGAAACCCTGTGGAAATTTGTGGTCCAGTACCTCTTCGGTGAAGCACAGAGGGTGAGCGGCTCCTCTGTATCTGGACATGTTGTGGCATGCTGTCGACTGTTGTTGTGTCCGGTGTTGATTCCGAACTGGTATTTGATCAGTTTGATCAGTAAATGGACCTTGTTGCGCCGGCCTTTTTGTTCAGTAGCTCGTGTAAATCGTGTGCGGCACCAGTGGCTGTTTTGTTGCGGTTACGGAGTGGTTTGTCCGGCCGACTGGTCATATTGTTCTTCGGTGGAATGGCCTCATCGTCGAATTCTGGCAGCAGCTTGCGCTTTGGATAGCTCTTTGTGCGGCAATCGTCGCCATATTTTTCTTCAGTGTCTAGCACTGAATTCAATCTGCGGTTGAGCGTTTCCTGGGCAGCCTTAAGCCTTTGCTTCTGCTTCTTTAGACTTCTTGCAGTGGGCATGAGTTTTATGTGGAGGTTATCTCATTCCAAGCGTGTTTTTGGGATGATGAATGCATCGTCGTCCGGGCTTTGCTCCTCTCCCGGGGCGGTTCGATGGGTTCGGCCCTCGGGATCGCTGTGATCGGGCGTCTGCTCCAGACTGTGTTCGGCGTGACCTGGCTCATCCTGCTCCATCACTGGGTCCATATGGTCGGTTTTGCCTTTGTAGTTGTCTGGGGTGTCGATCCTTCGAGCGCTGTTATCGCTGTTTTTACTGAGGCTGGACTTAGAGCGGCGTCTGCGCGCCGTTCTGGCTTTTGTCCGGGGGTTTTATCCTCCGTTTTATCGCCATTGTCCTCCTTAGGCGTGTCCACCATGTATATATCGTATGATGAGGTGGCAGTCCAGCGCCCCGCGGGTGGTAGTTCTGAATCGTCTTCTGCGCTGACGTCCATACCGTCGGTGTCATCAGAGTCGAAGTCAAGCATGTCTGTTATGTCTTCGACAGTGGCTATGAAGTGGGTGGTGGGTGGGCAACGAATTTCCTCGTCGCCTTCTTCCCCCTTGAGACGGACATAGTTCGGCCAAGAGTCTCCTGACAAAGAGAGATACTTTAGTGAGTTCAGCATGTCGCCAAAGGGCGAGTGATGGAAGATATCCGTAGCGGCAAATTCCGTTACCGGAGCCCAGCCAGAATAGGCGGGCTCGGGGGCGCGCGGTCTGGGACCTACAACCGGATACAAGTCCAGGGGTCCGGAGACACGTGCTTCCTTGGGGATGAAGTCTGTGTTCGGCTCTTCTGCCGATGAGTGTGCGGCTTCCGGGGCGGGGTCCACCCACCCGTCCTCGGACGACGCAATCTGCCCCGGATTTAGGTCCAGGGCTCCTGCGGGCGTGATATCCCGAGTATTGTCCGACAACAGGTCTAAGCCATGCTCATCGTGATTGTTCGGCGCTCCTGGCGCAGGACCGAATCCGTTGAAGATCAAGTCTCCGGGGATATCGGCCATGTAGTTCAAGTTTCCGAACCTGACCTGGTGGCCAGGGGCGTAGCTGTCGATCTGCTCCAGATGGCCAAGCGAATTGGCCCGCAGTGCGAAGCCGCCGAACACGAAGATCTGTCCGGGGAGAAAAGTCTCACCCTGGACCATGTTGTTGTTGATGATTGAAGGAGCCATCAAGCCTTGCAGTGACGACACAGAGGAACTCTCAATGAAAGCACCAATGTCGGTATCAAAACTGGCGGATCTCGTGTAGGGGGTCCCGATCTGTGCATCTAAGGCTAATGGTAATAGGAGGCAAGGGACACGATGTTTTACCCAGGTTCGGGCCCTCTCGATGGAGGTAAAATCCTATTTCCTGCTTGATTGATATTGATGATATGAGTAGTACAAGAGTTGATCTACCACGAGATCGTAGAGGCTAAACCCTAGAGGCTAGCCTATGATGATTATGATTGTGTTGTGTCTCTAAGGACTAAACCCTCCGGTTTATATAGACACCGGAAGGGGCTAGGGTTTACACAGAGCGGTTACAAAGAAGGAAATCTATTATCCGGATCGCCAAGCTTGTCTTCCACGCAAAGGAGAGTCCCATCCGGACACGGGACGGAGTCTTGAGTCTTGTATCTTCACGCTCCAATAGTCCGAACAAAGTGTATAGTCCGGCTGTCCGGATACCCCCTAATCCAGGACTCCCTCAGAAACCCTAGCCATGACCCGTCGCAGTCACTCCTCTCCTTCGCATCCTATCATCGCCGCCGCATGATGTGGTTGGGCTAAGCCCATGCTTCGGGCAGTGGCGAATAGAGGCTGCCATGTTGGCCAGCTCCCCGAAGGTCTCCGACGATGAACCCATGATGGAAACGGGTTCGAACAACGACTTGATGCCCACTCTTGCACCGGTTCATGCCGGCTTGACCATGGAGTTGGCGCAAGCACACTTCAACACCGCCATGATGGAAGAAGAGCCAATGCCGACACCTATGTCGGTGTCCCGGCAAGCACGAGAGGAGCCGCAGCGCAACCACTTCCTCCTCAAGAAAAATCAACTGGCTGAGGGCCAAATCTACGGCAAGCACATGAGCGAGGAACCCGTGGCGCCATGGTCGCGACGAACTCCAACTTCTTTGCCGAGCAGCGGGCTCTCTACAAGGCAGCGCACACTCAAGACGTTGCTCACAACGTTGTCCCGATGCTGCTGGACGCAGTCACGACCTAGTCCAACACCAAGGCGGCGCTGGTGGCACAATCGATCGCGAACAAGAACGCCGCCAGTTCTTTGTCTTACGTGTCGCCAACAAACTTTTGTGGGTGAAGGTGGTATGACGATCATGTCGCCCCATCCACGTCCATCGTAGATTGCCTGTCCACCGGCGGCGGGCAGGTCAAAGACTCCTATGGGGAGGAGTAGTGCATGGGAGGCGGCGGGGCCTCGAGTCCAAAGTGGGTTGGTCCATCTCTCATGTCCTACTCTTCCTCGCCGGCGACCACATTTTTACTTCACGTGTCTCATTCCCGCCGCTCATGGAGATGGCGAGATGGACCCCTGCGATCGCCGGAAGAGAACATAAGGATGTGGAGGACGGGCACCGCCAGAAGCTAGGTTTAGGTATGGTTGTTTTTCAATGAAAATGGTCGAAAATGAAACTAATGTGCTCCGATTTATATGAAAATCATCTGGTTTGGACAAATTTCGTTCGGTTTGTTGAAATCTGCTTTCGAATATATGTTGTCACGTTGGATGGCGGCTCCCGTATTAGTGTCCTTGGATTGGTCCCCACCGGTCAGCGGACAGATACGGTGTCCGATTTGGGGGTCATCATTAGAGATGCCTTAGGAGATAGATGAAACCATCAATTCTCTATGAAATATATCAACATAGAAACAATCAACATCTTCACCACCAAATTGTTTTAGTTACATTCTCCATAAAATATATTTTCATACCACGTATGTTTTATGATGTAGATCTTATAGCACACCTATAACTTTGATTAATTTAAAAGAATAGGAGTGCAATTTTAGGAGAACCAACATTAGGATACGAGGTCACAAAGGGAGCTAGATCATCAAGAATCCACATGTGGTCCATCCCCATCTCCTCCTCTTGGGGTGCAAAGGCAAGTGCCCATGCCAAGATAGTTTCTTCTCCCTCTTCCTTTTGTGATTGTCGGGTCATTGTAATGTCTAATGTAAACTTGTGATAAAGGCATCACTTTTACATCATAAAAAAAGCAGAGAAGATATTACAATGACAACCGTCATTGAAAACAAACAGAGATATTATGTGACACTTTGTGGTGATTTTTTTAAAGCGGAGGATTACCCCAGCCTCTGCATCGCGCGATGCACACAACCATGTTTATTACATTATTCAACAAGGCCTTACAAAATAAATAAATAGACCAACCCAAAGACACCCTCTTGGCAAAAAATTATCGCCTTACCTACAAGATTAATGATGTGCCTTGACCTCATGCCATGCACACCAAGAAATCCGGTGGCCTCACCAAGCCGCCCACCGGCTATCCGAGAGAACCAACAGGTCTAGCAAAACCTCAACGTGCACCGCATGCGCACGCTGTAGAATCCGTCATCGCCTTCTTCCGCAGTATCATCTTCAGAAGCAATCAGTGCAATGATCTTGCAAGACCCTTTTGTTGTCATCGCCACCACGACGCCAACCTCCTATGCGCCCATCAAACGGTATCGAGCGCCGAGACCCTGTTGCTGTTGAGGAACGTTGCAAGAAAATTTTAAAAAAATCCTACGAACATCCAAGATCTATCTAGGAGAAGCATAATAACAAGAGGGGGACAGTCTGTCTATGTACCCTCGTAGACCGTTAAGAGGAAGCATATATCACGCGGTTGATGTAGTCGTACTCGTCATGATCCAATCACGATCCAAACTGATGAAGTACCGAACGAACGGCAGCTCCACTTTCAGCACACGTACGCCTTGATGACGTCTCCTCCTCCTTGATCCAGGAAGTAAGGTAGGATAAGTAGATGGGATCGTCGGCAGCACGATAGCGTGATGGTGATGGTGGTGGAGTGATCCTGGCAGGGCTACACCGAGCGCTACCGAAGCAACGAAGACAAAGGAGTTATGAAGTAACGGGAGAGAGAGGGGGCCAAGGGCTTGTGTATCCTCTTGGGGGCTTCCCCTCCCCTCTATATATAGGTGGAGGGGTGAGGTGGCCAGCCCTCCAAGCCCTAGGGGCGCACCAAGGGGGGGGGGGAGTTGGACTCCTACTCCAGTTACCTCCTTTTCCATACACAGGTGGACTTTCCACCTTTCCCAAGCCACATGGGCCTTGAGGGACTTGTGTGCCTAGCCCAATAAGGCAAGGGCTCCTCCACTCAGCCCATGCTGGCTGTTGGGACGTGGTGGTTGATTTCTACTACACAACCTTCTTCTTGTAGACATTGTTGGGCCTCCAAGTGCAGAGGTTTGTAGGACAGTAGCAAATTTCCCTCAAGTGGATGACCTAAGGTTTATCAATCCGTGGGAGGCGTAGGATGAAGATGGTCTCTCTCAAACAACCTTGCAACCAAATAACAAAGAGTCTTTTGTGTCCCCAACACAACCAATACAATGGTAAATTGTATAGGTGCACTAGTTCGGCGAAGAGATGGTGATACAAGTGCAATATGGATGGTAGATATAGTTTTTTGTAATCTGAAAATATAAAAACAGCAAGGTAACTAATGATAAAAGTAACCACAAATGGTATTGCAATGCGTTGAAACAAGGCCTAGGGTTCATACTTTCATTAGTGCAAGTTCTCTCAACAATAATAACATAATTGGATCATATAACTATCCATCAACATGCAACAAAGAGTCACTCCAAAGTCACCAATAGCGAGAACAAACGAAGAGATTATTGTAGGGTACGAAACCACCTGAAAGTTATCCTTTCTGATCAATCTATTCAAGAGTCCATAGTAAAATAACATGAAGCTATTCTTTCCGTTCAATCTATCCTAGAGTTCGTACTAGAATAACACCTTAAGACACAAATCAACCAAAAACCCTAATGTCACCTAGATACTCCAATGTCACCACAAGTATCCGTGGGTATGATTATACTATGCATCACACAATCTCAGATTCATCTATTCAACTAACACAAAGAACTTCAAAGAGTGCCCCAAAGTTTGTACCAGAGAGTCAACACGAAAATGTGTGCCAACCCCTATGCATAAGTTCACGAGGTCACAAAACCCGCAAATTGATCAGCAAAACGATCAAGTAGATCACGTGAATATCCCATTGTCACCACAAATAAGCACATGCAAGACATACATCAAGTGTTCTCAAATCCTTAAAGACTCAATCCGATAAGATAACTTCAAAGGGAAAACTCAATCCATTACAAGAGAGTAGAGGGGGAGAAACATCATAAGATCCAACTATAATAGCAAAACTCGTGATACATCAAGATCGTGCCAAATCAAGAACACGAGAGAGAGAGAGAGAGAGAGAGAGAGAGAGAGAGAGAGAGAGAGATCAAACACATAGCTACTGGTACATACCCTCAGGACCGAGGGTGAACTACTCCCTCCTCATCATGGAGAGCACCGGGATGATGAAGATGGCCACCGGTGAGGGTTCCCCCCTCTAACAGGGTGCCGGAATAGGGCCCCGATTGGTTTTTAGTGGCTACAGAGGCCTGCGCGGGCAGAACTCCTGATCTAGGTTATTTTGTGGAGGTTTCTGTATTTATAGGAATTTTTGGCGTAGGTCTCACATCGGGGGGTCTACGAGCCGTCCACGAGATAGGGGGGCGCCCAGGGGGGTAGGGCGCGCCTCCCACCCTCGTGGGCAGCCCGGGACTCTTCTGGCCCAACTCTTTTACTCCGGGGGCTTGTTTTGGTCCATAAAAAATCATCAAAAATTGGCACGTCAATTGGACTCCGTTTGGTATTCCTTTTCTGTAAAACTCAAAAACAAGGGAAAAAAATAGAAACTGGCATTGGGCTCTAGGTTAATAGGTTAGTCCCAAAAATCATATAAAATAGCTTATGAATGCAATAAAACATCCAAGATTGATAATATAATAGCATGGAACAATCAAAAATTATAGATACGTTGGAGATGTATCAAGCATCCCCAACCTTAATTCCTGCTCGTCCTCGAGTAGGTAAATGATAAAAACAGAATTTCTGATGTGAAATGCTACCTAACATATTTATCAATGTAATCTTCTTTATTGTGGCAAGAATATTCAGATCCATAAGATTCAAAACAAAAGTTTAATATTGACATGAAAACAATAATACTTCAAGCATACTAACAAAGCAATCATGTCTTCTCAAAATAACATGGCCAAAGCAAGCTATCCCTACAAAATCATATAGTCCGGCTATGCTCTATCTTCATGACACAAAATATTTAAATCATGCACAACCCCGATGACAAGCCAAGCAATTGTTTCATACTTTTGATGTTCTCAAACTTTTTCAATCTTCACGCAATACATGAGCGTGAGCCATGGACATAGCACTAAAGGTAGAATATAATGGTGGTTGTGGACAAGACAAAAAGGGAGAAGATAGTCTCACATCAACTAGGCGTATCAATGGGCTATGAAGTTACCCAACAATAGATATCAATGTGAGTGAGTAGGGATTGCCATGCAACAGATGCACTAGAGCTATAAGTGTATGAAAGCTCAAAAAGAAACTAAGTGGGTGTGAATCCAACTCGCTTGCTCACGAAGACCTAGGGCATTTTGAGGAAGCCCATCATTGGAATATACAAGCCAAGTTCTATAATGAAAGATTCCCACTAGTATATGAAAGTGACAACATAGGAGACTCTCTATCATGAAGATCATGGTGCTACTTTGAAGCACAAGTGTGGTAAAAGGATAGTAGCATTGCGCCTTCTCTCTTTTTCTCTCATTATTTTGTTTTTTGGGGCCTTCTCCTTTTTTATGGCCTCTTTTTTCTATTTTTTTATTTTTTGTCTGGAGTCTCGTCCCGACTTGTGGGGGAATCATGGTCTCCATCATCCTTTCCTCACATGGGACAATGCTCTAATAATGATGACCATCACATTTTTATTTACTTACAACTCAAGAATTACAACTCGATACTTAGAACAAAATATAACTCTATACATGGCAATATATCTCGGAATAGCCATGGAAATGCCATAATAGGTAGGTATGGTGGCTGTTTTGAGGAAGGTATATAGTGGGTGTATGGTACCGGCGAAAGTTGTGCGGCACAAGAGAGGCTAGCAATGGTGGAAGGGTGAGAGTGCGTATAATCCATGGACTCAACATTAGTCATAAAGAACTCATATACTTATTGCAAAAATCTATTAGTTATCAAAATGAAGTTCTACGCGCATGCTCCTAGGGTGATAGATTGGTAGGAAAAGACCATCGCTCGTCCCCGACCACCACTCATAAGGAAGACAATCAATAAATAAATCATGCTCCGACTTCATCACATAACGGTTCACCATACGTGCATGCTTCGGGAATCACAAACTTTAACACAAGAATTTCTACCAATCCACAATTACTCACTAGCTTGACTCTAATATCACCATCTTTATATCTCAAAACAATCATAAGGAATCAAACTTCTCATAGTATTCAATGCACTTTATATGAAAGTTTTTATTATATCCCTCTTAGATGCCCATCATATTAGGACTAAATTCTAACCAAAGCAAATTACCATGCTGTTTAAGACTCTCAAAATAATATAAGTGAAGCATGAGAGTTCATCTATTTCTTCAAAATAAAACCACCGTCGTGCTCTCAAAAGATATAAGTGCAGCACTAGAGTAAATGACAAACTACTCCAAAAGATACAAGTGAAGATCAATGAGTAGTCGAATAATTATGCAACTATGTGAAGACTCTCTAACATTTAAGAATTTCAGATCTTGGTATTTTATTCAAACAGCAAGAAAAACAAAATAAAATAAAATGACGTCCAAGCAAAACACATATCATGTGGTGAATAAAAATATAGCTCCAAGTAAAGTTACCGATGAACGAAGGCGAAAGAGGGGATGCCATCCGGGGGATCCCCAAGATTAGGCTCTTGGTTGTCCTTGAATATTACCTTGGGGTGCCTTGGGCATCCCCCAAGCTAGGCTCTTGCCACTCCTTATTCCATTGTCCATCGAATCTTTACCCAAAACTTGAAAACTTCACAACACAAAACTTAACAGAAAACTCGTAAGCTCCGTTAGTACAAGAAAATAAACCGCCACTTAGGTACTATTGTGAACTCATTCTAAATTCATATTGGTGTAATATCTACTGTATTACAACTTCTCTATGGTTCATACCCTCCGATACTACTCATAGATTCATCAAAATAAGCAAATCACACATAGAAAACAGAATATGTCAAAAACAGAACAGTCTGTACTAATCTGTATTAAACTTATACTTCTGGAACTCCAAAAATTCTAAAATAAATTGGTGGACGTGAGTAATTTATCTATTGATCATCTGCAAAAATAATCAACCTAAAATCACTCTCGAGTAAAAAATGGCAGCTAATCTCGTGAGTGCAAAAGTTTCTGTTTTTTACAGCAAGATCACAAAGACTTCACCCAAGTCTTCCCAAAGGTTCTACTTGGCACAAAGACTAACTGAAACATAAAACTGTTGGGGAACGTAGTAATTTAAAAAAATTTCCTACGCACATGCAAGATCATGGTGATACATAGCAACGAGAGGGGAGAGTGTCATCCACGTACCCTCGTAGACCATAAGCGGAAGCGTTATGACAACGCGGTTGATGTAGTCGTACGTCTTCACGATCGACCGATCCCAGTACCGAACGTACGACACCTCCGCGATCTGCACACGTTCAGCTCGGTGACGTCCCACGAACTCACGATCCAGTAGAGCTTTGAGGGAGAGCTTCATCAGCACGACGGCGTGATGACGGTGATGATGAAGCTACCGGCGCAGGGCTTCGCCTAAGCACTACGATGATATGACCGAGGTGGACTATGGTGGAGGGGGGCACCGCACACAGCTAAGAGATCAATGATCAACTTGTGTGTTCTAGGGTGCCCCCTGCCCCTGTATATAAAGGAGGGAGGGAGGAGGAGGTCGGCGCTCATAGGGTGCGCCCAAAGTGAGGAGTCCTACTAGGACTCCCTAGTCCTAGTAGGATTCCACCTCCCACATGGAGTAGGAAAAGGGGAAGGGAGAAGGAGAAGGAAGGAAGGGGCTCCTTCCTCCCTAGTCCAATTTGGACCAGTCCATGGGGAGGGGTGCGGCCACCCTTGAGGCCTTTTCTCTCCTTTCCCGTATGGCCCATTGAGGCTTAATACGAATTCCCGTAACTCTCCGGTACTCCAAAAAATACCCGAATCACTCGAAACCTTTCCGATGTCCGAATATAGCCTTCAAATATATTGATCTATACAACTCGATCATTTTGAGACTCCTCGTCATGTCTCTGATCTCATCCGGGACTCCGAACAAATTTCGGTCATCAAATCACATAACTCATAATACAAATTGTCACCGAACGTTAAGCGTGCGGACCCTACGGGTTCGAGAACTATGTAGACATGACCGAGACACATCTCCAGTCAATAACCAATAGCGGAACCTGGATGCTCATATTGGCTCCTACATATTCTACGAAGATCTTTATCGGTCAAACCGCATAACAACATACGTTGTTCCCTTTGTCATCGGTATGTTACTTGCCCGAGATTCGATCGTCGGTATCACCATACCTAGTTCAATCTCGTTACCGGCAAGTCTCTTTACTCATTCCGTAATGCATCATCCCGCAACTAACTCATTAGTCACATTGCTTGCAAGGCTTATAGTGATGTGCATTACCGAGAGGGCCCAGAGATACCTCTTCGACAATCGGAGTGACAAATCCTAAGCTATGTGTTCGATCAAGCTGCCGCCGAAGATTCTGGAACACCTTGACAAACTAAGGAGATACTGTCTTTGGGCGAAGGAAATAGATGATGGCCACAAAACTATGTCCATGGCAGCTTGGACTCTTGTCTGTCGCCCCAAAGAGAAAGGTGGGTTGGGGATAATCAATCTTCAAGTCCAGAACCAAGCCCTGCTGCTCAAGCAACTGCACAAGTTTTACAATCGATGTGATGTGCCGTGGGTTAACCTAATTTGGTCTAAATACTATGAGGATTTGGTGCCCCATGCAGCTGATCCGTGTGGGTCTTTCTGGTGGCGCGACGTCATGCAGCTCGCTCCAACCTACAGAGGGGTTACGTCGGTTGAGGTTCAGGACAGGAGCACAGTGCTTTTTTGGAAGGATCTGTGGCACAACTGCGTCCTCAGTGATAGCCACCCCAGGCTGTTCTCCTTTGCGACTGACGAAGATGTCTCGGTGCAGGTGCTACTGACAGCACCTACACTTGGGCGAAATTTTCAACTGCCGCTGTCGACGCAAGCCAGGGAAGAGCTACAAGACCTTCAGTGCAGTTTGGCCTCCACAGAGCTCGCTGATGCCCGGGACGTCTGGAGATGCACCTAGGGGGGCACGGGGCTCAGTCCCAAGAAGTTCTACGACCATTGCTTTCGTGAGGTGGTGGCAGACGATGCCTTCAAATGGATCTGGAATTCAAAATGCACTAATGAATGGAGGGTTTTTGCATGGCTTCTCCTAGCGGACAGACCGAATACCAGAAACATGCTAAAGAGGAGAGGCATGAAACTGCGTGATGACGTCTACGCCTGCCTCCTCTGTGATAACCCGCCAGAAGAAACGGTTGAGCATCTTTTCTTTCATTGTCCGTTCAGTAGGGCTTGCTGGATGCATCTGGGGATTGATTGGATGAGCGGCGGTAACAGACTCCAACTTGTGCATGAGGCAAGAGCCAGGTGGGCGAACCCTATGTTTATGGACATATTTATCATTTCGTCCTGGAGCATTTGGAAGGAACGCGACAACAGACACTTCAGGGAGGTGCTGCCTACGTTCGAGGGTTGGCTCCTCAGGTTCAAGACCGATTTCCATATGATGAGATACAGGGTCAGGGAGGCTCTGGTGCCATTCGTGAACAGCTTTGTCACTTCTATCTAGCTTGCCAAACAGAGCACTACTTGTATTGTATCTTGTCCCTCTACTCTTCTTCCTCTCTAGTGGTGAAGGATTAACATACCCATCCTAATGTAACACCACAGAGTTGTGCATGTACCCTTGTGTTGAGTTAATTTGAAGTCAGTGAGGGGCTGCCCTCACTATCCTAAGATTTCAAAAAAAAGTACCTTTATAATCAACCAGTTACGTTGTGATGTTTGGTAGCACACAAAGTGTTCCTCCGGTATTCGGGAGTTGCATAATCTCATAGTCATAGGAACATGTATACGTGATGAAGAAAGCAATAGCAATATACTAAACCATCAAGTGCTAAGCTAACAGAATGTGTCAAGTCAATCACATCATTCTCTGATGATGTGATCCCGTTAATCAAATGACAACTCATGTCTATGGTTAGGAAACATAACCATCTTTGATTCAATGAGCTAGTCAAGTAGAGGCATACTAGTGACACTATGTTCGTCTATGTATTCACACATGTACTAAGATTCCGGTTAATATAATTCTAGCATGAATAATAAACATTTATCATGATATAATGAAATATAAATAACAACTTTATTATTGCCTCTAGGGCATATTTCCTTCAAAAACCACATCTAACAGCGGCTAGATGAATTATTTATTACTAAACAGGAGCAAAAAGTAAAGAACACATATAAAATTCAGTTGCCTCCCAACAAGCACTAACGTTTAACGCCCCTAGCTAGGCATGATGATTTCAATGATGCTCACATAAAAGATAAGAATTGAAGCATAAAGAGAGCATCATCAAGAATATGACTAGTACATTTAAGGTAAACCCACTTCCTATGCATAGGGATTTTGTGAGCAAACAACTTATGGGAGCAATAATCAACTAGCATAGGAAGGCAAAACAAGCATAACTTTAAAACTTTAAGCACATAGAGAGGAAACTTGATATTATTGCAATTCCTACAAGCATATGTTCCTCCCTCATAATAATTTGTAGTAGCATCATGAATGAATTCGACAATATAACCATCACATAAAGCATTCTTTTCATGATCTACAAGCATATAATTTTTATAACTCTCCACATAAGCAAATTTGTTCTCATGAATAGTAGTGGGAGCAAACTCAACAAAATAACTATCATGTGAAGCATAATCCAATTTAAAATTAAGATCACGATGACAAGTTTCATGGTTATCTTTATTCTTTTGTAGCATACGTGTCATCACAATAATCATCATAAATAGGAGGCATGCTTTCATCATAATAAATTTGCTCATCAAAACTTGGGGGACTAAACATATCACCTTCATCAAACATAGCATCCCCAAGCTTGTGGCTTTGCATATCATTAGCATCATGGGTATTCAAAGAATTCATACTAACAACATTGCAATCATGCTCATCATTCACGTATTTTATGCCAAGCATTCTATGTAATTCTTCTTCTAGTACTTGAGCACAAATTTCCTTCCCATCATTTTCACGAAATACATTAAAAAGATGAAGCATATGAGGCACCCTTAATTCCATTTTTTGTAGTTTTCTTTTATAGACTAAACTAGTGATAAAACAAGAAACTAAAAGATTCAATTGCAAGATCTAAAGATATACCTTCAAGAACTCACCTCCCTGGCAATGGTGCTAGAAACTGCTTGATGTCTACTACACAACCTTCTTCTTGTAGACGTTGTTGGGCCTCCAAGTGCAGAGGTTTGTAGGACAGTAGCAAATTTCCCTCAAGTGGATAACCTAAGGTTTATTAATCCGTGGGAGGCGTAGGATGAAGATGGTCTCTCTCAAACAGCCCTGCAACCAAATAACAAAGAGTCTCTTGTGTCCCCAACACACCCAATACAATGGTAAATTGTATAAGTGCACTAGTTCGGCGAATAGATGGTGATACAAGTGAAATATGGATGGTAGATATAGGTTTTTGTAATCTGAGAATATAAAAACAGCAAGGTAACTAATGAGAAAAGTGAGCACAAACGGTATTGCAATGCCTTGAAACAAGGCCTAGGGTTCATACTTTCACTAGTGCAAGTTCTCTGAACAATAATAACATAATTGGATCATATAACTATCCCTCAACATGCAACAAAGAGTCACTCCAAAGTCACTAATAGCGGAGAACAAACGGCGAGATTATTGTAGGGTATGAAACCACCTCAAAGTTATCCTTTCTGATATATCTATTCAAGAGTCCGTAGTAAAATAACATGAAGCTATTCTTTCCATTCAATCTATCCTAGAGTTCGTACTAGAATAACACCTTAAGACACAAATCAACCAAAACCTTAATGTCACCTAGATACTCCAATGTCACCACAAGTATATGTAGGTATGATTATAGGATATGCATCACACAATCTCAGATTCATCTATTCAACCGACACAAAGAACTTCCAAGAGTGCCCCAAAGTTTCTACCGGAGAGTCAAGACGAAAACGTGTGCCTACCCCTATGCATAAGTTCACGAGGTCGCAGAACCCGCAAGTTTATCACCAAAACGTACATCAAGTAGATCACGTGAATATCCCATTGTCACCAGAGATAAGCACATGCAAGACATAGTGTTCTCAAATCCTTAAAGACTCAATCCGATAACATAACTTCAAAGGGAAAACTCAATCCATTACAAGAGAGTAGAGGGGGAGAAACATCATAAGATCCAACTATAATAGCAAAGCTCGCGATACATCAAGATCGTGCCAAATCAAGTACACGAGAGAGAGAGAGAGAGAGAGAGAGAGAGAGAGAGAGATCAAACACATAGCTACTGGTACATACCCTCAGCCCCAAGGGTGAACTACTCCATCCTCATGATGGAGAGTGCCGGGATGATGAAGATGGCCACCGGTGAGGGTTCCCCCCTCCGGCAGGGTGCCGGAATAGGGTCTCGATTGGTTTTTGGTGGCTACAGAGGCTTGCGGGGGCGGAGCTCCCGATCTAGGTTATTTTGTGGAGGTTTCTGTATTTATAGGAATTTTTGGCGTAGGTCTCACATCAGGGGGGGGTCTCCGAGCCATCCACGAGATAGGGGGCGCGCCCAGGGGGGTAGGGTGCGCCCCCACCCTCGTGGGCAGCCCGGGACTCTTCTGGCCCAACTCTTTTACTCCGGGGGCTTCTTTTGGTCCATAAAAATTATCAAAAATTGGCACGTCAATTGGACTCTGTTTGGTATTCCTTTTCTATAAAACTCAAAAACAAGGAAAAAACAGAAACTGGCACTGGGCTCTAGGTTAATAGGTTAGTCCCCAAAATCATATAAAATAGCATATAAATGCATATAAAACATCCAAGATTGATAATATAATAGCATGGAACAATCAAAAATTATAGATACGTTGGCGACGTATCAGTGGTACCCTTGGTGGACTTCCGGACTCCTTCGGAAGTTTCTGGAACCTTCTGGAAGCTTCTTGGTACAATACCCAAAAAACTGAAACTTTTTCCGGAACCCTGAAAGCAACTTTACATATATAAATCTTTACCTCCAGACCATTCTAGAGCTCCCTGTGACATCCTGGATCCCATCCGGGACTCCAAACAACATTCGGTCACCAACATGCATATTCCAATATTACTCTAGCGTCACCGAACGTTAAGCGTGCGGACCCAACGGGTTCGAGAATCATGTACACATGACCGAGACACCTCTCCGGTAAATAACCAATAGCGGTACCTGGATGCCCACATTGGTTCCTACATATTCCACGAAGATCTTTTATCGGTTGAACCACGATGTCAAGGATTCGATTAATCTTGTATGCAATTCCCTTTGTCCGGTGATATGTTACTTGCCCAAGATTCGATCATTGGTATCTCCATACCTAGTTCAATCTCGTTACCGACAAGTCTCTTTACTCGTTCTGTAATACAAGATCTCGTGACTAACTCATTAGCCACATTGCTTGCAAGCTCTTTACAATGTTGTATTACCGAGAGGGCCCAGAGATATCTCTCTGTCACACGGAGTGACAAATCACAGTCTCGATCCATGCCCACCCTGAAGGAAATATGCCCCAGAGGCAATAATAAATTTTTTATTTATATTTCCTTATATCATGATAAATGTTTATTATTCATGCTAGAATTGTATTAACCAGAAACTTGATACATGTGTGAATACATAGACAAAACAAAGTGTCCCTAGTATGCCTCTACTAGACTAGCTCATTAATCAAAGATGGTTAAGTTTCCGGACCATAGACATGTGTTGTCATCTGATGAACGGGGTCACATCATTAGGAGAATTATGTGATGGACAAGACCCATCCGTTAGCTTAGCATTATGATCATTGAGTTTTATTGCTATTGCTTTCTTCATGACTTAACTGGGTGATTATGCAACTCCCGAATACCGGAGGAACACCTTGTGCGCTATCAAACGTCACAACATAACTGGGTGATTATAAAGATGCTCTACATGTGTTGGGTTGGCATAGATCGAGATTAGGATTTTTCACTCTGTGTATCGGAGAGGTATCTCTGGGCCCTCTCGGTAATGCACATCACTATAAGCCTTGCAAGCAATGTGACTAATGAGTTGGTTGCGGGATGATGCATTACAGAATGATTAAAGAGACTTGCCGGTAACGAGATTGAACTAGGTATGATGATACCGACGATCTAATCTCGGGCAAGTAACATACCGATGACAAAGGGAACAATGTATGTTGTTATGTGGTTTGACCGATAATGATCTTCGTAGAATATGTGGGAGCCAACATGAGCATCCAGGTTCCACTATTGGTTATTGACCGGAGAGGTGTCTCGGTCATGTCTACATAGTTCTCGAACCCATAGGGTTCGCATGCTTAGCGTTCCATGATGATTTGTATTATGAGTTTATGTGATTTGATGACCGAAGATTGTTTGGAGTTCCGGATGAGATCAAGGACATGACGAGGAGTCTCGAAATGATCAAGACATAAAGATTGATATATTGTACCATGTTATTCGGACACCAGAAGTGTTCCGGATGGTTTCAGGTAAAACCGGAGTGCCGGAGGGGTTACCGGAACCCCCAGTGGAAGCAATGGGCCATCATGGGCCATAGGGGGGGAGAGAGGACAGCCCACATAGGGGAGGCGCCCCCCCATGTGGAGTCCGGATAGGACTAGGGGAGGGGGCGTGGCCCTCCTTTCCCTCTCCCTCTCCCTCTTCCTTCCTTCCCCCTTCCACCAAGTGGAATCCTACTAGGACTTGGAGTCCTAGTAGGACTCCCTCCTTGGGCGCGCCCCTAGGGCCATCTGTCCTCCCCCCTCCTTTATATATGGGGGCAGGGGGCACCCTAGAACACAACAAGTTGATATTTTAGCCGTGTGCGATGCCACCCTCCATAGTTTTACACCTTGGTCGTATCATCGTAGTGCTTAGGCGAAGCCCTGCGCTAGTAACTTCATCATCACCATCACCACGCCGTCGTGCCGACGAAACTCTCCCTCGAAGTCAACTGGATCAAGAGTATGAGGGACGTCACCGAGCTGAACGTGTGCAAATCTCGAGGTGTCGTGCATTCGGTACTTGATTGGTTGGATCGTGAAGACGTTCGACTACATCAACCTCGTTACTAAACGCTTCCGCTTTCGGTCTACAAGGGTACATAGACACATTCTCCCCCTCTCATTGCTATGCATCTCCTAGATAGATCTTGCGTGATTGTAGGATTTTTTTTGAAATACTACGTTCCCCAATAGCGGCATCCGAGCCATGTCTATGCGTAGATGTTATATGAACGAGTAGAGCACAAAGAGTTGTGGGCAATAATAGTGATACTACTTACAAGCAACATCTTACTTTGATTCGGCGGTATTGTTGGATGAAGCAGCCTGGACCTACATTACATGACCACGTTCATGAGACTGGTTCTACCGACGTGCTTTGCACACAGGTGGCTGGCGAGTGTCTGTTTCTCCAACTTTAGTTGAATCGAGTTTGACTATGCCCGGTTCTTGTTGAAGGTTAAAACAGCACACTTGACGAAAAATCGTTGTGGTTTTGATGCGTAGGTAAGAATGGTTCTTGCTAGAAACCCGTAGCAGCCACGTAAAACTTGCAACAACAAAGTAGAGGACGTCTAACTTGTTTTTGCAGGGCATGTTGTGATGTGATATGGTCAAGACGTGATGAGATATAAATTGTTGTATGAGATGATCATGTTTTGTTAAAGTTATCGGCAACTGGCTGGAGCCTTATGGTTGTCTCTTTATTGCATAAGATGCAAGCGCCATATAATTGCTTTACTTTATCGCTATGCAATAGCAATAGTTGCAAAAGCAATAGTTGGCGAGACGACCATGTGACAACATGTTGATAAAGATCAAGATGACGGAGATCATGGTGTCATGCCGGTGACGATGGAGATCATGACAGTACTTTGGAGATGGAGATCAAAGGCACAAGATGATGATGGCCATATCATGTCACATATTTTGATTGAATGTGATGTTTATCTTTTATGCATCTTATTTTGCTTAGTACGACGGTAGAATTATGAGATGATCCCTTACCAAAAATTTCAAGGTATAAGTGTTCTCCCTGAGTATGCACCATTGCGACAGTTCTTCGTGCTGAGACACCACGTGATGATCGGGTGCGATAAGCTCTACATTCACATACAACGGGTGCAAGCCAGTTTTACACATGCAGAATACTTGGGTTAAACTTGACGAGCCTAGAATATGCAGATATGGCCTTGGAACACTGAGACCGAAAGGTCGAACGTGAATCATATAGTAGATATGATCGACATAGTGATGTTCACCATTGAAAGCTACTTCATCTCACATGATGATCGGACATGGTTTAGTTGATATGGATCACGTGATCATTTAGATGACAAGACGGATGTCTATCTAAGTGGGAGTTCTTAAGTAATATGATTAATTAAACTTAAATTTACTTAGTCCTGATAGTATTTGCATATCTATGTTGTAGATCAATTGCTCGCGTATATCTTCCCTGCTTTATTTATGATATGTTCCTAGAGAAAACTAAGTTGAAAGTTGATAGTAGCAATGATGCGGACTAGGTCCGTGATCTGAGGATTATCCTCATTGCTGCATAGAAGAATTATGTCCTTGATGCACCGCTAGGTGACAGAACTATTGCAGGAGCAAATGCATATGTTATGAACGTTTGATAAGCTTAGTATGATGACTACTTGATAGTTTAGTGCACCATGCTTTACGGCTTAGAACCGGGACTTCAAAAATGTTTTGAAACTCCATGGAGCATATGAGATGTTCCAATAGTTGAAATTGGTATTTAAGACTCATGCCCGGGTCGAGAGGTATGAGACCTCTGACAAGTACTTTGTCTACAAGATGGAGGAGAATAGCTCAATCAGTGAGCATGTGCTCAGAATGTCTGATTACTACAATCGCTTGAATCAAGTGGGAGTTAATCTTCTAGATAAGATAGTGATTGATAGACTTCTCTAGTCACTATCACCAAGTTACTGGAACTTCGTGATGAACTATAATATGCAAGGGATGACGAAAACAATTCTCGAGCTCTTCGCAATGCTAAAGGCTGCGGAGGTAGAAATCAAAAAGTAGCATCAAGTGTTGATGGTTAACAAGACCACTAGTTTCAAGAAAAAGGGCAAAGGGAAGAAGCGGAACTTCAAGAAGAATAGCAAGCAAGTTGCTACTCCCATGAAGAGGCCCAAAGCTAGACCTAAGAATGAGACTGAGTGCTTCTACTACAAAGGGGCTGGTCACTGGAAGCGGTACTGCCCCAAATACTTGGTGGATAAGAAGGATGGCAAAGTGAACAAAAGTATATATGATATACATGTTATTTATGTGTACTTTACTAGTATTCATAGTAGCCCTCGGTATTTGATACTGGTTCAGTTGCTATGACTAGTAACTTGAAACAGGAGTTATAAAATGAATAGAGACTAGTTGAGGGCAAGGTGACGATGTGAGTTGGAAGTGATTCCAAGGTTGATAACCTCACCATCGCACACTCCCTTTACCTTCGGGATTAGTGTTGAACCTAAAATAAATGTTATTTGGTATTTGCGTTGAGCATGAATATGATTGGATCATGTTTATTGCAATACGATTATTCATTTAAGTCAAAGAATAATTGTTGTTCTATTTACATAAATAAAACCTTCTATGGTCATACACTCAATATAAATGATTTATTGAATCTCGATCGTAGTAATACACATATTCATAATATTGAAGCCAAAAGATGCTAAGTTAATAATGATAGTGCAACTTATATGTGGCATTGCTGTTTAGGTCATATTGGTGTAAAACGCATGAAGAAACTCCATGCTGATGGACTTTTGGAATAACTTGATTATGAATCAATTGATGCTTGCGAACCTTGCCTCATGGGCAAGATGACTAAGACTCTGTTCTCCGGAACAATGGAGCGAGCAACTGACCTATTGGGAATAATACATACTGATGTATGCGATCCGGTGAGTGTTGAGGCTCGCGGCGGGTATCGTTATTTTTTGACCTTCACAGATGATTTGAGCAGATATGGGTATATCTAATTGATGAAACATAAGTCTGAAACATTTGAAAAGTTCAAAGAATTTCAGAGTGAAGTGGAAAATCATCGTAACAAGAAAATAAAGTTTCTACGACCTGATCGCGGAGACGAATATTTGAGTTATGAGTTTGGTCTTCATTTGAAACAATGTGGAATAATTTTGCAACTCACGCCACCTGGAACACCACAGCGTAATGGTGTGTCCGAACGTCATAACCGTACTTTATTAGATATGGTGCGACCTATGATGTCTCTTACCGATTTATCACTATTGTTTTGGGGTTATTATATGTGGATGACATATTGTTGATCGGAAATGATACTAAATTTCTAAATAGCATAAAAGGATACTTGAATAAGAATTTTTCAATGAAAGACCTCGGTGAAGCTGCTTATATATTGGGCATCAAGATCTATAAAGATAGATGAAGATGCTTGATAATACTTTCGATGAATACATACCCTGATAAAGATTTTGAAGGAGTTCAAAATGGATCAATCAAAGAAGGAGTTCTTGTCTGAGTTGTAAGGTGTGAAGTTGAGTAAAGTCTCAAAACCAGACCACGGCAGAAAATAGAAAGAGAATGAAAAGTCATTCCCTATGCCTCAGTCATAGGTTATATAAAGTATGCTATGCTATGTACCAGACCTATTGTGTACCTCACCATGAGTTTGGCAAGAGGGTACAATAGTGATCCAGGAGTGGATCACTAGACAGTGGTCAAAATTATCCTTAGTAGAATAAGGATATGTTTCTCGGTTATGGAGGTGACAAAGAGTTCGTCGTAAAGAGTTACGTCGATGCAAGCTTTGACACTGATCTGGATGACTCTAAGTCTCAATCTATATACATATTGAAAGTGGGAGCAATTAGCTAGAGTAGCTCCGTGGATAGTATTGTAGACATAGAAATTTGCAAAATACATACGGATCTGAATGTTGCACACCCGTAGACTAAATCTTATCTCACAAGCAAAACATGATCACACCTTAATGTTCTTGGGTGTTAATCACATAGCGATGTGAACTAGATTATTGACTCTAGTAAACCCTTTGAGTGTTGGTCACATGGCGATGTGAACTATGGGTGTTAATCACATGGTGATGTGAACTATTGGTGTTAAATCACATGGCTATGTGAACTAGATTATTGACTCTAGTGCAAGTGGGAGGCTGAAGGAAATATGCCCTAGAGGCAATAATAAAGTTGATATTTATATTTCCTTATATCATGGTAAATGTTTATTATTCATGCTAGAATTGCATTAACCGGAAACTTGATACATGTATGAATACATAAACAAAACAAAGTGTCCCTAGTATGCCTCTACTAGACTAGCTCGTTAATCAAAGATGGTTAAGTTTCCTGACCATGGACATGTGTTGTCATTTGATGAACGGGATCACATCATTAGGAGAATCATGTGATGGACAAGACCCATCCATTAGCTTAGCATTATGATCGTTGAATTTTATTGCTATTGCTTTCTTCATGACTTATAAATGTTCCTCTGACTATGAGATTATGCAACTCCCAAATACCGGAGGAACACCTTGTGTGCTATCAAACGTCACAACGTAACTGGGTGATTATAAAGATGCTCTACAGGTGTCTCTGAAGGTGTTTGTTGGGTTGGCATAGATCGAGATTAGGATTTGTCACTCCGTCTATCGAAGAGGTATCTCTGGGCCCTTTTGGTAATGCACATCACTATAAGCCTTGAAAGCAATGTGACTAATGAGTTATTTGCGGGATGATGCATTACAGAAAGAGTAAAGAGACTTGACGGTAACAAGATTGAACTAGGTATGATGATACCAATGATCGAATCTCGGGCAAGTAACATACCAATGACAAATGGAACAACGTATGTTGTTATGCGTTATGACCGATAAAGATCTTCGTAGAATATGTGGAGCTAATATGAGCATCCAGGTTCCGCTATTGGTTATTGACCGGATAGGTGTCTTGGTCATGTCCACATAGTTCTCGAACCCATAGGGTCCGCGCGCTTAATGTTCGATGACAATTTGTATTATGACTTTATGTGATTTGATGACCGAAGATTGTCCGGAGTCCCGGATGAGATCACGGACATGATGAGGAGTCTTGAAATGATCGAGACATAAAGATTGATATACTGGACCATGTCGGGGATATACCCCGCGGTATGACCCGGCCGGAAGTATGACCTTGCCGAACATGGCGTTTCATTGGTAACCCGCCGGAGGATTGGCGACTCACGAGTCTGGCGGCTCATTGGTCTGACGACTCACGAGCCTGGCGACACACTAATGGTTCCGACGGAGGGTCAGATAGAAGACTAGGCCCAAGACCCAGAAGGACAGCTTATGTTATGATGGGCCGGTTTACGAGGAAAGACATAAGGAGTTTTCCCTTAAAGGGGCAGACTAGGATTCCGCTTGTTATAGAATAGTCCTAGTCCTATTAGGACTCCACATGTAACCCGCCGCTCCAAATTATATAAGGAGGGGCAGGGCACCCCAAGAGGGACAAGCAAGAAACAATCTCTAAGGCTAGACACAACTAAAGGGAGTCGGCTTATGCGGCGTCTCCCTGATGAGCATAATGAGATCTAGCACAAACAGCATGTAGGGCTATTATCGGATGATGTTTCCCGGGGCCCGAAGCTGTCTAAATCCTTGTCTTGTGTGTTGTGTATCTCATCCCGACCAACCCCTCTCAAGCTACCACATAGATGTGTTGGCCTCACGACTAAGTCCTGACACTAAGGACATCTGTCGTGACAAATTCACGACAGACCATGTTATTCGGACACCGGAAGTGTTCTGGATGGTTTCGGGTAAAACCGGAGTGTGGAGGGGTTACCGAAACCCCCCGGGGAAGCAATGGGACATCATGGGCCATAGGGGAGAGAGAGGACAGCCCACATAGGGGAGGCGCCCTCCCCATGGGGAGTACGAATAGGACTAGGGGAGGGGGAGCGACCCCCCTTTCCCTCTCCCTCTCCCTCTCCCTTCCTTCCCCCTTCCACCAAGTGGAATCCTACTAGGACTTGGAGTCCTAGTAGGACTCCCTCCTTGGGCGCGCACCTAGGGTCGGCCGGCCTCCCCTCCCTCCTTTATATATGGAGGCAGGGGGCATCCTAGAACACAGCAAGTTGATCTTTTCCACAGTTTCACACCTCGGTCATATCATCGTAGTTCTTAGGCGAAGCCCTGTGCCGGTAACTTCATCATCACCATCACCATGCCGTCGTGCTGAGGAAACTCTCCCTCGGCCTCAACTGGATCAAGAGTATGAGGGACGTCATCGAGCTGAACATGTGCAGATCGCGGAGGTGTCGTGCGTTCGGTACTTGATCGGTTGGATCATGAAGATGCTCGACTACATCAACCGCGTTACTAATCACTTCCGTTTTTGGTCTACAAGGGTATGTAGACACACTCTCCCCCTCTCGTTGCTATGCATCTCCTAGATAGATCTTGCGTGATCGTAGGAAGTTTTTTGAAATACTACGTTCCCCAACAAACCCAACAAACACCTTCGGAGATACCTGTAGAGCATATTTATGATCACCCAGTTATGAAGTGACATATGATAGCACACAAGGTATTCCTTTGATATCCGAGAGTTGGATGATCTCATGGTCTTAGGAATAGATACTTGACATGAAGAAAGCTATAGCAATAAAATTAAGTGATACGATCGAATGCTAAGCTTACGGTTGGGTCTTGTCCATCACATCATTCTCCTAATGATGTGATCCCATTATCAAATGACAACTCATGTCTACGGTTTGGAAACCTTAATCATCTTTGATGAACAAGCTAGTCTAGTAGAGGCTCACTAGAGACATAGTATTTTTTTATGTATTCACACATGTATTTAAGTTTCCGGTCAAAACAATTATAGTATGAATAATAAACCTTTATCAATAACAAGAAAAATATAGTAACCAATTTATTATTGCCTCTAGGGAATATTTCCAACAGCTGCACCTTCCCACCAAGACTCGCTGTCGTCAATACTGTAGATGGCATGCCGCTCCGCCTTGGTCACCGCATGAGAAGCATACAGAGACCTGGGCCCAGCCACCAAGCCAAACACTTGTCCCTCCAGATGATGTACAACTCCAAAGGTGATGACCCATGCGGGTGACGATGCGGGAACCTCACCATCATCTGATCCGGAAAAGCCTGATCTGGGGTTTCCCCTGTGTTGGGGAACATAGTAATTTCAAAAAAATTCCTATGCACACGCAAGATCATGGTGATGCATAGCAACGAGAGGGGAGATGATGACCCACAAGTATAGGGGATCTATCGTTGTCCATTTGATAAGTAAGAGTGTCGAACCCAACGAGGAGCAGAAGGAAATGACAAGCGGTTTTCAGTAAGGTTTTCTCTGCAAGCACTGAAATTGTAGGTAACAGATACTTTTGTGATAAGATAAATTGTAACGGGTAGCAAGCAATGAAAGTAAATAAAGTGCAGCAAGGTGGCCCAATCCTTTTTGTAGCAAAGGACAAGCCTGGAAAATTACTTATAATGAGAAAAGAGCTCCCGAGGACACATGGGAATTATCGTCAAGCTAGTTTTCATCACGCTCATATGATTCGCGCTCGGTACTTTGATAATTTGATATGTGGGTGGACCGGTGCTTGGGTACTGCCCTTACTTGGACAAGCATCCCACTTATGATTAACCCCTATTGCAAGTATCCGCAACTACAAAAGAAGTATTAAGGTAAACCTAACCACAACATTAGACATATGGATCCAAATCAGCCCCTTACGAAGCAACGCATAAACTAGGGTTTAAGCTTCTGCCACTCTAGCAACCCATCATCTACTTATTACTTCCCAATGACTTCCTCTAGGCCCAAATAATGGTGAAGTGTCATGTAGTCGACGTTCACATAACACCACTAGAGGAAAGACAACATACATCTCATCAAAATATCGAACGAATACCAAATTCACATGACTACTAATAGCAAGACTTCTCCCATGTCCTCAGGAAAAAACGTAACTACTCACAAAGCATATTCATGTTCATAATCAGAGGAGCAATAATATGCATTAAGGATCTGAACATATGATCTTCCACCAAGTAAACCAATTAGCATCAACTACAATGAGTAATCAACACTACTAGCAACCCACAGGTACCAATTTGTGGTTTTGATACAAGATTGGATACAAGAGATGAACTAGGGTTTTGAGAGGAGATGGTGCTGGTGAATATGTTGATAGAGATTGACCCCCTCCCGATGAAAGGATCGTTGGTGATGATGATGGTGATGATTTCCCCCTCCCGGAGGGAAGTTTCCCCGGCAGAACAGCTCCGCTGGAGCCCTAGATTGGTTCCGCCAAGGTTCCGCCTCGTGGCGGCAGAGTTTCGTCCCGTAAGCTTGCCTCTTATTTTTCCAGGGTGAAAGCCTTCATATAGTAGAAGATGGGCACCGGAGGGCCAACAAGGGGCCTAGGAGACGGGGGGGCGCGCCCAGTAGGGGTGGGCGCCCCCCACCCTCCTGGCCTGGGTTTGGGCCCCCTCCGGTAGTTTCTTTGCTCAATAATTCTTATTAATTCCAAAACTAACTTCGTGGAGTTTCAGGATTTTTGGAGCTGTGCAGAATAGGTTTCCAATATTTGCTCCTTTTCCAGCTAGAATTCCAGCTGTCGGCATTCCCCCTCTTCATGGTAAACCTTGTAAAATAAGAGAGAATAGCCATAAGTATTGAGATATAATGTGTAATAACAGCCCATAATGCAATAAATATTGATATAAAAGTGTGATGCAAAATGGACGTATCAACTCCCCCAGGCTTAGACCTCGCTTGTCCTCAAGCGGAAGCCAATATCGAAAAATATGTCCACATGTTTAGAGATAGAGGTGTCGATAAAAATAAAATACGGACATGAGGGCATCATGATCATTCTTATAACAGCAACATACATAGATTTTATCATATGATTTCTTATGCTCAAGTAACAATCAATTCACAATGTTAAGTATGGTTCAGAAACTTCATTGGGAACTAACAAACTGTAATCTCAGTCATTGAAGCAATTGTAATTTATCATAACATCAGAAAGAGTCAAGAATAGAGCTTTTCAGCAAGTCCACATACTCAACTATCATGTATTCTTCTACAATTGCTAACACTCACGCAGTACTTGTGGTTATGGAGTTTCAACCGGACACTGAGAAAGATAGGGGCTTATTGTGTTGTCTCCCAACGTATTCACCTTTAGGTGATGTCAACAATAATAATTCATGCTAACTTACATCCAATTGGATATATATATCAATATCTTTCAAACACGAGGAGCTTGCCAAAGGATAAAATGAAAAAGGGAAAGGTGAGGATCACCTTGACTCAAGCATAAAGTAAAAACATGAAGTAAAAGATAGGCCCTTCGCAGAGGGAAGCAGAGGTTGTCATGTGCGTTTAGGGTTGGATGCACAAAATCTTAATGCAAAAGAACGTCACTTTATATTGCCACTTGTATATGGACATTTATTATGCAGTCCGTCGTTTTTATTGCTTCCATAACAAGATCGTATAAAGCTTATTTTCTCGGCACTAATAAGTAATACATATTTAGAGAGCAATTTTTATTGCTTGCAACATGACAACTTACTTGAAGGATCTTACTCAATCCATAGGTAGGTATGGTGGACTCTCATGGCAAAACTGGGTTTAAGGATAATTGGAAGCACAAGTAGTATCTCTACTTGGTGCAAGGAATTTGGCTAGCATGAGGGGGAAAGGCAAGCTCAACATGTTGGGAAGGTCTATGACAATATAGTTTAACTGAGATGTGAGAAAACATAAACCATTACGTTGTCTTCCTTGTCAAACATCAACTCTTTTAGCATGTCATACTTAATGAGTTCTCCCAAACATAAAAGATGTCCAAGATAATATATTTGTATGTGAAAACCTCTCTTTCCTTAGTACTTCCTATTAACTGCAATGATTACCAAAACTACGTTTGTCAACTCTCAATAACTTTTATGCCTCATAATTTCTATGTGTGAAGTCATTACTATCCATAAGATCAATATGAACTCTTTTATTCTTTTTATTCTTTCTACTTTCTCAAGATCATAGCAAGATAGCAAAGCCCTAGACTCAACACTAATCTTTATTATAGATAGCTCACGGACTCGATTACATAAAGAGATCACAAAGCAAAATTCAAAACTACTTGATACCAAAACTTCAATCTACTAGATCAAAGTACTACTAAAAGGATCGAACTAAATAAAATGGTAAAGATAGGAGTGTGATGGTGATACGATACCGGGGCACCTCCCCCAAGCTTGGCAGTTGCCAAGGGGAGTGCCCATACCCATGTGATTATGTCCTCGGAGGTGGCGAAGTGGGAGTTGTTGATGATGTAGGCTGCTTCCTCAATTTACACTTGAGGATGGTATTTTGCTCCTTTAGATCATAGATGTCCTGCTCAAGACTGAATATTATTTTGCATAGTTCCTGTTTATTTTCCTGCAAGAGACGAAAAGGGATAAACTCGATCTTTGGCTTCTTCGCTCTATCCGGGAGGCTTGACTTTTTAAACTCCACATGCATGTCCCCAGGTTGAGGTAATGGGGCTTCGTCTTTGTCTGAACTCATTTCCTCCTTTCCCTTAGGCTCATAGTCTTCCTCTTCTTCAGTGGTCCAGCCACCATGCTCGAAGTCCCCGTAGACCTTTGGGTCTTCAAGGAAATCAGCCACATAGCTTTCCCCTTCCGAATCCTGAGACGACATATTGCTGTAAATCTATAACAGAAACAGCTTGAAACAAAAACAGAGGATATTTGCGTGATACGGTGGTCAAAACCTTAGGGAGATTATATAATGAATTTTCACCGAACAAAATATGTAACGTGCAAGAAAACGGAGTCTGGGAGGCACACGAGGTGGCCACGAGACAGGGCCGCGCCCAGGAAGGGTGGGCACGCCCTCCACCCTCGTGGAGGCCTCATGTCCTTCCCGGATTACTTGTTTCTTCCTAAAATTCTTAAATATTCCAAAACGGAGGAAAATTGCCAATACAATTGTTTTGGAGTCGGTTTACTTACAGTACCACATACCTATTCCTTTTCGGAGTCTAAAACATTATGGAAAGTGTCCCTTATGTATTCCTCCAGGGTTACGGTCTCAATAATATTAGTTTCAACATTGATAGGATTACCTGAGATATAATGTTTGATTCTTTGACCGTTCACCACCCTCGGACTTGTGCCTTCAAAGTTGTTGATTTTTATGGCACCGGAATGATAGACCTCCTCGATAACGTAAGGACCTTCCCATTTAGAGAGAAGTTTTCCTTTAAAAAGTCTTAAACGAGAGTTGAATAATAACACATAATGACCTACGATAAACTCACGCTTTTGTATCCTTTTGTCATGCCAGCGTTTGACTTTTTCTTTGAATAGCTTGGCATTCTCATAGGCTTGGGTTCTCCATTCATCAAGTGAGCTAATATCAAATAACTTCTTCTCACCGACAAGTTTGAAGTCATAGTTGAGCTCTTTAATAGCCCAGTATGCTTTATGTTCAAGTTCTACAGGTAAATGACATGCTTTTCCATAAACCATCTTATACGGAGACATACCCATAGGTTTTTTATATGTAGTTCTATAGGCCCATAATGCATCGTCAAATTTTTTTGGACCAATTCTTTCTAGATCTATTCACAGTCTTTTGCAAAATAATTTGACCTCTATATTTCTCAACTCTACTTGACCACTAGACTGCGGGTGATAAGGAGATGCGATTCTATGATTAACATCATACTTAGCAAGCATCTTACGGAAAGCACCATGAATAAAATGTGAACCACCATCAGTCATAAGATATCTAGGGACTCCAAACCTCGGAAAAATAACTTCTTTAAGCATCTTAATAGAAGTGTTATGATCAACACTACTAGTTGGAATAGCTTCTACCCACTTAGTAACATAATCAACAACAACTAAAATATGTTTGTAACCATTAGAGGCAGGAAAAGGTCCCATATAATCAAAGCCCCAAACATCAAACGGTTCAATAACAAGAGAATAATTAATAGGCATTTCTTGACGTCTACTAATATTACCAATTCTTTGACATACATCACAAGATAAGACAAACTTGCGAGCATCTTTGAAGAGAGTAGGCCAATAAAAACCAGATTGCAATACCTTATGTGCAGTTCTATCTCCAACGTGGTGTCCTCCATATGATTCAGAGTGACACTTGTGTAGGATCTGTTCCTGTTCATGCTCAGGTACACAACGTCTAATAACACCATCTACTCCTTCTTTATAAAGGTGTGGGTCATCCCATAAGTAATGTCTTAAATCATAAAAGAACTTTTTCTTTTGCTGGTATGTGAAACTAGGTGGTATAAATTTGGCAACAATGTAGTTAGCATAATTAGCATACCAAGGAGTAGTATGAGAAGCATTGACGACCACTAATTGTTCATCAGGAAAGCTATCATCAATAATAGGTAATGGGTCATCAAGAACATTCTCTAACCTAGACAAGTTGTCTGCAACGGGGTTCTTAGCTCCCTTTCTATCAATAATATGCAAATCAAATTCTTGGAGCAAGAGAACCCATCTAATAAGTCTAGGCTTAGCATCTTTCTTTTCCATAAGATATTTAATAGCAGCATGATCAGTGTGAATAGTAACTTTGGAAACAACAATATGAGGTCTAAACTTATCACAAGCAAACACAACTGCTAAGAATTCTGTTTCAGTAGTAGCATAATTTCTCTATGCAGTATCAAGGGCCCTACTAGCATACTGGATAACATTCAATTTCTTATCAACTCTTTGCCCTAGAACAACACCTACAGCATAATCACTAGCATCACACATAATTTGAAAGGGTAAATTCCAATCAGGTGGATGAACAATAGGTGCAGTGATCAAAGCTTTCTTAAGTATTTCAAATGCTTCTACACAATCATCATCAAAGACAAAAGGAATATCTTTTTGCAATAAATTAGTCAGAGGCCTAGAGATTTTAGAAAAGTCCGTAATGAACCTCCTATAAAAACCGGCATGACCAAGGAAACTTCTTATACCTTTTATGTCCTTGGGACATGGCATCTTTTCAATAGCATCAACTTTAGCTTTATCAACTTCAATACCTCTCTCAGAAATCTTATGCCCCAAGACAATGCCTTCATTAACCATAAAGTGGCACTTTTCCCAATTCAAGACGAGACTAGTGTCTTCGCATCTCTGCAAAACTCTATCAAGGTTGCTCAAGCAATCATCAAAAGAGGATCCATAGACGGAGAAATCATCCATGAATACCTCACAAATCTTTTCACAAAAGTCAGAGAATATAGCCATCATACATATCTGAAAGGTAGCAGGTGCATTACATAAAACAAAAGGCATGCGTCTATAAGCAAAAGTACCAAAAGGGCAAGTAAAAGTATTTTTTGATTGATCCTTTGCTGACACAGGTATTTGAGAGAAACCAGAATAACCATCTAGAAAGCAGAAATGTGTGTGTTTGGATAGTCTTTCTAGCATTTGATCAATAAAAGGTAAAGGGTAATGATCTTTCTTAGTAGCTTTATTTTATTTACGGAAATCAATTACCATCCTATAACCTGCAATAATTCTTTGCGAGATCAATTCATGTTTATCATTAGGAACAACGGTAATACCTCCCTTTTTAGGAACACAATGGACAGGGCTTACCCTATCACTATCAGCAACGGGATAAATTATACCTGCCTCAAGGAGCTTTAGTATCTCCTTTCTTACCACTTCTTTCATCTTAGGATTTAATCGTCGTTGAGGATCTCTAACTGGTTTGGCACCTTCTTCCAAATTAGTTTTGTGTTGGCATAACACGGGACTAATGCCCTTGAGATCATCCAGAGTATATCCAATAGCAGCACGGTGCTTCTTTAGAGTTTTCAATAATCTTTCTTCTTGTTGCTCTGAAAGGTCAGCACTAATAATAACAGGATATATTTTATTTTCATCAATATAAGCATACTTAAGATTATCAGGTAATGGTTTGAGTTCAAACACGGGATCACCCTTGGGTGGAGGGGGTTCCCCTAGAATTTCAACGGGTAGGTTGTGTTTCAGAATAGGTTCCTGTTGAAGGAACACTTCATCTATTTCCCTTCTTTCCTTCATAAAGAATTCATTTTCATGGTCTAGCAAATATTGTTCTAATGGATCAGTAGGAGGCATGGCAATAGAAGCAAGACCAATAATCTCATCCTTACTAGGTGATTCTCTATCATGAGGTTGTCTACGAAACTTAGAAAAATTAAACTCATGAGACACATCCTCTAAACCAATTGTAACAGTATCCTTTTCACAATCAATCCTAGCATTAACAGTATTCAGGAAGGGTCTACCAAGAATAATGGGACAAAAGTCACTTGTGGGGAACTAAGAACAAGAAAATCAGCAGGATATTTAACCTTCCCACACAAGACTTCAACATCTCTAACAATCCCAACTGGTGAAATAGTATCTCTATCGGCAAGCTTGATAGTAACATCAATACCCTCCTGCAATATCATACATAATTTCTTTATATAAGTCATAGGGTATTGCACTAGCACTAGCACCCATATCACATAAGCCATGATAACAATGATCTCCTATTTTAATAGAAATAACAGGCATGCCTACTACAGGTCTATGTATCTTAGCATCTGGTTTGACAATATTAGCAGTCTCACCATAGAAATAAATAACATGCCCATCTAAATCATCATCCAAGAGATCTTTAACCATAGCAATGCTAGGTTCAACTTTAATTTGCTCAGGAGGTGTATAAGTTCTAGTATTACTCTTACGAACAACAGTTGAAGTTTTAGCATGATCCTTTATCCTAATAGGAAAAGGATGTTTCTAAACATAAGTAGTAGGAACAATAGGATCACTATAAGTGATAGTCATTTCTTCAACTGTAATAGGTGCAACTACTTTTACTTCAACGGGAGGATTATATTTAAACCACTTCTCCTTAGGGAGATCAACGTGAGTAGCAAAAGATTCATAGAAAGAAGCTACTATCTCAGAGTCAAGTCCATATTTAGCGCTAAATCCACGAAAGGCATCGGTATCCAAAAAATATTTAATGCAATCAAACTTAGGTGTCATACCTGACTCCTTACCATCGTCGGAACCCCAATCTTCAGAGTTGCGTTTAATTCTTTCCAATAAATCCCATTTGAATTCAATAGTCTTCAACATATAAGAACCAGCACATGAAGTATCGAGCATGTTGCGATCATTGGGAGAAAGACGAGCATACATTTTTTGGATAATCATTTCTGTTGAGAGCTCATGATTGGTGCATGAATATAACATTGACTTAAGCCTCCCCAAGCTTGAGTGATGCTTTCTCCTTCGCGAGGCCAGAAATTATATATGTAATTACAATCACGATGAACAAGATGCATAGGATAGAACTTCTGGTGAAATTCCAACTTCAGTCGTTTATAATTCCAAGATCCCGTATCATCACATAGCCTATACCATGTCAATGCATCCCCCTTCAAAGATAAAGGGAAGACCTTCCTTTTGACAACATCATCGGGAATACCTGCAAGCTTAAATAATCCACAAACTTCATCCACAAAGATAAGGTGTAAATCGGGATGCAATGTTCCATCTCCTGCAAAGGGATTAGCTAGCAGTTTCTCTATCATACTCGAAGGAATCTCAAAGTAAATATTTTCAGTAGGTTTAGTAGGTTGAGGAGCAACTCTTTGCTCTTCTGGTCGGGGTGAAGATACCCCGAACAAGCCCCTCAACGGATTAGTTTCCATAGTAACAAGTGACAGAAAATTTCAGCACACTATATAAATGTTTCCTTACCAAGTTCCACTCACCAAAAGCGCTACACTCCCCGGCAATGGCGCCAGAAAAGAGTCTTGATGACCCACAAGTATAGGGGATCTATCATAGTCCTTTCGATAAGTAAGAGTGTCGAACCCAACGAGGAGCAGAAGGAAATGACAAGCGGTTTTCATTAAGGTTTTCTCTGCAAGCACTGAAATTGTAGGTAACAGATAGTTTTGTGATAAGATAACTTGTAACGGGTAACAACCAATGAAAGTAAACAAAGTGCAGCAAGGTGGCCCAATCCTTTTTGTAGCAAAGGACAAGCCTGGACAATTTCTTATAATGAGAAAAGAGCTCCCGAGGACACATGGGAATTATCGTCAAGCTAGTTTTCATCACGCTCATATGATTCGCGTTCGGTACTTTGATAATTTGATATGTGGGTGGACCGGTGCTTGGGTACTGCCCTTAATTGGAAAAGCATCCCACTTATGATTAACCCATATTGCAAGCATCGGCAACTACAAAATAAGTATTAAGGTAAACCTAACCACAACATTAGACATATGGATCCAAATCAGCCCCTTACGAAGCAACACATAAACTAGGGTTTAAGCTTCTATCACTCTAGCAACCCATCATCTACTTATTACTTCCCAATGCCTTCCTCTAGGCCCAAATAATGGTGAAGTGTCATGTAGTCGATGTTCACATAACACCACTAGAGGAAAGACAACATACATCTCATCAAAATATCGAACGAATACCAAATTCACATGACTACTAATAGCAAGACTTCTCCCATGTCCTGAGGAACAAACGTAACTACTCACAAAGCATATTCATGTTCATAATCAGAGGAGTAATAATATGCATTAAGGATCTGAACATATGATCTTCCACCAAGTAAACCAATTAGCATCAACTACAATGAGTAATCAACACTACTAGCAACCCATAGGTACCAATTTGTGGTTTTGATACAAGATTGGATACGAGAGATTAACTAGGGTTTTGAGAGGAGATGGTGCTGGTGAATATGTTGATAGAGATTGACCGCCTCCCGATGAAAGGATCGTTGGTGATGACGATGGTGTTGACGCTGGAACGCGTCACACAAACACGTCGATGTGTACCCGCGGCGCCGAGGGAGATGCTCCGTAACTCACACCGCGGGAGGCCGACTTCCAGCGCGATACGCAAGACAGCAAGCGGCGCTTTTGGGACCCGAAGCCCCACACGCCTGGGAGGGACCCCGTCTAGGCGCGCGGCGGCTATGGGCTGCCCTAGGTGGACCTGATCGCCCCTAGGGCCTTGAGGTTCGCCGCCCTGCAATGAATAAGAACGAACGAAGAATGAGGAAGAAGAAGAACTAGGGTTAAGGAGAAAAGATAAAAGATAAAAAGTGGTAGATTGATTGATCGATTGTGTGTTGTTCAATCGGCCGTCACCCCTCAGGTATATAAGAGGCGGCTGGACTTCCCGTGCAAGGAAAAGGCTTGGATTCATGTCCAAAACCCTAGTCAAATTCGGATTGGTTTTGTCCGAACTTTCCAAAACTGTTCGGTTTAAACTGGCTGCACCTTGCGGGTCTTTTTTGTGGTGGTAAACGATCTCGGATGGAAACGAGCCCAAAAGCAATCTTGACCGTTTCGACGAGACGAACAATTTTATGTTGAACGTTTTTTGATCAGAGGTCATCTTGAGGGTCAAATCGGTCGCGCAAAACAAGCTATCTTCGCGCTACCCATCAGACAGGGTGTCTGGTGGGGCGCGCCAGTTTTTGCCTCCTGACAGGGCTGTATTCCGATGGCTCTAACTTTTGCATACGAACTCGGATTGGAACGATTTTTATATCAAAATCGATCGTTTCGACGAGACAAAGACAATCCGTGCAGATAAGTTTTTCATTTGAGGTCGTCTTGGGGGCTTAATCAGCCAAACTGTACTCTGAATATAAGATCTTAGTACTTTGAGCACAGTTTCGGCCTTCGAGATGAAATCGGACTGCGATGACCCAAACTTCAAAGATGTTCATATCGACAATACGGAACTCTTTCATGAAGATCACTTCTCCATTTGAGGTCATCTTAAATAAGTTTTTGACCGTGCCAAAATCTGGTGTCAACACATGCCCCCCTGTTTTTCGGCAAAGTTTGTGTGCCGAAAAATAACTTCCGCATAGCTTGTTCTAAGGACGATGTCAACACTCCATCGGCCATTTTGCATGTTCTTTGGACGACAAGTATATATCGGCCATTGCTTGTTTGAACCTCTTGATGCAAACTTGGGTGAAAACTTCTCAGCTTCTATAACAATCCGGTGATAAGGTTCCATAGATCAAAACCATCCTCCGAACCATATTGTTCACCCTTTCGCTAGGATTTTGAAGATAATCAAGAATGAACTTCCTCCAATCCTTAATTCGCCTGCATAAAAGTTTTATTAGTGGCCGAAGAGGTGGGCTTCGATTCAGCCTTACCTATGTTGACAAGACCTAGCATCAGCTATTGATAGAAATGCAATACACCATGGTTAACATAGTAGCCGGCGCTTGCTGTGCCAACTCTTTCGAATTGTCATGCCTAGATATATGAACAATTTCAAAGCAACCCAAGGTAAATCTTGCATCTAGACATACCAAAAGATAAACTATAAGTGATCCGTCAAAACATTGATAACCCTTGGATATTTGTTGCACTACTAATAACAAATCACCAGAAGCCTCAATATGTATAGCACCTATATCAAGGCAAAGCTCCAATCCGAATGACAATGCATATTCGGCTTTGATGATTGTGCAAAAATATTATAAGCGGCCTGAGGCTTCACAAAATAGCTCCATATGGAGATAAATAAGCAACACCAACACCTTGGCCATTGCCACAAATTTACTGTCGAAAATAATCTCCATAGTACTATAAAGACAAGGGCAATATCAATGAACATGTACCTCGTTTTGGCCTCTAATTGAACTAAGGACAATGTTAGGATACTACATCAGCCATGCTTTGACATATTCTTAGGGCGATAGATAAATACCGGCCATCAACATAATGCACATGTAGAATTCATTCACCAAATCATGTATAGCCGAAATAAACAAATGAAATAGCAATCAAATATTTCGGCCCTTTGGATTAGCAAGAGAAAATGTAGCTAATAAAATGTATAGAGATTTGGTAATATCCTCTCATGATGTAGAAAATTATGTCGCTTCCATGGATTAAAATAAATCCAGGGAGGGTAATTTATCATACCTGATGATGAATTCCATGGCAAAGACATCAATGGTATGGTTGAAGAATATGGATGATGTGCTAACCGAAGATTTTGATGGGGTGATGCAAACCTTCGGCTTAACTGTTTTTGGCTTCCATCCTTCTCTTTCTTCACTTTTGTAACACTTGTTGCAACAGAAGCATGTACATCATTTTTGTGTTGATTGATCTTCTTGGGAACCCATGCCATGTTCTTCTTTTTCAGCTCTTGTGCACTAAGATTTTGTAATTTTTTCTTTTGCCAATATGATAAACCGAGTGGGCATCTTGGCTGTGATTTTGTTTCAACCAATGGCAACTATTTTTGGGCCTTCTGCACCCTCAACTTCTTTTCTTCAGATTTGGCACTCTGATTTTTATCAGTTGATTGCTTCACTTCTTTGCCTTTTGTAGCCAATGTCAACACTTTAATTGGCTCTTTGTTTTTTGAGATCAAATCTGAAGCAGCACACTTACGACCATCTCTTTTCACGCGGTAAACTTGCTTTACCACCTCTTTCTTCTTTCTTGAGCTCTGGACCGATTCCTTATGATTGAAACGGTCTTTGACGCATGATTGTTCAAATGTTGATCTCCTTGGAGCTGCATAGTATTGGTGAGATGGTCTAGAATAAGATGGAGAATGTACCCTTGTATCATACCTGTCCCATGATGAATATGTATCTATATGAGCATAGGGAGGCATCCACGGCATTGGCATTGGCGGCCCAAAATAAGGATATGAATATGTTGCATTAAAATTATCACTTTGCCAATACCAATCCTCATATTTGCGCCTTGGGGGTGATCTTGGTTTCTTTGCATGATTTGGCCGATAAGCATTCTTCTCTTCACTCTTCTTTTGATATTTATCCAATAGTTCAGCAAAGGTGATTTTTGATCTCTTACACTTGCGCTTATTCTGGCCTTTGTTTTCTTTTGGTTTGCTTTCATCGATCATTAGATTTGCTTGCTGCCCCCCAGTCCTTGGCGTCTCCATTGTAGCTTCGATGGAACTCCCGCCCTCAAGATGATGCTCGTTATGCTCTTTAACAACTTCTTTACTTGAAAGCTTGATCCCATCACCTGCAGCTTTTACATTCTCTTTAAATGGATCGGCTTGGAGCAGCCGATGCAAAAACTTTTTGCCATCGGGACCAATCGGAATAGACTGGTCATCTCTTGGTGTTTCAACAAACTTCAACCGTCCTTTTTCAATGGCCGATTTAACTATTTGACGAAACATCTTGCAATCCTCAAAATTATGCTTGGACGAATCATGCAACTTATAATACATTCGTCCTTGGATTGATGGCTTAACATGGTGATCAAGAATTGTAATGTAATTATTTTTCAGCAACAAATCAAATATTTTATCACACATGCTTGAATTGAAGGTATACTTCTTGTTTCCTAGCCGATCTTGCTGTTTGAACGGCTTTGGAGATAAGCAAATGAATGGTTCAAATTTGGAATCTCCCCATTCGGCTATGCGTTGTGTTTTCCACTCTATCTTCGATGTCTTTGGATAAGATATTATATTAGCATCGGTTTTCTTAATAGAATTTAACCTTGGATTTAAATTTCTGAAACGAAGATATTTAGAACATACATGTCTCAGTTGAGACCAAGTGTAAGCCAAGTAAGAAATAAGCAAAGCTACCCAACTAGGTATGAACTTTAGAGAAAGCAACGGGAAAAGCTTTGGCTGTAACAATAAGTCATTATCGGTCTTTATAAATGGCGCAATGGGTTGACCGATATGTTCCATAACAATTTTACTGCTAACAAGTAAATTACCCTTCTTCATTGGTCTTTCAAAATTACTTATGAGAATATTTCTTATAGATGCATCAATAATGAAGTTGCGACCAAATCTGAAAATAGGTAAATTACTCGCTATGCATACCTCTTCAAATATGTTGGGAGAGCATGATAGTGGTGCCATTTGAAGAACATCTTGCTTCGTCTTTGGATGGCTCCCCAACACCTTGTCATCATCTTTTTCTTGAATCCGTGCATCATTGCTTTGAAGATTTTTGTCAGCCGAACTTTGTTCGGCTACTTGTTCTTGTCCTTGAAGCTTGTCAATTTCTACGGCACGGAACTCATAGGGCAGGAAGTAGGTTCCATTAACTTCATAAAAATCAAGCACCGTTGTTTTCCTATGCTTGCCATGCCCTTTCTCAATAATGCTTGCCTCATTGGATTTGATGGATTCAGAATATATACTACTTGATTCGGCTTTTTCAACCGAAGCACTTTCATGTTCTGAATCATCCTTCTTTTCATTGATACTACCAATTGGCAATGCTTCTTTTATCTGAACCAATTCTTTTTCTATTTGTTTCTGACGGCGGGCGGCAAAATTAGCTTTAAGCTTTTTCTCAATTTCAGCCCACTCCGGATATGATTGCCCCCAATGCTTTTAGATTCTTTCGGCAATGACACACAGGTGTTGCCGAAATTTTGCAATTGTGTAGGGGTTGTATAATATGATGTAGTACTAGGTGAAGGCATATGCATTGTTGTAAGACCATACTTTTGCTCGCCAATTTTATCAATTGGCAAAGATTCATATTCTTGCAAAACTCTAGCTTTTATTGCGGCATAATCAGGAAATAGCCCCTTTTCATGTTGTTCAAGGCAAAGAGCACTAATTCTCTTATTTTGGGCTAAACTCTTCAATGCCGCCACCACTACCTCATCTTCTACAATGTTGGGCACAACCGCTCCTGTAAAATTTACATTCATTCGGCTATAACCAGGAAGGTGTGAAGCCGAATTATGAGCATCTACAGTTGTGTATGGTGCCGAAGAATTACTAACATGAGGTGTAGCATATGACGGTTGAGAGTAACTGGCCAAATAGCCATTAGTAGCATGGCCAATTCTCTCATTCATCGGCATGGTTGGATTACTATATTGCACATTAGCTACTGATGAATAAAAGGGTGAAACACTTTCTTGTATGGCATTGGAAATTCTAACTTGGGCTGTTTCAAATTGATTAATCGAACTCATCATGTTGCTCATCGGCATATGAATTTGTGGGGTTGCCGATGCATGGGAGTTGGGATACATATGTTGCATGTTGCTAAATTTATAAGAATTTGAAACATGAAGATTGTTTTGCATCGGCCCTTGCACATAATTAGATGCATGATTGATAAAACTAGGGCTAGCCGATACATTATGCTCAATAGGTGATCCAACAACAACATATGGATTATTTGCATCTACAAAGGGGAATTGGGTATTCATATTACCTTTGTAGGTTGCAGCAACTTGATGACGATCTCTTCGTAGCAAGAACGGGCTGGAGACCGTTCAAAGCTTCGTTCCCCAGCGGAGTCGCCAAAAAGTGTGTTGACGCTGGAACGCGTCACACGAACACGTCGATGTGTACCCGCGGCGCCGAGGGAGATGCTCCATAACTCACACCGCGGGAGGCCGACTTCCAGCGCGATACGCAAGACAGCAAGCGGCGCTTTTGGGACCCGAAACTCCACACGCCTGGGAGGGACCCCGTCTAGGCGCGCGGCGGCTATGGGCTGCCCTAGGTTGACCTGATCACCCCTAGGGCCTCGAGGTTCGCCGCCCTGCAATGAAGAAGAACGAACGAAGAACGAGGAAGAAGAAGAACTAGGGTTAAGGAGAAAAGATAAAAGATAAAAAGTGGTAGACTGATTGATCGATTGTGTGTTGTTCAATCGGCCGTCACCCCTCAGGTATATAAGAGGCGGCTGGACTTCCTGTGCAAGGAAAAGGCTTGGATTCACGTCCAAAACCCTAGTCAAATTCGGATTGGTTTTGTCCGAACTTTCCAAAACCGTTCGGTTTACACTGGCTGCACCTTGCGGGTCTTTTTTGTGGTGGTAAATGATCTCGGATGGAAACGAGCCCAAAAGCAATCTTGACCGTTTCGACGAGACGAACAACTTTTATGTTGAACGTTTTTTGATCAGAGGTCATCTTGAGGGTCAAATCGGTCGCGCAAAACAGGCTATCCTCGCGCTACCCATCAGACAGGGTGTCTGGTGGGGCGCGCCAGTTTTTGCCTCCTGACAGGGCTGTATTCCGATGGCTCTAACTTTTGCATACGAACTCGGATTGGAAAAGTTTTTATATCAAAATCGATCGTTTCGACGAGACGAAGACAATCCGTGCAGATAAGTTTTCCATTTGAGGTCGTCTTGGGGGCTTAATCAGCCAAACTGTACTCCGAATATAAGATCTTAGTACTTTGAGCACAGTTTCGGCCTTCGAGATGAAATCGGACTGCGATGACCCAAACTTCAAAGATGTTCATATCGACAATACAGAACTCTTTCATGAAGATCACTTCTCCATTTGAGGTCATCTTAAATAAGTTTTTGACCGTGCCAAAATCTGGTGTCAACAGATGGTGATGATTTCCCCCTCCCGGAGGGAAGTTTCCCCGGCAGAACAGCTCCGTTGGAGCCCTAGATTGGTTCCGCCAAGGTTCCGCCTCGTGGAGGCGGAGTTTCGTCCCATAAGCTTGCATATGATTTTTTCCAGGGTGAAAGCCTTCATATAGCAGAAGATGGGCACCGGAGGGCCAACAGGGGGCCTAGGAGACAAGGGGCACGCCCAGTAGGGGTGGGCGCCCCCCACCCTCCTGGCCTGGGTGTGGGCCCCCTCCGGTAGTTTCTTTGCTCAATAATTCTTATTAATTCCAAAACTAACTTCCGTGGAGTTTCAGGATTTTTGGAGTTGTGCCGAATAGGTTTTCAATATTTGCTCCTTTTCCATCCAGAATTCCAGCTGTCGGCATTCCCCCTCTTCATGGTAAACCTTGTAAATAAAGGAGAATAGCCATAAGTATTGAGATATAATGTGTAATAACAGCCCATAATGCAATAAATATTGATATAAAAGCATGATGCAAAACAGACGTATCAGGAGAGTGTTGTCCACGTACCCTCGTAGACCGAAAGCGGAAGCGTTAGCACAACGCGGTTGATGTAGTCGTATGTCTTCACGATCCGACCGATCAAGTACCAAACGTACGGCACCGCCGAGTTTAGCACACGTTCAGCTCGATGATGTCCCTCGAACTCCGATCTAGCCGAGCTTTGAGGAGTTCCGTCAGCATGACGACGTGGTGACGATGATGATGTTCTACCAACACAGGGCTTCGCCTAAGCACCGCTATGATATTATCGAGGTGGATTATGGTGGAGGAGGGCACCGCACACGGCTAAGAGATCCAAGGGGTCAATTGTTGTGTCTAGAGTTGCCCCTGCCCCCGTATATAAATGATCAAGGGGGAGGGGGCGGCCGGCCAGGAGGAGGCGCGCCAGGGAGGAGTCCTACTCCCACCGGGAGTAGAACTCCCTCATTTCCTAGTTGGAGTATGAAGGGAAGGAAGGGAGAGAGGAGAGGAAGGAAAGGGGGGCGCCGCCCCCCTCCTTGTCCTATTCAGACTGGGGGGAGGGGGCATGCGGCCTGCCCTAGCCGCCCCTCCTCTTCTCCACTTAGGGCCCATGAGGCCCATTAACCCCCGGGGGGTTCCGGTAACCTCCCGGTACTCTGGTATATGCCCGAAACCACCCAAAACTATTCTGGTGTTCGAACATAGTCATCCAATATATCGATCTTTACTCTCGACCATTTCGAGACCCCTCGTCATGTCTGTGATCAAATCCAGGACTCCGAACGACCTTCAGTACATCAAAACATATAAACTCATAATATAACTGTCATCTAACTTTAAGCGTGCGGACCCTACGGGTTCGAGAACTATGTAGACATGACCAAGACATGTCTCCGGTCAATAACCAATAGTGGAACCTGGATGCTCATATTGGCTCCTACATATTCTACGAAGATTTTATCCGTCAAACCGCATAACAACATACGTTGTTCTCTTTGTCATCAATATGTTACTTGCCCGAGATTTGGTCGTCGGTATCTCAATACCTAGTTCAATCTCGTTACCGGCAAGTCCCTTTACTCGTTATGTAATGCATCATCCCGCTGAGGGAGTCCTGGATTAGGGGGTATCCGAACAGCCGAACTATGTACAACGTTCGGACTAATGAAGCGTGAAGATACAAGACTCAAGACTTCGGCCCGTGTCCGGATGGGACTTTCCTTTGCGCGGGAAGCAAGCTTGACGATCCGGATATTATATTTCCTTCCTTGTAAGTGACTCCATGTAAACCCTAGCCCTCTCTGCTGTCTATATAAACCGGAGAGGTCGGTCCTTAGAAGACCGATCACAATTACAATCATACCATCATAGGCTAGCTCCTAGGGTTTAGCCTCTACGATCTCTTGGTAGATCTACTCTTGTACTACCCATATCATCAATATTAATCAAGCAGGAAGTAGGGTTTTACCTCCATCGAGAGGGCCCGAACCTGGGTAAACATCTGTGTCCCTTACTTCTTGTTACCATCAGCCTTGACGCACAAATCAGGACCCCCTACCCGAGATCCGCCGGTTTTGACACCGACATTGGTGCTTTCATTGAGAGTTCCTCTGTGTCGTCGCTGTCAGGCTTGATGGACCCTTCAATCATCATCAACGATGCTGTCCAGGGTGAGACTTTCCTCCCCGGACAGATCTTCGTGTTCGGCGGCTTCATGCCGCGGGCGAATTCGCTTGGCCACGTGGAGCAGATCGATAGCTATGCCCCTGGCCATCAAATCAGGTTCGGAAATCTGAAGTACACGGCGGACATCCGCGGAGACTTGATCTTTGACGGATTCGGGCTAGCGCCAGAAACGCCGAACAGTCACGATGAGCACGGCTTAGACCTGCTGTCGGACGTTGCTCAGGACATCACCCCGGCAGAGGCCTCAGATCTAAATCCGGGGCAGGTTGCCTCGCCCAAGGATGGAGGGCTGGACCCCGCCCCGTAGGTTGTACCCTCATCGGCGATGGAGCCGAGCACAGGTCTCACCTCTGAGGGAGGCTGTGACTCTGGACCCCCGGATTCATATCTGGACGCAGGTCCCAGTCCGCGCGCCCCCAAGCCCGCCGAACCTGGTTGGGCTCCGGTGATGGATTTCACCGCGGCGGACGTCTTTCAGTACTCGCCCTTCGGCGACATGCTGGACTTATTGAAGTCTCTCTCCTTGTTAGGAGACTCTGGGCCGAACTATGTCCGGCTCGACTGGGAAGCAGACAACGACGTAATTCGTTGCCCACCCACCACCCACTTCATTGCCACGATCGATGATCTAACCGACGTGCTCGACTTCGACTCCGAAGACATCGACGGTATGGACGACGATGTAGGAGAATTACAGGAGCCACCGGTCACCGGGCGGTGGACGACCACGTCCTCATA
>NC_041385.1:461698499-461707514 GCF_002162155.2 Triticum dicoccoides | reverse complement strand
ATATGGTGGACACTCCGAAGGAAACTAATGGCGACGAGGCAACCGAGGACAACCCCTCGGGAAGAAAATCAAAGAATGGGCGTTGTCGGCGCCGCTCCAAGCCCCGTCATAGCAACACCGGCCCCGGAGACGAAAATATTCTGGATGGCACCGAAGAAGAATATGACCCTGACCAGCCCGCCTTCGAGCAGGCCGAACCGGAAGATGAGCAGGTCAGCCCAGAAGAACAGGCGACAGACGCATACCTGGAGGAGGACAACTACATGCCCCCCTCCGAAGACGAGATCAGCCTCGGTGACGACGAATTCGGCGTGCCTGAGGATTCCGTGGAGCAGGAGCGCTTCAAGCGTTGGCTTATAGCCACTTCGAGGAGCCTGAAGAAGAAGCAGCAGCAACTCCAAGCTGATCAAGACCTGCTCACAAATAGATGGACTGAAGTCCTGGCAGCCGAGGAATACGGACTCGAACGCCAAACGGCTGACCAGCCACCCTGTGGCCAGGATAAAACGGGGTACCAGCCCGGATACCAGCCTGCACCCCCACGCCGATACACTACAGCTTAGAGCAACAGGCACGACCTTCAAGATATTCGGGAAAATAAAGCAAGACAGCCGAGATCGATCTACGGATCGAGGGGGTGCGCCCCAGCGTGCAACGATGACCGTCACGCCGGATACATCATGAACAAGTCCGGCCGGGCCGAACATAGCAACCCAGACCAATCCGACCTGCGTAGCCACATAGCCCGACATAGAGGCGCCGCACACCCCCTCTACTTCACTGACGAAGTAATGGATCATGAATTCCCAGAAGGGTTCAAACCCGTAAACATCGAATCATACGATGGCACAACAGACCCCGCAGTATGGATCGAAGATTTCCTTCTCCACATTCACATGGCCCGCGGAGATGATCTATACGCCATCAAGTATCTCCCCCTTAAGCTCAAAGGACTAGCCCGACACTGGTTAAATAGTCTGCCAGCAAATTCCATTGGCAATTGGGAAAACCTGGAAGACTCATTCCTTGACAACTTCCAGGGCACATATGTACGACCACCGGACGTTGATGACCTGAGCCACATTACTCAACAGCCCAGAGAGTCAGCCCGGAAATTTTGGACTTGGTTCCTCACTAAAAAGAACCAAATAGTCGACTGTCCAGACGCCAAAGCCCTGGCGGCTTTTAAGCATAATATGACAAGTGGCTCGCTCGACACCTCGGCCAGGAAAAACCCAAGTCTATGGCAGCTCTCACAACCCTAATGCCCGTTTTTGTGTAGGTGAGGATAGCTGGTTGGCCCGCAGCGGCACCATGCCACATTCCAGCACTTCGGACGGCCGCGATGCTAACAGCAAGCCACGGCGCAACAGACATAAGAGACGGAACAACGGCGACAGCACTGAAGACACGGCAGTCAACGCCGGATTCAGCGGACCTAAGTCCGGACAGCGGAAAAGGCCGTTCAAAAGAAATAATCAAGGACCATCCAGTCTGGACCGCATACTAGAGCGCTCGTGCCAAATTCATGGCACACCGGACAAACCAGCCAACCACACCAATAGAGACTGCTGGGTGTTCAAACAGGCCGGCAAGATAAACGCTGAAAACAAGGACAAGGGGCTGCACAGCGACGATGACGATGAGCCCCGGCGTCCGAATACGGGGGGACAAAAGAAATTTCCCCCACAGGTGAAAACGGTAAACATGATCTATGCCACCCACATCCCAAAGCGGGAACGGAAGCGGGCACTACGGGATGTCTATGCGATGGAGCCAGTCGCCCCCAAGTTCAATCCATGGTCAGCTTGTCCGATCACCTTTGACCGTAGGGATCACCCTACCAGCATCCTTCATGGCGGCTTAGCCGCATTGGTCTTAGACCCAATCATTGACGGATTCCACCTCACGCGTGTCCTTATGGACGGCGGCAGCATCCTGAACCTGCTTTATCAGGACGCAGTGCGCAAGATGGGCATTGATCCTTCAAGGATCAAGCCCACTAAAACTACCTTTAAAGGTGTTATCCCTAGAGTAGAGGCCCGCTGCATGGGCTCTATAACATTGGAAGTGGTCTTCGGATCCCCAGACAACTTCAGAAGTGAAGAGCTAATCTTCGACATCGTCCCTTTCCGCAATGGCTACCACGCACTGCTCGGACGAACCGCATTCGCTAGATTCAATGCGGTGCCACACTATGCATATCTCAAGCTCAAGATGCAGGGACCGCGCGGGGTCATCACTGTCAACGGAAATATGGACCGCTCCCTTCGAACAGAAGAGCATATGGCAGCCCTCGCGGCAGAAGTACAATGCGGCCTCCTCCGACAAACCAATCCGGCAATAGCTTCCAGCACTGTTAAACTAGTCCAGAGCACCCCGCAACAGGATCATCATGAATATCAAGATCGTGATTAGCAGTCCGGCCTCTGCTCAAGCCCATCAAAAGCAGCATTCGTGCCACACGTACACAATTACACACTCAAGATACCTTGGGCATAGGCGGAGGCGCATCAACGACTCAGTCGATAATGCGGGTAACCGCTAAATACCTTCATACCCTTTCCCTCTTACATTTCAGGACACCGCGTTAGTGCAACATCCTCAGAAGAGCCGAATTGCCGGACTCATAGGGGGGAGGCATCCAAGGAGGCAACAAACATGCAGAACAGAAGAAAACCCAGGTGGAATCTATTTACGATCATTATACCTGCTTCATCTATCTGTACATAGCTTGCCCCTGGATAGGACATGTCAAATAGTCCTATTTTATCTCTGCTTAATGCATCCATTGTAAACATACGCTTAAACGTATTTTTCGTCAATGGGAGATTATATATAGCGTCAGATTATTATCCTTATTTGAGTATTTTCTCTTGTAAATGTTTATTTGGTATTGCATCCGTACACCTTGGTACGGCCAGTTTGCCAGGGGCTTCTGATGGCGCCCCAAAGTGTGGTAAATAAAGTCCGAACACTTTAAAACAGTGTGGCACCCCGAACTTATAGCATTATATGCATCAGCTCCGAATCATGTCTTGGGTCTACAGTTGGGATAGCCCGGCTCCCTTGTTTTGGTGCCTTACGTTCCGTTATATCGGCTAAGGTAGCGCAGGGAGAACTACTGCGATTGTGTCCCGGTTCTTCGGGACGAGCACCTCAGTAGAGAAAGCCGAAAACTGACCGGCATGATGCGGCGAGAGCTGGTCGCTGTTCGAGAGGTACTAAAATCCTTAAAGATTTTCCGCTTCAGGCGACAAATCGGCTTTGTCCGATCTAGGCGTATATAGCGCCCCAATTCGGCCTTCCGGATTCTAGGGGCTTCGCCGAAATTTAAAATTATAGACTTCTATGGCTAAGTGAAAGTTATAAAGCCGCATAGTCCGATTGCATCATTCGCTGTGCCGGACACCTCCTTAAGGGACCAAATATTTGGATAAAGAGTGTCCGGGTTTTCCACAAACACCCCAGTGCTAGTCACGCTGTTGTGGGAAACGAACACCTATGGGGCAGGGCCCCTTTCGGTCCGGCAAGGGAGCGGAGAGCGCACGAAGAGCAGATCGAGGCGAAGCATGCGAGGGATTTTACCCAGCTTCGGAGCTCTCCGGAGAGATAAAACTCCTACTGCTGGTTTCTGGTGGTATTATGTTCTTGCTCAAGAGCGTGAGCATTCTGTGTTTTCGAAGGAGTCGAACCCCTTCTACGTTGCGCATGGGCCTCCTTTTATAGGCTAAAGGGGTCACCGACAGGTGGCAACGCAGAGAGGGGTATAAAAGTAAAAAGAGAGGTTGGTACAACCGCTATCTACAGTGCCCCCTACCTAACTTCTGACGGCAGGGGACAAGGGCATTTAATGCCCGTCCGATCGCCCAAACAGTGCAGGAAACGACCGTTAGGGGCGCCACCGATCGCCACGATGGCCTTCTCGTCATCTCTACTTGCCACCTCGCACCGCTTGGCTGCACAGCGCCCCGCCACGTGCTCCTGGGATGGTCCCGCGGCGATACGTCGACGAATGCGCTAGAGCATGGGCGCAGAGTGGTGGCTTCGCTGCGGCAAGCGCCTTGCCGCGGTCGTTGTCTTGCCGCACCAGAGAGCTTGCCGCTCGTCGGGCCTTGCCGGGACGCGCTGCGCGTCGCGGTAAGTTCTTCGCAGTGCCTTGGTTGGCCTTCCCGGCAAGCTCCTCTTGCCGGGGCCTTGCCCTTCACGGCAAGCTCCTCTTGCCGGAGTCTTGTCTTCTCAGTCAAAAACACTTTGTTCTTGAATGGCACAAATATGAGCTACGGAGGATCTTGGCGGATGCCCGGCAAGCCTTGCCACTGGGCGCTGCGACTGCCCGTGCACAAGTTCGGGATACTAAGGTACCCCTACTTTAGTACACCGACAGGAGCCCCCGGGCCTAGGCCACACACGGTGCCGAGCGCTGTTGGGCCAGACCCAAAACAGGGCACAGGCACACGCGGCCTGGGTCCATACCAAATCTAACTCCGTATCCACCGCGCCCTCTCGTAACGGCACGCGTCAAATGCGGCGTCGTGGGAGAGATCGTGGGCAATTCTTTAATCAAGAAAGGCATAACGTTCGCCTCTCCTCTTTATAAGCAGAGGAAACAGGGGCCGCTACCCCACCTTCGCCACTTGCGGTTCCTTCCTCAGAAAGCTCCGTCGCTCCCCTCCGCTTCCCAAGCCGAAAGAGAGCAGCGCTCCGCCGCCCGTCGCGGCCGCCCGTCGCGGCCGCCTTCCTCCACCGCTTCCGCTATGGCCCCGAAGACCGGAAAGAGTGTGAAGTCGGTCGAGGCGCTTCGACTTGAGGCGCTGCGCAAGGAGCGAGCACTTTTTCCCCCCGAGCTCACCCCGAAGGTGCTGCGGGAGGAGTTCTATCTCTTCTGGTCGACGGAGACGCGGGCGCATCCGCGCACGCAGGTACTCTCCGCCGAAGCTTCTACTTCGAAAAAGAGTCCTAGAGGATACTATTTCTTCCCTCTGTTCTTCTATTGCGGGCTTTGCCCACCTTTTTCCGATTTCTTCTGTGATATCATGAATACCTACGGGTTTCATCTTCTTGACTTCACCCCCAACGTCGTTCTGACAATGGCGGTTTTCGCACACCTCTGCGAGAACTTCGTTGGAATCCACCCAAATGTCACCCTCTTTCGCCACTACTTCATGCCTCGGGCCGAGAAGGGAGAGCCATTAGCTGGTGGGATCGCCTGGATCTCGAGGGTCGGCATGAAGGAAGTTTATCTGGAGGGGGAGCTCCGCAGCAAGTGGGATGAGTGGAGGGCGGAGTGGTGCTGGATTGTTGACGCGGATCCGCAGCCATTCACCAACCTGCGTCAAGCCCGAGTAGTGCGCGGCGGCGACTGGAGTGCCCTGGCGGCGGACGACGCCAGATTGAAGATCGCCACCATGCGGATTCTGCGGCTCAGGCTTGCCGGGCTCACCGTAGGGGCTGTTGGCGCAGACTTCCTTCGCCACCGCATCGCCCCTCTGCAGGAGAGGGGGAGGCCCGCCTGGCTGTTCGGGGGCCCGGCAGATATCATGAGGCTGCGTCCAGGCCTCAACTTTAACTTCACAGTCCTGGAGTTGGATGGGATACTGAAGGAGTTGTTCAAGCACAACGCCAACCACCTGGAGTGGTTCAGGTTGCTGCAGGGCGTCGTCCCATTGTGCAACAACTCTACGCTCGATCGCATCCGCGCCATGATGCCGGAGTGCCACTCGCATGGGATCACCCCAACTTGGCAGGAGCCCTCTGACGACGTCGTGCGGCAATTCTTTGACGGCCTGGTGGAGGTGGCAGTCCGTGCCGACGAGCAGAGGCTCCTCACCCGCGACACCACTGATGACGAGATGCGGTACATCGCCACCAGGGCGGAAGAGGCGGCGGCAGCTGCCGCCGCGGTTGAGTTTGGTTTTACGCTGGAGGAGGCAGAGGCGGCCGAGGCAGCAAGCCTTGCCGACCGGGAGGACCTTGGCGGGGAGGTCGTCGGCGAGGGGGAGCCCGAAGCCGAAGCGAGCGAGCCTGCCGGGGGCGCAAGTGGCCAGCCATCTTCAAGCAACTTGCCGCAGACGGGGGCCTCAGTGCAGCTCCCAGCTCAACCGAGAAGGCGCCTCCGTAAGACTGGAGACACAGCAGGGCGGCGGGCAGGCCAACAGCCGCAGCGCCGCGGGACACGCTCTACCGCGACAAGCACCGTTGCCGCGGGAGCGCCTCATGCCGCGCCGACAACTGGAGCGGGATCTTCTCGAGCCGCTACTCCTGATCCTGCCGCAGCTCCCGCCAAGCGTCCAAGGGAGCCTACTCCTCCTCCTCATCACGCGGAAAGGGTGCCAGACTTCAACCTCTCCGCACTGAGCTCCGACGAGGAGGAAGAAGAAGAGGAGGAGTATGACTTTCTTCTTGTTGTACTTATGTTTCTTTGATTCTTGCTATTTCTTGTCTTGTATCTGACCTGCTTCCCTCTGAACCTTGTTCCTTTTCAGGACTCTGGACGAGAGAGCGGCAAAGAGGGCCAAGGTCCCCGTGGTTGTCATCGAGGACGATCCTACTGTGGCAACAGAGGATGCATCCGAGACTACCTTGACGGACCCGACAATCTCTCCCCGAAGCAGCCCCCAGCACAGCCCCCAGCGTAAGTACTTGTTCACTTCCTGTTTGTGGGGCGCGCATGGGTGCTCTTTCTTTGTTGACATCTTGACTGTTGACTTGCTTGTGTAGGAGCAGAGCAGGCCCATCAGGAGCAACCAGAAGCCGCTCCAGAAGTGCTGTCTGCTTCAGCTACGCCGCCAAGGGGCGATTCTCCGACAAGGGAGCGCTCTCCGGCAAGGGAGAGGTCCCCGGCAAGGGACGGGACCAGCGAGCCCTCGGTGGCGGAGCCCATGGTCACAGAGCCCAGCACAGGTAGCCCTCCTTGTCGGAAATTTTTCCTTGGTTTTTTTCTTCTTTTGATATTTTTTGGATATTTGCTTGACTTCTTCTCCCCCCTTTTCCTACCTTCAGATCCTCCCTCCGCGGAGCCAATGGAGACCGAGGCCACCGGCGAGGAGAACTTGCGCGGCGATACTGGCGATGCCGTTGCTACTGAGGAGGGGGATGGCGCTGATGACCCCGCCGACGAAGAGGCCGCCAAGGCTGCCGGCGCTGGAGCTGGCGAGGGATCCGGTGATCGTACTGACGACCCGGGGGCCGCAGGAGCGCAGGGCGCTACACCGAACGCCGACCCATCCGCCGCTGACGCAGCGCCAGGCCCCGAAGAGCCCCAGCCCGGCGCCTACTTGAAGGCCGGCGAAGGTATCTTCATCAGGCTCCCCTGGGCGTCGAGTTCCAGGGTGCCGGTCGAGGGAGAGACTTTCGACGGAGAATTACTCGCCTCCGCTGGGCTGGCGGTGGTTGACACGCCAAGCAGCAGCAGTGGCGAATCTGAAGAGGAGCAGCTGCTCCGGAAGTTGGTGTCGCTCTACCGCGCCCGACAAGCGAAGTTGGAGTCCCGGGAAGCGCTTGTCGCACGGGCGGGAGTTGACATAGAGAGGCATGCGGAGGAGCTCCAGAGCCGCAACCAACAGGCCCTCCGGTCTATTGCTGAGGAGAGGGCACAGCTTGTCGAGGCGAAGAAGGCGTTCATCCTTGAGAAAGCTGAAGCCGAGGAGCAGCAGAGGCTTGCCGCTGAAGAGCTGTCCACCCGGGAAGGTGAACTGACACAGCGGAAAGTCAATCTGGACAGCCACGAGGAGGAGCTCGTCACATGCGAGCAATCACTTGGCGGGGCACTCAAAGAAGCGAAGGACGCTGCTGCAGCTGCCGAGGCCGCCAAGAAGGAATTAGAGGTGAAGATGACGCAGCTGGAGGCTGATCTGAAAGGGAAGGATGAGGAGCTTGCTGCACTCCAGCGCGAACGCGAGAAGGATGCCCTCGCTCATGGTGATCTGCAAGTCCAACTCGCCGACAAGGGCAGGGAACTGAACGCCGCCAAGGACTCAAATGCTGATCTGGAGCTGAAGCTGGCCACGCTGACGGAGACGCTGGGCGCCAAGAAGCGAGAGGAGGATTTGAAGAAAGAGATCAAGGCCAACGAGGCGTTGTTAACGAGGGCCGCCGAGACTCAAAACACCTTCAGGGCTACGGTGGAGCTCTGGATGGAGGGCCTCGTCAACATTGCTGCAGTCATCGACGACGAGCTGGCGCAACTGGACTTGGCGGGCTTCGGGTACTCCTCCGACGAGAACCTCCAGCCCAGCGCCAAGCTTACTCTTTTCTTCAAGGGTGTGGCGACGGCTCTCCAGCAACTCTGGGAAAGGATCCCAAAGCAGCTGGCTAACGAGTCGCGCGAAATCTGTGCCAAGGTCTTGGAGAAGGTGTTGGTGAAGGTACTCTTCCGCAATCCGGGCCTCGACCTCACCCGCGTCCTCAAGAAGCTGCCGGCGGGTGCTGATCTTGAAGAGCTCAAGGCCCTTGTCGCACCCATTGTGGACAAGGTGAACGAAGTCAGGAGGATCGACGGCGAGCGCGTGGATTAGGCCACCCCTCTTCTCCCTTCCTTGTCGCTATTATTTAAGTTATGAGAATAATTCAGTCAGTGCCGCAACAAGTTACCTTTGTAATATAACTTTATTCTAGGCAATGCTTGCTACGCTATCTCCTTTACTTGATTCCTTTCTTTGTATGTTTTTACCCTACGCTTTTAGGGAACTTGCCGGCGTGGGCACGCTTGCCGCAAGTGCTGAGTGCGGAACATCAGTAGCCCGCTGGCGGTGCCGGCTCCGGCAAGAAACCTTGCCGCAACTAGTTGCAGCACACTTAAGTTGTTGAGCGGACTCGAAACAAAGTAAGGGCGCAACTATCTACGAGGAGGTTCCTCCGCGCACAGGTTTTCCATACAAAGCACGGTCGTTCAAGGAAGATAACTTAAAATTTTAAAAACTGATCATGCTCAGACTTTGGCGACTTAGCTTCTTCTCTTCGTTGTCTGTGTCCCGGCAAGGCCATACTTCTTTGAACGACGCCTAGTCCACACCA
>NC_041385.1:461662117-461698231 GCF_002162155.2 Triticum dicoccoides | reverse complement strand
TAACGGTATGGAGCCTTAAGGCTCATTATTGCTTACCGAGGCAAGTGCTGCACAAAGTGTCAGATAAAAGCATGCAAAAAAGAAAGAATGCATGAAATTTGACAAGATGTGCGAAGCACATGAACTTTATTTACGCACGGGATCTGCGCGGGCTTTGTACAAAGGGTTACATGCAACAGCGACAAGGCTTGTACAAAAGGTGGTTGTCAGAACAGCAGGTTCCGGCAACCGCACCTTAGGGGTAAAACTTATGAAGATGCTCTATGTTCCAGGAGTTGCTCACCGGAAAGCCATCTTCGGTCTCAAGGCGGACAGCGCCAGGCCTAGTGATTCGTTTCACCCGATAAGGGCCTTCCCACTTTGGCGTCAACTTGTTGGAATTCTTGGCGGATTGAACGCGCCGAAGAACAAGGTCGCCTTCCTCGAAACTTCTGGCATTAACTTTGCGGCTGTGGTAGCGACGCAAAGCTTGCTGGTATCGAGCAGCTCGTACAGCAGCCTGAAGACGATCTTCCTCAAGGAGCAGCGCGTCATCTTGCCGCAGCTGCTCTTGCTCAAGCTCATCATAAGAGAGCACTCGAGGTGATCTGTATACGAGTTCCGTGGGGAGAACTGCCTCCGCTCCATAGACTAGAGCAAAAGGTGTCTGGCCAGTGGCTCGATTTGGCGTTGTTCTGATCGACCAAAGAACCACCGGCAGCTCCTCGATCCAATTCCTTCCGCACTTGTGCAGCCAATCAAAAGTTCTGGTCTTGAGCCCGCGCAGCACTTCAGTGTTCGCCCTCTCCGCTTGACCGTTGCTTCTCGGGTGAGCAACAGAAGCGAAGCAGATCTTGGCGCCAAGATCTTGGACGTACTGCATGAAGGTGCGGCTCGTGAATTGTGTGCCATTGTCGGTGATGATCCTGTTAGGGACCCCGAAACGGCAAACAATTGACCTGAAGAACTTGACTGCTGACTGTGCTGTCACCTTCTTCACTGCTTCCACCTCCGGCCACTTCGTGAACTTGTCGATCGCCACGTACAAGTACTCGAAGCCCCCGACAGCTCGGGGAAAGGGGCCGAGAATGTCGAACCCCCAGACCGAAAATGGCCAGGATAAAGGGATTGTTTGGAGAGCTTGAGCTGGTTGATGTATCTGCTTGGAGTGGAACTGGCACGCTTCACACTTGGTTACTTGTGCAGTTGCATCCTGGAGGGCTGTCGGCCAGAAGAAACCTTGCCGGAAAGCTTTGCCGGTAAGTGCTCTTGCACCAATGTGATGACCACATATGCCCCCATGTATCTCCGCCAGCAGCTTCTGTCCATCTTCCCGGGGAATGCACTTCAATATCACTCCGTTGAATCTCCTTCTGTACAGTATGTCATCGACAAACTGGTACATACTTGATTGCCGGGCTACTCTCTCCGCTTCTTCTTGCTCTTCGGGAAGTTCTCCTGTTTGAAGGAAACGGACAATCTGCTGCGCCCATGCCGGAGCCTGTGCCTCAATGACAAGGACTAAAGGCACAAATGCTGCTGCGGGAACATCAGCTTCTACGGCAAGAACCTGCGGTTCAGCCGGAGCTTGATGTTCCCCGGCAAGCTTGCCGGAGCAAAACTTGTCGGGAGCGTCTGCTTCAACGGAACAAACCTTAAGGCTTGTCGGGGCAGACTGCTCCTCAGCACTCTTTGTGTTGATCTTGGGGACCTTCTTGGCGGCGGCTTCAGGGAGCTCAGCCGGAAAGTAGTCACCAGAAATCAACTTCCTCTTCTTGCTCTGTCCAGTTGATGGTGTTACAGATGGTTGAGTCAGCTGGAGCACAAAGATCCCTGCTTCCACAGGCAACTTGAGTGCGGCACATTTCGACAGGCCATCGGCAACATCGTTCTGGGCTCTTGGAACATGTTCCATTTGTAGGCCGTCGAAATGCTCTTCCAACTTCCTCACTTCATCAATGTAGGCCTCCATCAACGGACTCTGATAATCTTTGTTCACTTGGCGAACGACAAGCTGCGAGTCACCCCTGACAATGAGCTTCTTGATCCCAAGGTCCGCAGCGATCCTGAGTCCGGCAAGTAAGCCTTCGTACTCTGCAGTATTGTTTGTCGCTTGCTCCTTGGGAAAGTGCATCTGGACCACGTACTTGAGGTGCTCTCTGGTGGGTGCGACAAGTAGTACGCCCGCACCGGCGCCTTGCAGCGAGAAGGCACCATCAAAGTACATGATCCATTCTTTGCTTGCTTCCTTGACGGGGATGCTCGTCTCCGGAGTTTCTTCATCAGGTGTTGGCATCCATTCTGCTATGAATTCTGCCAACGCTCGGCTCTGGATAGTTGAGGTACTCTCAAACTTGAGGCCAAAGCTTGACAGTTCCAGCGCCCACTCGACAATCCTGCCTATTGCTTCTGGATTCTGCAGTATCCTCTTCAACGGAAAGCGAGTGACAACTGTGATCTCATGTGCTTGAAAGTAATGGCGCAGCTTCCTCGAGGCCATGAGAAGGCCGAAAAGCAACTTCTGCACACCAGAGTACCTTGATCTAGCCCCATGCAGAAGGGAACTGACAAAGTAAACTGGGCGCTGCACCATCTTCCTTTGTTTGTCTTCCTTTGGCTGGACAAATCCATCCTTGTCGGGACCAGATATTGTCGGGGAAGCCCCCTGCTTGCCGCTGGACACGCTTGCCGTGGTCGCTGGCTCATCATCTACCTCTCTTTCCGCTACTAACGCAGCACTAACCACTTGATTGGTTGCCACTAGATATAGCAGCAACTTCTCTTGTGGCTTAGGTGTGACAAGTATTGGAGTGGAGGACAGGTATCTCTTCAAGTCTTGCAGCGCAGCCTCCGCTTCCGGAGTCCATTTCATTGGACCTGCCTTTTTCAAAATTTTGAAAAATGGCAGGGCGTGCTCAGCAGACTTGGAGATGAACCTGCTGAGAGCAGCAACGCAACCGGCAAGCCTTCGCACATCCTTGATGCGCTTCGGTGCTTCGATCTTGTCGGGATTGGCTTCAATCCCCCTCTGGGATACAAAGAACCCGAGAAGCTTGCCGGAAGGAACTCCAAACACACACTTCTCGGGGTTCAACTTGAGATTGATCTTGCGCAGATTTGCAAAAGTCTCGTCCAAATCTTGGACCAAAGTTTCTTTGTCCTTGCTCTTGACCACTATGTCATCCATGTAAGCTTCTACATTTCTGTGCAACTGTGGCTCAAAAGCATGACTGACTACCCTTGCAAATGTTGAACCAGCATTCTTTAGTCCGAAAGGCATTCATACGAAGCAGTACATGCCACATGGAGTAATGAATGCGGTTTTCTCTTCATCCTCTTCTGCCATGAAGATCCGATGGTATCGTGAGTATGCATCAAGAAATGAAAGCAAATCACATCCTGCTGTGGAGTCGACAATCTGGTCAATGCACGGCAAGGGGAATGGATCTTTGGGACAAGCTTTATTAACATCAGTGAAGTCAATACAAAGCCTCCACTTCCCATTTGCTTTGCGCACGACTACAGGATTGGCCAGCCACGTTGGATGGAGCACTCCTCTTACAAGGCCTGCTGCTTCCAACTTCTTGATCTCTTCTGCAATGAATTCTTGACGCTCCACTGCTTCCTTCCTAACTCTTTGCTTGACAGGCTGCGCGTGAGGGCAGACGGCAAGGTGGCGCTCAATTACATTCCTGGGAACACCGGGGATGTTAGATGGTTGCCATGCAAACACATCGACATTCGCCCGCAGGAAAGCAACGAGCGCGCTTTCCTATTTTAGGGTCAAGCGTGGCACTGATGGTGAAGGTACCACCAGTGCCGTCCTCCTTGGCGGCCACTTTCTTGGTCTCTGGTGAAGTTGTCTTTGCCTTCTTGCACTTGCCGGTGGAGCTCGATGGTGCATCCTCGACGGTAGTGCAGCACTCCGAAGAGGTGCGCTTGCCGGAGTGGGCATCAGAGCTGTTCTTGCCGGACTTGGTCTTCTTCTTCCCCCCGGGAGCTTCAGCGGCAAGTGTCTTGCGATCTGCTGCGGCTGCTGCTTCCCGGTAGATCTTGTCGGTACAGATAAGGGCATCTTTCTTGTCGCCAGGGACAAAAATGACACTTATCGGACCGGGCATCTTGAGCACGTTGTAAGCATAATGAGAGGCTGCCATGAACTTGGTGAGCGCTGGACGGCCAAGTATCCCATTGTAGGGCAATGGGAAATCAGCGACGTCAAAGGTGACTCTCTCTGTCCTGAAATTTAACTCGCTGCCAAATGTAACCGACAGTGTAATCTTCCCCTTCGGCTTGCTCCTTCCCGGGTTGATTCCTTGAAAGGTACCAGTCTCTTCGATCTCGCTGTCGGGGATCTGGAGCTTCTTGAGCACCGCAAAGGAGATCAGATTCAAGCCAGCCCCGCCGTCAACCAGCATCTTTGTGACCTTGAGGTTGCGGATAGTTGGTGAAACCAACATCTGCAAGCACCCGACCGCAGTTATGCGATCAGGGTGATCCTCAACATCAAAGATGATGGGCGTGCTGGACCACTTCGGAGGTTTGCGCGACTCAACTGATGGTTCTGCTGCATTAACTTCACGCACCCACTGTTTGAGCTGGCGGTGCAAAGTATGCAGAGAAGCACCGCCGTCGACGCACAAAACCTCCGTTGCTTTCTGAAACTCCTGCTCGTCGGCCTCATCTTCGTCCATCTCTTCGTCCTCATCTTCGTCTTCATCGTTGTCGCGGCCACGGGGAGGCCTGTCTCCTTGCCGCTGCTTAGCCTTGCCGCGGCGCCCTCCCCGGGCGGGACGCTTCTTGCCTGATCCCCACCACCTTCTTGGGCCTTCTCCTTGTCGCGACGCTCGTATTCACCTTTCTGTAGCTCAACAAGCTGCTCAACCTTCTTGCAAGTCTGGAGATCATGGCCCTTGGTGCGGTGGATCTTGCAGTACTGCTTGCCGGAGCCGTCCTGCTTGTCGGCGGCCACCACAGCCTCGCCGGAGTCACCAGCTTTGGCCTTCTCGGCGCCACCTCCGTTGCCGGACTGCTCGACAACTAGCACATCCTTAGCTTTCCTCTTTCTGTTATTTCGCCTCCGGTTCTTCTTTGCCGGGGCGGCATCCTCACTGTCAGATCCTTCTGCTCCTGCGTTCTCTCCAGGGAGTTTCCTCCCATCCTCAGCACGTGCACATTTGTCGGCCAGAGCATATAGCTCGCTGACATCTCTGATTTTGCACATCGCCATCTCCTCCCTCATCCTGTGGTTATGCACGTTCTGATGGAATGCGCTGATAACCGCGGCAGGGTGGACATCTGGGATGTTGCGCTGCACTTGGCTGAATCTTTGAATGTACTTGCACAGAGGTTCTCCTTCTTTCTGGGCGAGCAGATGAAGATCGCTCTCCTGGCCATGGGGCTTGTGGCCGCCTGTGAAGGCGCTGACAAACTGATGGCACAGATCTGCCCATGAAGAGATGGAGTTGTCCGGCAAGTGCATGAGCCAAGATCTGACGTTGGGCTTGAGCACCAGCGGGAAGTAGTTGGCGAGGATCTTCTCGTCGCGCCCCCCGGCAGCCTGCACCGCAATGGTGTAGACGCTAAGGAACTCTGACGGATGTATCCTGCCATCGTACTTCTTGGGTACATCTGGCTTGAAATTCTTGGTACTGGGCCACTGGACCTGCCGCAGCTCACGAGTGAACGCAGGGCAACCTACCGCATACGGCAAGTCGCCTGGTTCCCCTGGCGCATGCATATCAACAGCGGGCCCAGCGCGCTGGTCTGACTGACGCCGCGCTTCTCTTCGACGCTCGATGCGAGTACGAGCGTCTTCTTGTCGTCGTTCTTGGAGAACTTGGCGCTGATCGCGACGAGCTCGCGGGTCCGACGACGCGGTGGAGTCGGTGTCAAGGTTAGCCCGGCGAGTCGACGATGTTGGCCTTCGAGGCGGGGAGTGCACGGTGGTGGCACCCCCACCGGTCTTGTCACCGTCGGCTTGCGCCTGGGCGTCTTGCCGGGGCTTCGACGTGCTCGGTTGCCGGGGCTTGTTGCCGTTGGCGAAGCCGATGAGGCTCTGAATGGTGGCCCTCCAATCGTCGATCTTGTCTGGCGCTGGAAGGTAATCTAGAAGCAGTTGGGATCGGGCCAGCGCTTCCTCTGGAGTCTTGGGCGGCGGTGGCGAACGACGCGAGGAGCGGGATATGCTCAAACTTCTAACAGTGTTAGAAGGAGCAACATCTTGTCCAGGCGACCGTACCGCGCTCGTGCCGACATGTTGACGCGCATGTTGGCCTTGAGCGTCCCGCGATCCACCAGCTTGGCCTTGTTCCAACGTGAGTATGGTGCTAGGAGCACCATGGCGTTGTCGATCCCGCACCTCCTGGGAGGGGTGCGGTGTATGTACAGACGCCGAAGCTTGCGGGGCCTTGTCTTTGGATCTGGTGACAATGTGAGCTCCCACATCGGCGCCTGTTCTTTCGCCAGCGTCTGCCCCACCGCCCGTTTGCTCCGGTGGTGGTGGGATCGACGTGGACGGAGCGGCCACCTCCGAAGCCTTCTTCTTCGGTGGCATGTCGATGAAGATGTTGAAGTAGCGCGCGCGAACACCGGATCAGGTTCACACAACCTCGACGCCCCCTACCTGGCGTGCCAAAGATGTCGTGGGAAACGAACACCTATGGGACAGGGCCCCTTTCGGTCCGGCAAGGGAGCGGAGAGCGCACGAAGAGCAGATCGAGGCGAAGCACGCGAGGGATTTTACCCAGCTTCGGAGCTCTCCGGAGAGATAAAACTCCTACTGCTGCTTTGTGGTGGTATTATGTTCTTGCTCAAGAGCGTGAGCGTTCTGTGTTTTCGAAGGAGTCGAACCCCTTCTACGTTGCGCATGGGCCTCCTTTTATAGGCTAAAGGGGTCACCGACAGGTGGCAACGCAGAGAGGGGTATAAAAGTAAAAAGAGAGGTTGGTACAACCGCTATCTACAGTGACCGCTACCTAACTTCTGACGGCAGGGGACAAGGGCATTTAATGCCCGTCCGGTCGCCCAAACAGTGCAGGAAACGACCGTTAGGGGCGCCACCGATCGCCACGATGGCCTTCTCGTCATCTCTACTTGCCACCTCGCACCGCTTGGCTGCACAGCGCCCCGCCACGTGCTCCTGGGATGGTCCCGCGGCGACACGTCGACGAATGCGCTGGAGCATGGGCGCAGAGTGGTGGCTTCGCCGTGGCAAGCGCCTTGCCGCGGTCATTGTCTTGCCGCACCCGAGAGCTTGCCGCTCGTTGGGCCTTGCCGGGACGCGCGGCGCGTCGCGGTAATTTCTTCGCAGTGCCTTGGTTGGCCTTCCCGGCAAGCTCCTCTTGCCGGGGCCTTGCCCTTCCCAGCAAGCTCCTCTTGCCGGAGTCTTGTCTTCTCAGTCAAAAACACTTTGTTCTTGAATGGCACAAATATGAGGTACGGAGGATCTTGGCGGATGCCCGGCAAGCCTTGCCACTGGGCGCTGCGACTGCCCGTGCACAAGTTCGGGATACTAAGGTACCCCTACTTTAGTACACCGACACACGCGGGGGCGGAAGCCAACGACTGGCCTACTTTCAGGATTTTATAAACAGCCGCACAGAAGTAATATTTTAAATAACAAAAGTGCTACATAGCACAAGTAACTTCGTCCTTAAAATACAAACATGACAGAAGTGAATTCATTCATAAATGATGTCCTTGGTACATTCGTCAGCCACGAGACGAGCACCCTTCATCACGCCATCATAGTAAAGCTCGGGATGGTGATGCGCCTTGCCCTCCGGTGGCCCGTCCTTGACCAGCTTCTCCGCATCCATCTTGCCCCAATGCACTTTGACGCGGGCAAGGGCCCGGCGGGCACCCTCGATGCACACGGATCGCGTGATCACCTCAAGCCGCGGGCAGGCATCCACCATCTGCTTGATCAGGCTGAAGTAGCTACTGGGTATGAGCTCACCAGGCCACATCCGCACTATGAAACCTTTCATAGCCAGTTCGGCCGCCCTGTGGAGTTCAACCAACTGCTTTAGTTGGTCACTCAGAGGCATCGGGTGTTCGGCCCCAGCATACTGGGACCAGAATAGCTTCTCCGTTGAGTTCCCCTCCTGGGCACGGTCGAACTCTGCAGCGTCTGATACGCTGCGTGGCAGATCTGCGAATGCCCCTGAAGAGCTCCGAATTCGAGTAAGTAAAAGAAACGCCTCCTCCACATGTTTGCTTTGCATAAAGAACTTCTTACCCGCTGCTATCTTCTTGGCCTCCTGGATCTCCTGCTGTGCTTTCTCGGCTTTGGCCTTGGCATCTTTTAAGCTCATAAGGGCCTTCGCAAGCTTGGCCTCTTTCACCTTCAGATCTCGCTGTACCTCACCCACCCTAGCACTTTGCTTCTCACGCTCCTTACACTCCGAGGCCGCCCTGTCTTCGGCCTCGGACAGCGCCTTCTTCAGGGACGCCACTTCGGGGGTGTCCCCTGTCACCCGGTCACGACACTTAGATGTTAGACCCACCAATTTTGCCTATCCTTAAATACATAAGAGCGGGAATTACTTACCCTTGTTCTCTTTGAGCTGCCTCCTCGTGAGGTCGAGCTCTCCCTGCGCCTGCTCCAGGTCCCGCTTCAGATCGGCAACCTCGGCAGTATGGGCAGCAGCAGCAAGCAGCATAGCCTGCTTATTCACAATAATACTTATGGTTAGACTCCTGCGGATTATAATTGACCCTCTGCTCGGCTTTTCTTTCCGAACGCCAAACAGAGTATCAGGGGCTACTACCTATCGGGTGGTAATTTTTCACATATTTATTACTTACCTCGAAGCCTGTTAGGAGGCTGGTGCAAGCTTCGGTTAGTCCGCTTTTGGCGGACGAAACCTTCTGAATCACCGTACTCATAAGAGTACGGTGCCCCTCATCCAGGGAAGCGCTGCAAAGCGCTTCTAGCAGACCGACCAGCGCCTCATGCGCAACGGAAGTCCGTGACACAGACGGCTTGCCCTCCCTAGCGAGGGGTCGCCAGCCTGAGTCCGAAACCATCGAAGGTTCCGGAATTGTGTTCGGCTGAGAGCTTGGCTGGCCATGGCTCTCGCCGACACGATCCGCGCGGATCTTGAACCCCGCGTGTCCGATGTCTGAGACCCTGCCTCGGGGCATCTCCAGAGTCACCTCCCCCCGCTGTGGGAGCCTTTGGGACAGCACCTCCGTGTCATCCACGGGTTGAGGAGTAGTGGCCGTCGGAAGCGAATTCATCTCCGAATTGCTCAGGGACCCGGAGGAGGATACCTCGGGGTGATCCCTGGCCGGACTGCACATATGTTCGGCATTACAAATACAAAAACTATGAAGTGAAGTCATGATAAAATGCAGACACTTACGATCGCGCTAGGGGCTTCCCCCTGGGCAGCCACCCCTCCTCGCTGAGAGCGGCCGTGGTGGAGTAGTCCGGAAGGGACCCCTTCCCCTTCTTGGACGCCCCAGCCTCCCCTCCTGGGGCGACTTTTCTCTTCTTCTCCCCACAGTGGGGGGAGGTAAGATCTCTTCCTGATTCCCCCCACCTCCGCGTGAGGAATCCGACTCGTCATCATCAGACGACAGGGGAATGACGGCCCTGCACCGAGGACCTTTTTCGGCCCCCCGGTCCGCTCCCCCGGGCCCCTCATCCTCTCCGTATGGGGCGTCTTCTTCTTCTTCCTCCTCCCCTTCGTGGGAGGAGTCCGCCTCATCATCTTCGGACGAGGCTTCTGGCACGACTTTATGCCGGAGACCCTTTCGGATCCCCGGGGCCTTCTTCTCGGCCTTCTTCTTCGGCACCTTGTACGGTGCCGGGACAAGCATCTCCGTCAGGAGGGCATCAGCTGGGCCTTCCGGCAGCAGAGCCGGGCAGTAAACCCGCTTCGCTGTCTCCACATAATCCTGAAGCGAATATGCACAACTACTTAAAGCACTCCCATGAATATATTGAAGAAAACTAGGTCGGGTGTCAGTCGGAGGACTCACCGACCTAGGAGCATGCGCAGCGTGAAGCCCGCGGTCTTCGGATGTGGGAGGAGGTACTTCGGAGGCCTTGAACAGTACCTTCCATGCGCCTTTGTGCATCATGTCGTAGAGCCTTTGGAGTGTCTGGTGCTCGGTTGGGACGAACTCCCACAGATTGACTGCCCGCCTCTGGCAGGGCAAGATCCGACGAACGAGCATGACCTGGATCACGTTGACAAGCTTGATGTTCTTGTCCTTCATGCTTTTGACGCATCTTTGGAGTCCGGCCAGCTCCGTGGAATCGCCCCAGGACAGGCCCTTCTTTTCCCAGGAAGTGAGCTGCATGGGGGCTCCGGATCAGAACTCGGGAGCCGCTGCCCAGTTGACAACGCGCGGTTCGGTGATGTAGAACCACCCCGATTGCCATCCTTTTACGGTCTCTGCAAAGGAGCCATCAAGCCATGTGACATTGGGCATTCTGCCCACCATGGCCCCCCCGCACTCCGCCTGTTGGCCTCTTACCACCTTCGGCTTGACGCAGAAAGTTTGCAGCCATAGGCCAAAGTGAGGCTGGATGCGGAGGAAGGCCTCGCACACGACGATGGACGCAGAGATGTTGAGGACGAAATTCGGGGCTAGATCGTGGAAATCTAGCTCGTAGTAGAACATGAGCCCACGGACGAAGGGATGGAGTGGAAATCCCAGCCCACAGACGAAGTGGGCGACGAATACGACCCTCTCGTGGGGTCCTAAGGTTGGAATGACCTGCCCGGCGTCTGGTAGACGGTGCGCTATGTCCGCGGCCAAGTATCCGGCCGCCCGAAGATTTGCGATGTGCTTCTCCTTGACGGTGGAAGTCACCCACTTGCCTCCTGCGCCGGACATGTTTAGCTGTGTGGGGAAGACTTGGGCTTGGGCGCTGGAGCTCGAGGGGGCAAGAGTGGGCAAAGGAGAAAGAGGGCATGGGTGAAAATGAGGGAATCTTATCCCTTTATAGAGGCACCGGAAGCAGTGCGCCTCCCCACTTGCCCGCTGGGAATCGCTTGTTTCCCAAGCGCCACGATTAATGGCGTGGTGAGATTACCCATACCCGTATTGATGAGAATCCCGTAATAAGGGGACACGATCTCTGCTTTGACAAGATGTGTCACAGAAACTGCCTCGTAATATGCGTTGTAGCTGGTTGAGGGGAGATGGTTCGAATAATGGATCCGATCATAATAACGTGTCACGTCACCAGAAAAAGTTGTTAGCAAATTGCATTTGTGAAATATCATTCTCTCTACGGTGGTATGGGAAGATCATCTTTCAGATCCAGACAAGATTTGAGTGTTCGATAATTACTCTGGAGTATTCGGAGGAGGAACCCGCCTTGCAAGGCCGAAGACAATACTGCGCGCCGGACTCATCGTCATTGAAGCCTGGTTCAGGGGCTACTGAGGGAGTCCTGGATTAGGGGGTATCTAGACAGCCGGACTAGTACAACGTCCAGACTATTGAAGCGTGGAGATACAAGACTCAAGACTTCGGCCCGTGTCTGAATGGGACTTTCCTTTGCGTGGGAGGCAAGCTTGGCGATCCGGATATTATATTTCCTTCCTTGTAACCGACTCCATGTAAATCGTAGCCCTCTCCGGTGTCTATATAAACCGGAGAGGTTGGTCCTTAGAAGGCCGATCACAATTACAATCATACCATCATAGGCTAGCTCCTAGGGTTTAGCCTCTATGATCTCGTGGTAGATCTACTCTTGTACTACCCATACCATCAATATTAATCAAGCAGGAAGTAGGGTTTTACCTCCATCGATAGGGCCCGAACCTGGGTAAACATCTGTGTCCCTTACTTCTTGTTACCATCAGCCTTGACGCACAGATCGGGACCCCCTACCCGAGATCTGCCGGTTTTGACACCGACACCCGCAACTAACTCATTAGCTACATTGCTTGCAAGGCTTATAGTGATGTACATTACCGAGAGGGCCCAGAGATACCTCTCCGACAATCGGAGTGACAAATCCTAATATCGAAATACGCCAACTCAACATGTACCTTTGGAGACACCTGTCGAGCTCCTTTATAATCACCCAGTTATGTTGTGACGTTTGGTAGCACACAAAGTGTTCCTCCGGTAAACGGGAGTTGCATAATCTCATAGTTGTAGGAACATGTATAAGTCATGAAGAAAGCAATAGCAACATACTAAACGATCAAGTGCTAAGCTAATGGAATGGGTCAAGTCAATCACATCATTCTCCTAATGATGTGATCCCGTTAATCAAATGACAACTCATCTATGGTTAGGAAACACAACCATCTTTGATCAACGAGCTAGTCAAGTAGAGGCATACTAGTGACACTATGTTTGTCTATGTATTCACACATGTATTATGTTTCCGGTTAATACAATTCTAGCATGAATAATAAACATTTATCATGATATAAGGAAATAAATAATAACTTTATTATTGCCTCTAGGGCAAATTTCCTTTAGTCTCCCACTTGCACTAGAGTCAATAATCTAGATTACACAGTAATGATTCTAACACCCATGGAGCCTTGGTGTTGATCATGTATTGCTCGTGGAAGAGGCTTAGTCAACGAGTCTGCAACATTCAGATCCGTATGTATCTTGCAAATCTCTATGTCTCCCACCTGGACTTGGTCCCGGATGGAATTTAAGCGTCTCTTGATGTGTTTGGTTCTCTTGTGCAATCTGGATTCCTTTGCCAAGGCAATTGCACCAGTATTGTCACAAAAGATTTTCATTGGACCCGATGCACTAGGTATGACACCTAGATCGGATATGAACTCCTTCATCCAGACTCCTTCATTTGCTGCTTCCGAAGCAGCTATGTACTCTGCTTCACTTGTAGATCCCGCCACGATGCTTTGTTTAGAACTGCACCAACTGACAGCTCCACCGTTAAATATAAACACGTATCCAGTTTGCGATTTAGAATTGTCCGGATCATTGTCAAAGCTTGCATCGACGTAAGCATTTACGACTAGCTCTTTGTCACCTCCATAGAAACAAGAAACATATCCTTAGCCCTTTTTAGGTATTTCAGGATATTCTTGACCGCTGTCCAGTGATCCAACTCCTGGATTACTTTGGTACCTCCCTGCTAAACTTATTGCTAAGCATACATCAGGTCTGGTACACATCATTGCATACATGATAGAGCCTATGGCTGACGCATAGGGAACATCTTTCATTATCTCTCTATCTTCTGCTGTGGTCGGGCATTGAGTCTGACTCAACTTCACACCTTGTAATACAGGCAAGAACCCTTTCTTTGCTTGATCCATTTTGAACTTTTTCAAAACTTTATCAAGGTATGTGCTTTGTGAAAGTCCAATCAAGCATCTTGATCTATCTCTATAGATCTTGATGCCCAATATATAAGTAGCTTCATCGAGGTCTTTCATTGAAAAACTTTTATTCAAGTATCCTTTTATGCTATCCAGAAATTCTATATCATTTCCAATCAACAATATGTCATCTACATATAATATCAGAAATGCTACAGAGCTCCCACTCACTTTCTTGTAAATACAGGCTTCTCCAAAAGTCTGTATAAAACCATATGCTTTGATCACACTATCAAAGCGTTTATTCTAACTCCGAGAGGCTTGGACCAGTCCATAAATAGATCGCTGGAGCTTGCACACTTTGTTAGCACCTTTGGATCGACAAAACCTTCTGGTTGCATCATATACAACTCTTCTTCTATAAATCCATTCAGGAATGCAGTTTTGACATCCATTTGCCATATTTCATAATCATAAAATGCGGCAATTGCTAAAATGATTAGGACAGACTTAAGCATCGCTACGGGTGAGAAAGTCTCATTGTAGTCAACCCCTTGAACTCGTCGAAAACCTTTCGCAACAAGTCGAGCTTTGTAGACAGTAACATTACCATCAGTGTCAGTCTTCTTCTTGAAGATCCATTTATTCTCGATGGCTTGCCGATCATCGGGCAAGTCAACCAAAGTCCATACTTTGTTCTCATACATGGATCCCATCTCAGATTTCATGGCCTCAAGCCATTTTGCGGAATCTGGGCTCATCATCGCTTCCTCATAGTTCGTAGGTTCGCCATGGTCAAGTAACATGACCTCCAGAATAGGATTACCGTACCACTCTGGTGCGGTTCTTACTCTGGTTGACCTACGAGGTTCGGTAGTAACTTGATCTAAAGTTTCATGATCAGTTTCATTAGCTTCCTCACTAATTGGTGTAGTCGTCACATGAACCGGTTTCTGTGATGAACTACTTTCCAATAAGGGAGCAGGTATAGTTATCTCATCAAGTTCTACTTTCCTCCCACTCACTTCTTTCGAGAGAAACTCCTTCTCTAGAAAGGATCCAAATATAGTGACAATAGTTTTGCCTTCAGATCTGTGATAGAAGGTGTACCCAATAGTCTCCTTTGGGTATCCTATGAAGACACATTTCTCCGATTTGGGTTTGAGCTTATCTGGTTGAAGTTTTTTCACATAAGCATCGCAGCCCCAAACTTTAAGAAACGACAACTTTGGTTTCTTGCCAAACCACAATTCATAAGGCGTCGTCTCAACGGATTTTGATGGTGCCCTATTTAACATGAATGTGGTCGTCTCTAAAGCATAACCCCAAAACAATAGCGGTAAATCAGTAAGAGACATCATAGATCGCACCATATCTAGTAAAGTACGATTACGACGTTCAGACACACCATTACATTGTGGTGTTCCGGGTGGCGTGAGTTGCAAAACTATTCCGCATTGTTTCAAATGTAAACCAAACTCGTAACTCAAATATTCTCCTCCACAATCAGATCGTAGAAACTTTATTTTCTTGTTATGATGATTTTCCACTTCACTCTAAAATTCTTTGAACTTTTCAAATGTTTCAGACTTATGTTTCATTAAGTAGATGTACCCATATCTGCTCAAATCATCTGTAAAGGTGAGAAAATAATGATACCCGCCGCGAGCCTCAATGTTCATTGGACCACATACATCAGTATGTATGATTTCCAACAAATCTGTTGCTCGCTCCATAGTTCCGGATAATGGTGTTTTAGTCATCTTGCCCATGAGGCATGGTTTTCAAGTACCAAGTGATTCATAATCAAGTGATTCCAGAAGTCCATCAGTATGGAGTTTCTTCATGCGCTTTACACCAATATGACCCAAACGGCAGTGCCACAAATAAGTTGCACTATCATTATCAACTCTGCATCTTTTGGCTTCAACATTATGAATATGTGTATCACTACTATCGAGATTCAATAAAAATAGACCACTCTTCAAGGGTGCATGACCATAAAAGATATTACTCATATAAATAGAACAACCATTATTCTCTGATTTAAATGAATAACCGTCTCGCATCAAACAAGATCCAGATATAGTGTTCATGCTTAACATTGGCACCAAATAACAATTATTCAGGTCTTAAACTAATCCCGAAGGTAGATGTAGAGGTAGCGTGCCGACCGCGATCACATCGACTTTGGAACCATTTCCCACACGCATCGTCACCTTGTCCTTAGCCAATCTTCGCTTAATCCGTAGTCCCTGCTTCGAGTTGCAAATATTAGCAACAAAACCAATATCAAATACATAGGTGCTACTGTGAGCATTAGTAAGGTACACATTAATTTCATGTATATCACATATACCTTTGTTCACCTTGCCATCCTTCTTTTCCGCCAAATACTTGGGGCAGTTCCACTTCCAGTGACCAGTCTGCTTGCAGTAGAAGCACTCAGTTTCAGGCTTAGGTCCAGACTTGGGTTTCTTCTCTTGAGCAACAACTTGTTTGCCGTTCTTCTTGAAGTTCCCCTTCTTCTTCCCTTTACCCTTTTTCTTGAAACTGATGGTCTTGTTGACCATCAACACTTGATGCTCCTTTTTGATTTCTACCTCCGCAGCTTTTAGCATTGCGAAGAGCTCGGGAATAGTCTTGTCCATCCCTTGCATATTATAGTTCATCACGAAGCTCTTGTAGCTTGGTGGTAGTGATTGAAGAATTCTGTCAATGACACTATCATCAGGAAGATTAACTCCCAGTTGAATCAAGTGATTATTATACCTAGACATTTTGAGTATATGTTCACTGACAAAACTATTCTCTTCCATCTTGCAGCTATAGAACTTATTGGAGACTTCATATCTCTCAATCCGGGAATTTTCTTGAAATATTAACTTCAACTCCTGGAACATCTCATATGCTCCATGATGTTCAAACATCGTTGAAGTCCCGGTTCTAAGCCATAAAGCATGGCACACTGAACTATCGAGCAGTCATCAGCTTTGCTCTGCCAGACGTTCTTAACGTCGTCTGTTGCATCTGCAGCACGCCTGGCACCCAGCGGTGCTTCTAGGACGTAATTCTTCTATGCAGCAATGAGGATAATCCTCAAGTTACGGACCCAGTACGTGTAATTGCTACCATCATCTTTCAACTTAGCTTTCTCAAGGAACGCATTAAAATTCAACGGAACAACAGCACGAGCCATCTATCTACAACAAACATAGACAAGCAAAATACTATCAAGTACTAAGTTCATGATAAATTTATGTTCAATTAATTATATTACTTAAGAACTCCCACTTAGATAGACATCCCTCTAATCATCTAAGTGATCACGTGATCCAAATCAACTAAACCATGTCCGATCATCACGTGAGATGGAGTAGTTTTCAATGGTGAACATCACTATGTTAATCATATCTACTATATGATTCACGCTCAAGCTTTCGGTCTTAGTGTTCCGAGGCCATATCTGTATATGCTAGGCTCGTCAAGTTTAACCTGAGTATTCCGCGTGTGCAACTGTTTTGCACCCATTATATTTGAACGTAGAGCCTATCACACCCGATCATCATGTGGTGTCTCAGCACAAAGAACTTTCACAACGGTGCATACTTAGTAAGAACACTTATACCTTGAAATTTAGTGAGAGATCATCTTATAATGCTACCGTCAATCAAAGCAAAATAAGATGCATAAAGGATAAACATCACATGCAATCAATATAAGTGATACGATATGGCCATCATCATCTTGTGCTTGTGATCTCCATCTCAGAAGCACCGTCATGATCACCATCATCACCGGCGCGACACCTTGATCTCCATCGTAGCATCGTTGTCGTTTCACCACCTATTGCTTCTATGACTATCGCTACCGCTTAGTGATAAAGTAAAGCAATTACAGGGCAATTGCATTGCATACAATAAAGCAACAACCATATGGCTCCTGCTAGTTGCCGATAACTCGGTTACAAAACATGATCATCTCATACAATAAAATATAGCATCACGTCTTGACCATATCACATCACAACATGCCCCACAAAAACAAGTTAGACGTCCTCTACTTTGTTGTTGCAAGTTTTACGTGGCTGCTACGGGCTGAGCAAGAACCGTTCTTACCTACGCATCAAAACCACAATGATAGTTCGTCAAGTTAGTGATGTTTTAACCTTCTCAAGGACCAGGCATAGCCACACTTAGTTCAACTAAAGTTGGAGAAACTGACACCCGCCAGCCACCTATGTGCAAAGCACGTCGGTAGAACCAGTCTCGCGTAAGCGTACGCGCAATGTCGATCCGGGCCGCTTCATCCAACAATATCGCCGAACCAAAGTATGACATGCTGGTAAGCAGTATGACTTGTATCGCCCACAACTCACTTGTGTTCTACTCGTGCATATAACATCTACGCATAAAACCAGGCTCGGATGCCACTGTTGGGGAACGTAGTAATTTCAAAAAAAATATCCTACGCACACGCAAGATCATGGTGATGCATAGCAATGAGAGGGGAGAGTGTTGTCCATGTACGCTCGTAGACCGAAAGCGGAAGCATTAGCACAACGCGGTTGATGTAGTCGTATGTCTTCACGATCCGACCGATCAAGTACTGAACGTACGGCACCTCCGAGTTCAGCACACGTTCAGCTCGATGACGCCCCTCGAACTCTGATCCAACCGAGCTTTAAGGGAGAGTTCCGTCAGCACGACGGCGTGGTGACGATGATGATGTTCTACCGACGCAGGGCTTCACCTAAGCACCACTACGATATTATCGAGGTGGATTATGGTGGAGGGGGCACCGCACACGGCTAAGAGATCCAAGGGATCAATTGTTGTGTCTAGAGGTACCCTCCTGCCCCCGTATATAAAGGATCAAGGGGGAGGGGGCGGCCGGCCAGGAGGAGGCGCGCCAGGGAGGAGTCCTACTCCCACTGGGAGTTGGACTCCCTCCTTTCCTAGTTGGAGTAGGAGGGGGAAGGAAGGGAGAGAGGAGAGGAAGGAAAGGGGGGCGCCGCCCTCCCCCTCCTTGTCCTATTCGGACTAGGGGGGAGGGTGCGCGCGGCCTGCCCTAGCCACCCCTCCTCTTCTCCACTTAGGGCCCATGAGGCCCATTAACCCCCGGGGGGTTCCGGTAACCCCCCGGTGCTCTGGTATATGCCCAAGACCACCCGAAACTATTCTGGTGTCCGAACATAGTCATCCAATATATCGATATTTATGTCTCGACCATTTGGAGACTCCTCGTCATGTCCGTGATCAAATCCGGGACTCCGAACTACCTTTGCTACATCAAAACATATAAACTCATAATATAACCGTCATCTAACTTTAAGCGTGCGGACCCTATGGGTTCGAGAACTATGTAGACATGACCGAGACATGTCTCCGGTCAGTAACCAATAGCGAAACCTGGATGCTCATATTGGCTCCTACATATTCTACGAAGATTTTTATCGGTCAAACCGCATAACAACATACGTTGTTCCCTTTGTCATCGGTACGTTACTTGCCCGAGATTCGATCGTCGGTATCTCAATACCTAGTTCAATCTCGTTACCGGCAAGTCTCTTTACTCGTTATGTAATGCATCATCCCGCAACTAACTCATTAGCTACATTGCTTGCAAGGCTTATAGTTATGTACATTACCGAGAGGGCCCAGAGATACCTCTGCGACAATCGGAGTGACAAATCCTAATCTCGAAATATGCCAACTCAACATGTACCTTCGGAGACACCTGTAGAGCTCCTTTATAATAACCTAGTTACGTTGTGACGTTTGGTAGCACACAAAGTGTTCCTCCGGTAAACGGGAGTTGCATAATCTCATAGTTGTAGGAACATGTATAAATCATGAAGAAAGCAATAGCAACATACTAAACGATCAAGTGCTAAGCTAACGGAATGGGTCAAGTCAATCACATCATTCTCCTAATGATGTGATCCCGTTAATCAAATGAAAACTCATGTCTATGGTTAGGAAACACAACCATCTTTGATCAACGAGCTAGTGAAGTAGAGGCATACTAGTGACACTATGTTTCACTACAAAAAATATACACTTCCGTGATGATACGTGTTTGTCACAGTAGGTCACTTTTTTGTCATGCATGTACATCCATGACGATTTTATGACAGAATCAAGATAGTCATACCTATGCTGTCATAGAAGTGTTCCTTGACATTACCAAAATTATCATCATGGAAGTGTCCACTTCCATGATGATAAATCGTGCGTCACAGAAGTTCTTTCGTCAAGGGTGACCGACACGTGGCATCCACCGTAACGGAACACCGTTAAGCTATCGGGTCGGGTTTTGGATCCTATAACCCGTTAACAGCCCCGACCAATGGGAAATTTCCACGTGTAAAATTCTTATTGGCCGGACAAAACACGTGTCAGCTCGTCAGTGGGTCAGATAGGCGCCTATGATATGTCGACACATGCCACGGCCCACCACCGACCCATTTAGCTTACAAAGCCGGCCCGTTTGACTTGGTCAAATTTAATGGGCTGGCCCATGAAAAGCCTGTTAACGGTCTCTTCGCAAATAGCCCATTTTACGGCCCGTTAGGCCCTAAAGGAAATCGGCCGACAACGTCATGTGGGCCGTCGAATATACCACCAGCCCATTTTACTTTCGGCCCGTGTATGGCCCACGATGTCTTTTGGCCCATCTGAGGCCTTTGTATCTTTCGGCCCTTTACAGGCCCATGGTGACTCTCGCCCATAATGAACAGTAGTTTTCTTTGTACCCATTAACGGCCCGTGATTTACATGGGCCGTTTCCAGCCCGTGTTAGCTTTCGGCCTATTGATGGCCCATACGTTCTTGGGCTCCTTTTTGGCCCTCGATTACTTCCGGCCCGTTACTAGCATGTTCCCCTAATGGGACAAATTTGGCCCATGGCAAGAGTCGGCCTGTTACTGGCATGTTCCCCTAATGGGCCAAATTCGGCCCATGACAAGAGTCGGCCCGTTAGTGGCCTGTTCCCCTAATGGGCCAAATTCGGCCCATGGCAAGAGTCGTCCCATTTCTGGCTTGTTAACCCGTTGCGCCGTTTCCAGCCCGTCCTATATTCTAGCCCATTAACGACCCATTATGCCTGTGACAGAATTAAGCCTTTGCTGTCCTATGGCCTGTTAATGGCTGGTTATCATGCTGGGCCGATACCAATTATGCCTGATTACGGCCCATGTAGACCCATTTATCTGACGGCCCGAGGCCCACCGATTACAGGCCCATTTATCGATGGCCCGTAGGAGACCCATGGATCCTGCGACCCGTATATGGCCCATGGTAGTTGCGACCACTAGCAAACCAGGGAAAAAGAAGACTAGGAAATAAATAAGGCCAAAACTAACGCTGGGCTATTAAGGCGATTGCACAGATTACATCCACTCGGCATCAAAGATCGCCACCAGTGCAAATATAGGGAACACCCTACACTATACAAAAATGGCTTGCTGTTTTCTTCAGCCGGTGGCTGCACGTTAAGAATAAATTTTGTATCGGACCAAAACAAATTACAACTATATAACAAAAGGAAGGTTGGCATAAAACTTAACAGTCTAGCAGATAAATGCACCACCAGAAGTTCAGAAGCTCAGTTCATTTGACCTGACTGTTACATTTTCATGTTGTATTGTCCGATGGAGCACCATAAGACTCGCGTTCATTTCCCCTAGGCTCCTGAATAACTTAGCAAATGTCTGATAGTCTGGTTTCAAAACCATGCATATCTTGACAACATTGAGCAATGTTTCTCCTTGTTTCACAAAGGGTCTCTGTTAGGGAATGGACTTCTGTTTGGAGCGCAGATACAACATTGCTTTGAGCTTGCATATCTTGATCATGAGGCAGTTTGGACGATATTGCCTTAACAACCAACCCAGTATTACGCAGGAACGTGCTTTTGGCACTGTTACTGGACAGGTACTGACCCACTGCAGCAAGAGCTGACATTGCGGTTATAGTTGCCTCGCCACCTTCAGAAGGTGGCGGTTCCACCATTTTTTTCCATAGCTCGCTGAAAAGTTGAGGTTTTACATTAGTAGTACCAGAACAGAAGATATTAAGGAGGCAACAAAACCAAACAAAATAGCTTTGGTCTATATACAAAACTTATTCTGGTGAACCCATGTAAAATATTAGTTGTATTTTATTTCGAAGTACATAATAAATCCAGGTTCCAAACATATGACCATGTACCATCGCTAATGTATTGTCTATTTCTTCGCATTGTATTGAGGGCTAAGGATAAAGAGACGAAGTTTATAATACGGTAAGCATAGTGTGACATCATTCATATCACAAAACAACTGAGAACAGACAAACAGGCAATTGTAACATTGTGTGGGCAAGTCCAGCACGGAACTAGATTACGGGTCAAGATCAAAGGAACATCACTCCTCTCTTTTAAACCTTGTAAGGTGCAATGATACGCTAAGACAATTGTGTATAAAATTGAAAAGAGTAATAGACATTGGCTGCAAACCATGCAGTTCAAGGCACAAGTCAGAGTAAGTAGTAGTTAAAAGGCATGAGGATTAAGGACTTACATCAGCGGCTTTGACTGGTGTAGTCATGCCCTTCTTCTTGCTGGTGTGACAGTCCTTGAAGATTTCCACAACATTTGGTTCAGGTACTTTTTGGTCCTTGCAGGCTTTCCTCTGCATTTCGAACAAGTCAATATAGATCTGATAATATGGTACAGCGAAAAGAGTGAAACAGCAACTAATTACAAGAGCCTTGTAGTGTGCAATATAGCTACGAGATCCTGTCGTCTGTTGGAATTTCACTTTCGTACGGTTGGCCTTGTCCTTTGAACAATTCACCTACAAGAAGATAGATTTGTGTGGCACATGCGTAAATAGGACTTCAACATGTGATCTGATCACATATATATAATGTACCTGATACTTCGGATCAGACCAGTGTTTAACAAGGCCCCTCCAGTCTTCATCCGATATATTTTCCACTGGAGATGTTTGGGAAAGTTCACTGTTAGCCTTGCCTTCAAAGTGAGTTTTCCTCAAGTTATACCGATACTGTCGCAGGGCAGACTTGAAAACATGGGTGCAAGCTTGTCTGGTTGCATCATCTTGGCTATCCAACTTGAACCTCGTCTGTTGAAAATTATGGGAGTCTCACTATCAGCAACCTAGAAAGTATGGGACAGAGCAAGACGATATTACTAGTTTCCATACATAACCATACTTACATATAAATGGTCAAGGAAGGTGTTGAACTGGGTTTCGTCTTTGTCATTCCTGTACTGAATCCATGTTGGGAGGATACGTACATGACACCTAACGGCAACCACTACCTCTGATACTAACTTGGCTGACTCTGTAGCATCACATGGCCTTTTTAAACCTGCCTCAAAACGGATCTCCATTCTTCCTCCTCTAGATTTAGTTAGCCTATCGAGGATTATCCCTGATGTTTGTTTCCTCTTGCGCCTAGGTGCTAGTCCAACAACGAACATAGGAAGTGTTAGTGTACATCAAACTGCGAGACTACATATAAAGAAGCATGCAACTGTAACTTGACTCCAGCAACTACCTTCTTGCTGTTGAAGCTCACAAGGTTCATCTGATATTGCCAACTCGTCTTGTGTCAAGAGTGCTTGGCAAGTAGTGTCAAGTGGCAAGGGAGCTTGGGAACGTGCTGCTAGCTCAGTTGACGCACGAGTAAGTCGTGTAGCTGGTAGTACTGTGGTAGGTCTTGCAAGAACTAGGATTGTCTCTGCTTGTTTGGTGGCAGCTATTTGTTTCTGTTTGGCTTTTTTTGCACCTCGTGTAGCATGGGATGTCGTGTTTGTAGAATTCCGCTGGACTTTGACCTTCTATTGCACCATCAATACCAGCAGAATCTGCAGGATTCATCTTCTTCTCATTCCCTGCCATTCTGCGTTTCTTCCTCTTTCTCTGTGCCATGTTAAGTCAAGCCGACAAGAAAAACGAATAAAAATTTAGTTCTTCAAAACAGATTGATGCGTGATGCAGACGAACTGAACTTTGATGTTAGACAACCACATGATAGGAGGATGTAATATGTATGAAAAACAGGACGGAAGAGATAACCAGAACTATGATGTGTAAACTAAGAAGAAGACATTTCACCAGATTAGAAGCAATGCAATGGAAGGTAGACACCATATGAAAGATGCTACAAATATCGCTCTGCCAAGTTAATAGTGTCTCATCATAAATGGTGTTTAAACAAATAAGAAGCAGTACAAGAAATAAATCATATGCAAGATGCAAACAACATCACACTACCATGTTAGAGGTCTCTCGTCATTAGTGCCATTGCATATTCACAGCTTATGATGTATAAACTAAGGAGAAGGCATTTCAACAAATTACAAGCAATGATAGCTAGACACCATATGAAAGATGCAACGAATATCACTCTACCAAGTTAAAAATGTCTCGTCATAAGTGCCATTTCAACAAATTAGTAGTACAAGCTAGAAAAGAATGTGAGATGTAACCTATATCACACTCTGAAGTCAAACGTGTCTTATGATAAGTGATTGTTGCAGGTTACACAACAGTAGTAATTTTATGTAAGAACATGGTGTGATAGACAGATATTGTATGTTCTAGAAACAGGAAGAACATGTCTTATTCAAGTATAATGTGTAAAGTAAGAAGATGGAATTCAACAAAATTAGAAGCAATACAAGCTAGACATCACACATGACATGCAACCACATATAATAGTGCCAAGTTAGAGGGAGCACCGGTGATGCTGCACTAGGGGAGACGTGCTCATCATAAACACAACTTTGTTGAGTGTCTATGCATGTGTTGTCTTGGAAATCATCTTGGGGGTGTGGAGGAGTAGAAACTATAGAGGCCCTCCGTTCGGAAGGAGCACCTTTATCCGATGCCGTGCTAACTTCCTTCCGCTTTATTGATTTTGAATTGTCAAGTAAAACGGACAACAAAAAGCAATAAAATTCTCTCTTCAGAACTCATTCATGCATGATACTGACAATCACTACTTTGATGTAAGGCAAACACATGATACCAGGATGGAATATGTACGAAAAACAGGACGGCATGGCATGTTCACAACTGTTTGTGTAAACTAAGAAGAAACCATTCCAGCAAATAAGAAGCAATGCAAGCTAGACACCACATGATAGATGCAACCAATATGACTCTGCCAAGTTAAAAGCGTCCCATCATAAATGGAATTTTAACAAATTAGAAGTAGTGCATGCTATAAATCATATGAAAGATGCAACTAATATCGCACTGCATATACTAAAGGTGTCTCGTCATATTGATTGATGCGGGATACAAAAAAACAATAGTTTTATGTAAGGACATGCTCAATAGACAGATGTACTATGTACTAAATACAGGAAGGCATGTCACATTAACAGGTATAATGTATAAGCTAAGCAGACTAGCACATGCAATTTAACCAGATTGGAAGAATTACAATCTAGACACCATATGCAACATGCAACCACATATCACGCTGCCAAGTTAGAGCAAGCACCCGCAATGCTAGTGTAGGGGAAATGCTGTGATCAACGGCAGAGCTACGTTCACTATCTTCATCTAGCATTTTTGTTTCTTGAGAATCATGTCGGGAGGCTGACGCTGCATTCTTTAAATGAGGAGTAGTCCCCTTGCCTGACTGCCTCGTCATAAGTGATTGATGAGGGATACACAAGAACATTAGTTTGATGTAAGAACATGGTTAATACACAGATGTACTAGTATGTACCAAAAACAGAAAGGCACGTCATATTCAAAGGTATAATGTGTAAGCTAAGTAGATGCAATTTAACCAAATTGGAAGCAATACAAGCTAGACATCCGGCTGGAGTGGTGAGCATGATCATCTAGGACCTGAGAGCCTGGTGGGAGGCGGGCTGCTTTGCCACCATCACAGCTTTTTAGTTGGCTTCCAGGTGATGCCTATCTTTGTTGGGCTTGTCACTAGCTCGGCCAGTGCCCTGACTAGCTATTTGTCTTCTGGTGCTCACGGGATGGTGGTTCATGTAAAAAAATATCTTTCCTTATCTTACCGACTTCGGCCTTTCGAATACAAGCTAGACACCATATGGAACATGCAACCACATATGACACCGCAAAGTTAAAGCAAGCACCTAGGATGGTGGTTCATTGCGAGCGAGGTCATCAACTCTAGAGCTATGTTTACCGTCTCCATCTGCTGACACTGCACCCTTTATAGTGCTGTAACGTGTCTTGCCTACCCGCATAAGAAGCTGGAGCGACTTCTCTCTTTTCTTTGCTGCTTCTCTTTCGGCAGGAGAGTCTGAAAAATACCCTTGCATAAAAACACAATAGTGAGAGTATGAGTGAAGTGTGTGCAGAACTAGTGCACTGTAAAAGTAGCAGATAGCAGGTGGCTGAAAAATAAATGACAGGAGACATATGATAGCTCTACAACATTGCATGGCAAACAAAATTAGATTCTACTCCGTATGATTTTGTAATATATGAGCACAGGAAATGCAGGTACTCCTCCAGCACACCACCACATGTGGTCATATCTAAGATAACAGTCGACTGAAAATAAATAGGTCAGTTGTTTTCATGGCTTGTCCGTTTTTTGATGTCATTGCTATGCTAGATCATTGCACATCCCGGTACACCGTCGGAATCATTCATATAGAGTCATATCTTTGTTCTAGATATTGAGTTGTAAGTAAATAAAAGTGTGATGATCATCATTATTAGAGCATTGCCCCAGTGAGGAAAGGATGATGGAGACTATGATTCCCCCACAAGTCGGGATGAGACTCCGGAATTTATGAAAAATAAAAGAGGCCAAAGAAGCCCAGATAAAAAAAAGAGGCCATGGAAGCCCACCAAAAAGAAAAAAAAATAAAAATAAAAAAAAAATAAAAAAATGAGAGAAAAAGAGAGAAGGGGCAATGTTACTATCCTTTTACCACACTTGTGTTTCAGAGTAGCACCATGTTCTTCATAGAGAGAGCCTCCTATGCTTTTACTTTCATATACTAGTGGGAATTTTCATTATAGAACTTGGCTTGTATATTCCAATGATGGGCTTCCTCAAATGCCCGAGGTCTTCATGAGCAAGCAAGTTGGATGCACACCCACTTAGGTTCAATTTGAGCTTTCATACACTTATAGCTCTAGTGCATCCGTTGCATGGCAATCCCTACTCACTTACATTGATATCTATTGATGGGCATCTCCATAGCCCATTGATACGCCTAGTTGATGTGAGACTTTCTCCCTTTTTGTCTTCTCCACATAACCCCCACCATCATTTTCTATTCCACCTATAGTGCTATATCCATGGCTCACGCACATGTATTGTGTGAAAGTTGAAAAAGTTTGAGATTACTAAAGTACGAAACAATTGCTTGGCTTGTCATCGGGGTTGTGCATGATTAAATACTTTGTGTGATGAAGATAGAGCAACAGCCAGACTATATGATTTTGTAGGGATAACTCTCTTTGGCCATGTTGTTTTGAAAAGACATGATTGCTTTATTGGTACGCTCGAAGTATTATTGTTTTTATGTCAAATGATAGACTATTGCTTTGAATCACTCGTGTCTTAATACTCATGCCAGGATTAGACATATGATCAAGATTATGCTAGGTAGAATTCCACATCAAAAATTATCTTTTTTATCATTTACCTGCTCGAGGACGAGCAGGAATTAAGCTTGGGGATGCTGATACATCTCCGTCGTATCTATAATTTTTTGTTGTTCCATGCCAATATTATTCAACTTTTATATACTTTTGGCAAATTTTTATACTATTTTTTGGGACTAACATATTGATCCAGTGCCCAGTGCCAGTTCCTGTCTGTTGCATGTTTTTTGTTTCGCAGAAACCCAATATCAAACGGAGTCCAAACGGGATAAAAACGGATGGAGACTTTTTTTGGAATATTTATGATTTTTGGGAAGTAAAATCAACGCGAAACGGTGTTCGGGGTGGCCACGAGACAGGGGGGCGCGCCCTCCCCCTGGGCGCGGCCTGGGGTCTCGTGGGCCACCCGTAAAGCGGTTGACGCTCTTCTTTTGGCGCAAGAAATCTAATTTTATGAGAAAGATCTGGGCGAAAGATTCACCCCAATCGGAGTTACGGATCTCCAGATATAAAGGAAACGGTGAAGGGGTAGAATCAGAGAACGTAGAAACAGAGAGATAGATCCAATCTTGGAGGGGCTCTCACCCCTCCCATGCCATGGGAGCGAAGGAACAGAGGGGAAACCCTTCCCCCATCTTGGGAGGAGGTAAAGGAAGGAGAAGAAGAAGGGGGGCCCTCTCCCCCTTGCTTCAGGTGGCGCCAGAGTGCTGCTGGGGGCCATCATCATCACCGTGATCTTCACCAACAACTTCACCGCCTTCATCACCAACTCTTCCTCCCTCTATGCAGCGGTGTAACCTCTCTCTTACCCGCTGTAATCTCTACTTAAACATGGTGCTCAACGCTATATATTATTCCCCAATGATGTATGGCTATCTTATGATGTTTGAGTAGATCCGTTTTGTCCTATGGGTTAATTGATGATCGTGATTGGTTTGAGTTGCATGTTTTATTATTGGTGCTGTCCTATTGTGCCCTCCGTATCGCGCAAGCATGAGGGATTCCCGCAGTAGGGTTTGCAATATTTTTATGATTTGCTTATGGTGGGTTGCGTGAGTGACTGAAACACAAACCCGAGTAAGTAGGTTGTTTGCGTATGGGATAAAAGGGGACTTGATACTTTAATGCTATGGTTGGGTTTTACCTTAATGAATCTTTAGTAGTTGCGGACGCTTGCTAGAGTTTCAATCATAAGTGCATATGATCCAAGTAGGGAAAGTATGTTAGCTTATGCCTCTCCCTCAAATAGAATTGCAACAATGATTACCGGTCTAGTTATCAATTGCCTTGGACAAATAACTTTCTCGTAACAAAAAACTCTCTACTAATATTTACTTTATTGCTTCTTTATCTAAACAACCCCTAGTTTATATTTACATGCTCTTTATTGTCTTGCAAACCTAGCCTTTCACACCTACGAAGTATTTCTAGTTTCATACTTGTTCTAGGTAAAGCGAACGTCAAGCATGCGTAGAGTTGTATCGGTGGTCGATAGAACTTGAGGGAATATTTATTCTACCTTTAGCTCCTCGTTGGGTTCGACACTCTTACTTATCGAAACCTGTTGCGATCCCTTACACTTGTGGGTTATCAAGTGAGTCTATGACCCATTGGGTGCGCCGGGTCAATGAAATAATACATTCCTCTGATAAGATGGATGCCGGCTCTGCAGTATTAATGTTAGAGCAAAATTGCCGTTTTGAGCCTCTGAAGATGAAGCTGGGGTGGCCCAAGCGTGACTGTCCTGACATGGGTCAGCTGATGGCGGCTCTGGTTAAGTATGCTGACTCTGATAGTACCAAGGATCCCGGGTCTGACGATGAGAGGGCAGGGAAGGGAAAGAAGAGCAGCAACGCTAAGGGCACTCAGCCTAACCCGGCCAATCAAGGCGGCAATAATAAACATAGGGCGGTTGGTAGCTTAGAGTTTGTGGCTAATGCCAATGCACAGGGCAATAATCAGCGGCGTAAGGGGAGGCCCCCTCCTCGATCGGGCGGGTCAGGTCCTACTCTTGAACAGTTGTTAAATGAACCCTGCCCGAAGCAAGACATAGAAGAGAAGCCGGCTACTCACCTGTGGAAGGATTGCACTGTCATGAAGGCCTTCAAAAATTCCAATATATTGAATGGTAATCACGGGCCAGGCCACGGTTTAGGAGGTGTTGGCTTTCATGGCCCGAACAATGCAGGTGGCGGTTCTGGTTCTGACTTTCAGGGCCACCAGAACAGTCAAGGCAATTTTAATCAGGATGGTCAAGGTGGCTACAATCAACAGTCTGGCTAGGGTGGTCAGCAGTAGCAGCAGCAGTCTGGCTATCAGAGTAATCCAAAGCAATTGAACAGTGGACAGTATCATGTTTTCACCACAAGTTTATGTAAGCGGGATCATAAGCTTCATAAGAGGGCAGTAAACACCGTTGAGCCGACCGTTCCTCGATACTTGCGATGGTATGAGCAGCCCATTACATGGAGTCGGGAGGATCACCCACCCCGGGTTGACAATCCGGGTCACTTGGCTTTGGTGGAGCACCTCAAGTTGGGGGGTACAAGTTCACTAAGGTACTCATGGGTGGAGGCAGCAGCATCAATATCCTTTATTATGAGACCTTCCGCCGTATGGGGTTAACAGATAAAAATCTTAAGCAGGCCAACACTGTTTTCCACGGTGTGGTTCCTGGTAAGTCGGCATACCAAGATGGCAAGATCGAGCTGGAGGTAGCCTTTGGAGATGAGTATGATTCCAGGGCCGAGAAGTTAACCTTTGAGGTGGTCAAGATCAGAAGCCCGTATCATGCTCTGTTTGGGCGGCCGTCTTACCCCAAGTTCATGGCACAACCGTGTTATGTGTATCTGCAGCTGAAGATGCCGGGTCATAAAGGGACCATTATAGTTCATGGCAGTCGAAAGGTGGCTCTGGAGTGCGAGGAAGGTGACGCGGCTTATGCTGAGTCAGTTTGTGTCGCAGAAGAGTTAAAATACTATAAAGACAATGTTGACCCGACAGATATGACATCCTTGAAGAAGCCCACCACAGAGCGTGAGCCAGAGATGAAGTTTAAATTGGCGGAGGATACCAAGATGGTTGATTTTGTTCCTGGCGATTCATCTAAATAGTTCAGTATCAGTGCCAATCTGGATCCCAAATAGGAAAGCGCGCTCATCGAGTTCATCCGTGAGAATCGGGACATCTTTACATGGAAACCTTCTGACATACCGGGTGTACCGAGAGAACTCGCTAAGCACACTCTCAACATTGATCCGAAGTTTAAGCCGGTGTCGGGTGGTAGGTGCGACATATGCCGACGGATGGCTTATCATTGTGGGAGCCAGTAAGACATCGCCGGTGCCTGGAAACGGGATAAGGCGAAGACATGCACGCCGATGGATCTTACCCAGGTTGGGGGCTCTCCGTGGAGATAATACCCCTACTCCTGCTCTGTGGGGTCTCTGCATGATCACTAGATTAACAAGAAGCTACAAGAGGCTCCTTGAGCTGTTCGGTGGAAGGAGGAAGAAGGGCAAGGCTAGCTATCTCCTCTCCCTACAGTGGTGTCTAAAACTATCTGAGATCAACCCTTTGCATGGGTGTCCCGGGGGGTTTATATAGACCTACCCCCGGGGGTACAATGGTAATCCGGCTGGGCGTGGGCCCTAGCCGTCAGTGTCTATGGCTGCCGGCTTCTCCGCCGGCTGCTGGGGCCCGCCGATTGGTGGGTCCCGCCGGCTGCCGGCTCATTGGTCGACAGGCCGGCCCCACCGCTTGGGGGTCTTGTCGGGGGCTGGTTACTGTTGTCTCGCCTCTGATGACGAGGGCTTTGTCGAGGTAAGCATGGCTACAGTGCCGCCGCCTTGCAGACTCTCACTGTAGCCTTACCTCGTCTTGTCTCCTTAATGGTGCGCGCATCCCGAAGAGGGGAGCAAGCCGGCTATAGGAAGCCGGCCATGCCTCAGGCTGGCTGGGGGAGGCCAGGCCGCCTTCGGGCGTCTCTCTGACCGAAGGGGCCCGCCGCCCACGGGCCATACTAACAGCCCGTCGTGGAGGGCGTCATGATCAGCATGGCAATAGTGCCACGCTGAACGGGTGATGGCTGTCCCGTACGACATACTGTAGCCATGCGTGCTACGGGATTCAGGGGTGGCAGGGTCCACTGTTTCCATGCCCCATCCCGTCATTGTTACGGGGGGTGCAGACTTTTAGGGCACGGCCCCTGGCCCCCTGCCAGGGGCCGGCCTCTTGGAGTCGGTTCTCTTGGGCCGACTTCTTGGAGTCGGTCTTTCCGTGGCCGGCTTCTTGGAGTCGGCCCTATCATGGCGTCCTTCAAGAGAGTTTAGGGCCGGGACGCCTTCCGGTAGCCGCCCTGTGAGATAGCCGGCCGGAGGGAGGTGGCCCCGCGTGTGGGGTGCTTCAAGGTTCGGTCGGCCCGTTATTTTTTCTAAGGGCCAAAGTGAGCTGGCTAGGCTACCCGTGGTCATTTACTCCGACAGTAGTCCCCGAAGCTGGTCGGGCTTCGTGGCTGAAGGGGGAATCGAGAAGCTCGGCCAGCTTCCTATCCCGAAGAGCCGGCAGCTCGGAACCGGCTTCTCTTAGGCATGCCTTCTCGGCGAAGTCTCCTTGAAATCTGAAGGCGGGAACCAGCTGGCGTGCTAGCCACGCGGCGGGCTGGACGCCCGCCTTCTGTGCGCCATGTGGCACCCTTTGGCTGGAAGGGCCTGCCAGCCCACGCACGTGACGGGACGCTGTCGCAGGCTGGGGCCCGCCACTTCCACGCCTTAGCCCGTGCGTGGATCTTTTGCGGCCCGAACCGACCGCACGTCTTCCGACGGCGGTTCCCATTCACCGTAAAGGCGCGATAATCGCAGGACGTGGGGAAGTGGGCACGGTAATCCCACGCCCCCCCTGCGTGCGCGCCTCGCCTCCTCGGCTTCGCCGCATGAGGCTACAAGTAGGGGCGGAAAGGGGGAGCGGTAGTTGTTCGCACACTCGCCCTCGCTCCACCACCACCTTCTTCTTCCTCTCCGTCACCGCAGCGGCTCTCCGCGACGCCACCGTTTCGCCACTCTTCTTAGCGCGCCGCAACCTTGCTGCCACCGCACCATGCATTCTCTGTCACCGCGCTTTCCATCGCCCTTGCGTTGCCATGGCTCCGACGTCGAGCTCCTGGGACGGCTCCAATGTCCGCGACGACCACATCGACTTCCTCTGCAAGACGCGGCGGTTGCCGGGCGAAGATCTCGTGCGGGTCCGCCTCGCGCTGGCGAGGGAGGTTTCGCCGGTGCGGGAGGAGGGCGAGCGAGTGATCTTCTACTCGCACTGCCTGCGCGGATTCGGCCTTCCCGCGAGCGGCTTCTTCCGCTCGTTTCTTGTTTTTTACCATCTTCAGCCGCACCACCTTACTCCCAACACGGTGGTGCTGCTATCGGCCTTCGTCACTCTGTGCGAAGGTTTCCTCGGCGTCCTCCCCACCATTGAGCTCTGGGGGAGTTCTTCCAGTCCAAGCTCGGCACGGTCGTTGCAGGCGTGCCGGCTCCGTGCGGCGCCTTCATCACCATCCGGAGATCCGCAGCCGACAACCCGTTCCCGCCTGTCGCATTGATCCAGTCGGCGAAGCTCTGGCAGAATTCCTATTTTTACGTGAAGAACGTCGCTCCGCACGGCGACTACGTCAACTTGCTGGCTTACGTAGCCGGACCGCCGCCTGGGAAGCAGCCCTCGTGGTCGTTTCGGGCCAGGTCGCTGACGCCTGCTGGAGCTGGTGCCGTCGCCCAGCTTCGGGTGCTGATCCAGTCAGAGCGTCTGACTGGGTCTGACTTGATAGCCGCCTTCGTCGAGCGCCGGGTACTCCCGCTCCAAGGCCGCCCTCATCTGATCTGCCAGATGAGCGGCCGTTTGACCCAAGCCGGCTGAGCACCAGGGAGATGCCTCACGACGAGGTATCTTACATGGTGAACTACATCGCCAACTGCAAGCTCACCGAGGAGTGGCAGTATGGCAAGGAGCCGTACTCTCGCGCCAACCCCCCGCCTATGGTAAGCTTTCTTTCTTTTCCTCTTTTCTTGTTGCTGAGTTCTCTCTGGCCGGCTTCTGACCAGTCGGCTTGTTTTTTAATCAGAACCCCCTCCTTTATCCTTCGGCCGGGACCGCGGGGGCGGAACGCGAGTTCGCCCCTGACCGCGTGGTGGACGACCTTGACGACCCCGACTTGGGGGCGGCCGCCCTAGACGATGATGCCGTAGGGGGAGGCGGCGAGACAGTCGGCTCCGGGTTCACCGTCGGCTTTGATGACTGGCCTGACGATGACGAGGCTGACCCTATTCTGCGCCGCCAGCCGTCGTCCGACCATCAAGGTGTCGGCCCTTCCGGTGGTCCGGCCGCGCGGGGCGGCACGTAGAAACGTCGGGCGGCTCCGACACTCTTTGGCGGGCGGCCGAAAAAGCCCAAGGGTTCCATGGCGGCGACCAAGCGGGACGAGGCGGCCGCGAAGGCGGCCCGCTTCCGCAAGGTGGTGAAGCAGCCGCAGGCGGTTTCGGCGTAAGTATTGATTTTCCCACGCCTTTCTTTCTTTCTTCAGTCAATGCTCTTTTAAGTCTTTTCTTGTTTCATCAACCAGGGCGCCGCTTTCTCTTGAGCGGACTACCGGCGCCTCCATAGTCGGCGGGGCGGGAGGATCTGTGAGTTCCCGCCGCGTAGACCCTCGCGCCAAGCTCCAAGCAACGACGGAGTGGAACGCGCGGGAGGCGCGGGAGGAGAGGGAGGCGAAGGAGCGGAGGGCAGCCGCCATCGAGGTGGCTCAGGAGACGATGGCGGAGTCGGCCGAGGCGCGGGCCGACGCGGCGGCCAAGGCCCAGGCGGAGGCCGAGGCCGCAGAGAGGGCGGCGGAGGCCCTGTGTAGCCAGCCTCCGCAGCTCGTCATCCCCCTCCGCACCGTGGCCCCCAAAATCCCGGAGCCCCCGCCAGAGGAAACCGGCCGTGACCCACCGACGATGGAGAGGGAGGGGGCGATGTAGTCATCCCGGAGGGAGAGGCGATGCCACCTCCATCGGCCTGGACGGGCCAAGGCGGCCAGCCCGAGGTGCAGCCTGAGTAGCCGGCTGGAGGCGAGCCGACTGCAAGGGCGGATCTTGTGGTCTTGTCACCGACTCGTCGGCGTGCGGGGAGGGCGGCTTCACAGCCAGACCCGCAAAGGGCCGTCGGCTCTAGCTCGTTGTCACACGACCTAGAGACGGCCAGCGTCCGCTCGCCAGGGTGGATGCCGACTGGTGGGACAACCGTGCTGAATCTGGCGGCGCAGGACGTCCGTAGCTGGCTTCAGGCTCAGGCCACCGCGTTGAAGCAGTGCACCCAAGAGTTCCTCACAACGCGGTCGATCATTCGGGTGAGTTTTATTACTCTTGATTTCTTCCGTGGGGGCACGTCAGCACCCACTGGGTGTAGTCCCCGACTTCCAAGTCGGCTGCTGAGCAGGCGGCTTGGAACTTCTCAGAAGACTTTGATTTAATGACTTGTTCTTGCTCGCACATTCGTCCTGTTTGCAGGATTATCACAACCTCCACGCCGCTACCTTCAATTCCCAGGCCCGGGAGTTGAACCAGAAAGCCGCCGATCTGACGAAGAGCCGGCGTGAGTGCTTTGTCTTTTTATCTCATGTGGGGGCGCGTCAGCGCACCCACTAGGTGTAGTCCCTGAGATTCGGGCCGACTGCTGAGCAGTCGGGTCGGATCTTTCTTGCCAACTTCTTTCTTAATTTCTTCTTCTTCATATTGGCAGGAACCAATGCCGACTTGAGGCAGCAGCTAGGCGTGGCCCAGACCGCCCTTCACACCAGGAGGGCGAGTTCAATGCCTTGGTTCAGGAGTGTGATCGTCTGGCCAAGAAACTGGCCGACCAGGAGGAGAGCCACAAGGCGGCCCTGAAGGCGGCGCAGGACAGCGAGGCCGCCCTCAAAGCCGAGTATGAGACCGAGGCGGCGAGTTGGGCTGAGGCGAGGCAGGCTCTGAGCAAAGGCTACAACCGGGTCGAGGATTTGATTGACGGTAGGCCGCCTTCTTCTTCATTCCTTTGCTTGTTCTTGTAATTTGGTTTATCTTCTGATTTGCTCTATTTCTTTCTTCTTTGTGAAGAATACTTCCCCGGCTACTCCGTCGCCGCCAACCAAGCCATCGAAGCTCATCGTGAGGCCCGGCGGCAAGCTGGGGTTGAGATCGCACTAGACGCCAACCGGTCGCTTGAGGAGCAGCTTCTGGTGATCCAAGCCCGCCTCCAGCCGGCCTACCGCATGCTCCACCGTCTTTAGCGTGTCGGAGCGCAGGTGCTGGCCGCCCTTTGGCCCGGTGAGGTAATTCCCCGCACCCCCAGCCGTACCGCCAACTGACTGGAGGTAGCAGTCGGCCGCCTCGAGGCCTGGAAGGCTTCAGCAGCTCGGTTCGGCGCCCGACGGGTGCTAGAGTTTGTCCGGGCTTGGTATCCTGGGCTGAACATGGACCAACTGCGCACCTGGCGGCAGGAGGCTGACGAGGAGCTGGAGGCAGTGCGACCGGCTATCATCCAGCGCGCCGACTTCATCGACACCAGCGCCTTTGCTCCCGAGGTAAACGAAGACGGTGTCGTGCAGCCGGAGGAATGATTCGGGCTGAACCCGGCCAACGGTGAAGACTCGGCGGAGGAGATCGACTCCATCGACGAGGGCGAAGAGGAGGAGGAGGAAGACGGCAAAGACGTTGTGCCGATGGTGAAGCAGCTAGCCAGCTTCAGCCTGATCGTGCCTCCAGCAACGAGGCGCGTGCGAATGCACCGCCTGCCACAGGTGATGATCAGGCCGAGACTCGCCAGCCGGCCACTCCTCCAGCCGACACCACCGTCTCCACCGATCTGCCCGACGCCCCAGTTGCTCCCTTGGCTTGACTCGCCGTTTTTACTTTCCTGCTTGTCACTCTTTGAACATCTTTTATTAACTTTGCGCAATTCCACCCACTGGGGGTGTATTCAAACTTTGTCGAATGCCGGCCTCTCGAAGGATTTTTGTGTAAATATTATCATGCATGTGCTTGGCTTCCATTCCTACTTTCTTTTTATCTGTCGGCTGTTTTCCTTTGCCGCCCTCCCTTGGTCGTCGCCTTCCCAGCCGGACAGCTGCTCTGCAGTCTGTGGCCGGGTAAGGAATTGGCCGTCTAGGAGGGCAAGTACTCCAGCTTTCTTAGATTGTAGCAGAGTAAGAAGGGA
>NC_041385.1:461524030-461661809 GCF_002162155.2 Triticum dicoccoides | reverse complement strand
CTTGCGTTATGTAAGTTCGTTAGTCCTTAGCCGTTTTTCATGTGGGCCTCCTTTTCCGCCTTTGGCTCTTGCTAGTCGGACAGCCGATTCTTCGAGCTGCGACTTTCACAAGAGAGGGCTTGGGTGCCGGCACATTACTTGTCTGACAGCAGGTAGAACTTGGACATAACTCAAGGCGGCAAGTCCCCGGGCCGACTAGTCGAACTCGGTGCCGGACGAAAAAGCGAATGTAGTGGCATAACCATGGGTATGATACCCGGCATTCATAGATAAAAGAGGGTAGTCCCCGAGAACTCCTCGGGGGGCCCGTTGTCTCATACTTAATACAAAAGGTAGCATGGTACATACTTCATTTTAACTGTAAAATCTTCGAAGAAGATTGGTGTCACACCCTAGCTAGTTCATGCATTAGAGTGTTGCATCATGTCTATTCCATTCAACAGAAACTTGAAATGGGGATGACAGAACCCCCAGCCCCCTCTGAATCAAACTAGGGTTTACTAAAAATATTTTCAATGAACCTGAAATGCCCTTCTAAAATGTCCATCATTTTTGTCTTGGTTCAGAAACTCTGCCAAAAGTGGTGCACAATTTTCTAGGTCATCCTAAGGTCTTTGAATTAAATCATAAGTATTTGAATTTGGACATTTAAAGTTTATAAAATATTTTAAATGTCCAAATAATCCTAAACTAAAATGTTCCATGTTTTTTATATTCTAAACAGTGGGCACGAGCAGTTTGGGGATTTTTGGAGTTGCTTAGGTATTTTTTAGAAAGTCCACAAAGCTACAGAAATAAATAGAAAACAGAAATAAAAAAGAGAGAGAGGGAAGTAACCTGGCAGCCCACCTGGCGAGCCCACCTGCCGGCCCAACCCAGCCACCGCTCTAGCGAGCTGCTTGGCTTGGCCAGGCAGGCAGCCAGGTGCTCGACGTTGGCACCAGAGCGTGCCACGCAGCTGCCCGCCGCTCTGCTTCCTCACCTCGCCGTTTTGCCGCCCTGGGTCGGTCACCCACTTCTCTCGCGAGCTCACAGACATGCCCCCTCCTTCCCAGCTCCTCTCCCTCGCTCTCCCGCACCATGGCCGACGCCACCGCAGCCGCACCACCGCTGTAGTCGCGCTCTCTGTCGTCCCTGCGCCGTGCCACCGTGTCCAGGAGCTCCGCCGCCCTCCTCTCCGTCGAGCAAGCTGAGCCCCGAGCGCTTGCTTGCCCCAAAGCCACTACACCGACCTCGTCTGACCCCGCCACCGCCGGAGATCCCTTTCGCCGTCGCTGCCACACCAGCTCATCCCCGACCGCGCCGTCTGCTCCCTCGAGACCGCTGTGAGCCCAGCTACCTTCTCCCCCTTCCCTTTCTTTCTCTCGTGCACCACAGCAAGCACACGGAGCTTCACCGCATGCACCGCCGCCGAGCTCGTCACCGACGTGTCTCCGGCCAACCACCAGCCACCCCACCATGTCCAACACATTCACTGCATCCCCAGGAGCCCAACGCACCTCACCACGAGCCTCGCTATGTCCCGTAGCCTCGGGTTCGTCTTCACCCGACTCCGGCGACCGCCAAGGTCGTTGCTGGCAACGTTTCCGGCCATCCCGAGCTCAACCACCACCACCAAGAGCTGCGGGTTGCTCCCAGGTACATGTAGATGCCCTCCACCGCTCATTTGGCCGCCGGAACGCACTAATGCACTTCCACCGCCACGTCTGGCCTCGCCGACGGCTAAACACCGGCGTGTTTGACCCTTGACTTTGACTAGGGTGGGTCCAGGTTGACTCTCCTGAGTCTATGACAAGTGGGGCCCGTTCTGCTAATTAACTTAGATTAGTACTAACTAAATTTAGTTAGTTTAAATAACCACTGACACGCGGGACCCACTGGTCATTTTGACCTGGACCAGCTCCGTTGACCACTGACATCATCCTGACGTATTGCTGACGCAGTAAGTTATTTACTGGAATTATTTCTACATACGAAATTCCAGAAAATACCTCAAACTTCAAAAAATCATAGAAATTAATTTGTAGCTCCAAATGCAAAGTGTTATATATGAAAAATGATCAGAAAAATCCAATCTATCCATATGAACTGGTTTCATGCATGTTTAATCAAGCTAACCTGCTGTTTAGCACAGAACAAGATAAAGCACTTAAAAGGGCCACTTATGAGTTTGAAACTTGAATCTTTGGTTCAAAATAGTTCAAACCCATATGGTCTTAGTTGCATTAGCCCAATACACTCATTTTGCCATGTCTCATGCATGCATCATATTGTTGCATATTGTTTGGTGATGATTGTGTATCAGTGCTCTCTGCGGCAGGTCCTGCCCCTGAGGAGAACCGTGATTACCCCAACGAAGAACAATACCAGTGCACCGACCCATCAGGCAAGCAACCAACCATTTGATCATATCGATACAATCCCATGTTCTTGCTCCTGCTCACTTTTAGTGCATTAAGACAACGCGATTCAAACTGCTGTGTGCTACGGTAGTTAAACCCATTTCCTCTGCATGACCTGTCATTGCCACAGTAACTAGATGAAACCCACTAGCATGTGTAGGAGTTGATTGAGCCATATGAATGGGTTGTTCCTACCTTGCTATGCCTGCTATGCTTAGAGTCGTGTCAGGTCTGGTTCATCTGGGTGATGGGCTGTTGAACACGATTTGGTAAAGTATCGATGAGAGGCCATGTAGGAGTACATGGTTGGTTGTTTCATTGAAGCCATCCATAAGCACTGAGATCTGTATGTGTGATTTAAGAATCAGCTACTACCATGCATTGGGCCCGAAACCAATGGACCCTCTCGGCTTCTTATTCACCCTAGTTCTCTGTCCAGGAGTTGCAAGTAGTTTCTGGTGTTTGTAGCCTACTAGAGGACGTGGACAGCGCTGACCGTGGGGTGGGTTGTGATGCGGTAGATACGTGGCCGGGTACACCGGGCACCCGTTAGGTGTCTCGGAACCCTGTTCACATTGTTCGGGGCCGTATGTGGAAACCTCGGCCGGACTCCCTGCGGATGGAACCTGAATAGGCGATAAACCTGGACTAGAGACTTAGGTGTTTAGGTAGGTCATGGCCGACACCCACGTTGGGCTTCCGCTTGAAGGTTGCCGAGTACATGTCGTGTAAACGGCAGTAAGTGGTGAGAGCGTGTATGAAGAAGTACACCCCTACAGGGTTAACATCATCTATTCGAATAGCCGCGTCCGCGGTAAAGGACTACTTGGTTGCCTATACAGTTCATAGACAAGTAAATGGAAACTACTAAAAGCCTCAAGATAAGCGTGAGTGCCGAGGATGGCTCTTCCGTAGGAAGACGGAGGTGGATCCTCGGTAGTGTATTGAAATGATGAGTAGTGGACTCGAGTGCGCAAAACCATTTCAAGTTGGAGTCTCGTAGGATAGCTTAGCCAAGAGTCAAAGCTGGCTTGCTGCAATAACCCCACCAACCCTTCTTGATAATGTGCATGTATGTAGGATCTGATGTAAGTCTTGCTGAGTACCTTTGTACTCATGTTGCTTTAATTTACATTTTACAGAAGATGCTACAACCCCTTCTGACGGGTTCTTCATAGACGTTGACATCGATGAGTAGACTGAGGCCCAGGTGGTGATCCTGAGCTTGTGAAGGACCATGTAGTATAGCTAGGCTTACCCAAGCCTCTTTTAATTTACTAGTTGTCTGTACTCAGACAAGTTACTTCCACTGTTGGCTTGTATGCTTGTATGACTTGAATGTGGGTCGTGTGTCCCGTACTTGTGTGTATGATATGTATGGCTCTCTGAGCCTCTAAATAAAGTACTTGTGTTGTAGAGTCATGTTGTGATGCCTTGTTGTATTTGCACATATCGAGCATATTGTGTGTATGATTGAAATGCTTGGTATGTGTGGGATCTGACTATCTAGTTGTTTATCTTTAGTAGCCTCTCTTACCGGGAAATGTCTCCTAGTGATTCCACTGAGCCATGGTAGCTTGCTACTGCTCCGGAATACTTAGGCTGGCCGGCATGTGTCCTTCTTCGTTCCTGTGTCTGTCCCTTCGGGGAAATTTCACGCGTTGAGTACCGGAGTCCTGTTAGCCCGGTACAGCCCGGTTTAACGGAGTCCTGCTAGCCCAGTGCTACAGCCCGGATTCACTCGCTGATGACCGATACGTTCGGTGCTAGGTCATGGATGCCTGTCCCTGTAAGTTTGTGCCACTTTGGGTTTACGACTAGCCATGTCAGCCCGGGCTCCTTATCATATGGATGCTAGCGACACTATCATATACGTGTGCTAAAAGGCGCAAACGGTCCTGGGCAAAGGTAAGGCGACACCCGTGGGAATACCGTGCGTGAGGCCACAAAGCGATATAAGGTGTTACATGCTAGATCGATGTGGCATTGAATCGGGGTCCTAACAGCGTTGGCATCAGAGCCGGACTGCCTGTAGGTTCTCCAAGCCAAACTGGTCGATGTTGAGTCTAGAAATGCTTTAGTTATATGTAGGGGAATTGATTGTGGGATGGTACATAAGGCTCTTTTTACTCCTTTACCTCATGGCATTCTGATGCGAGTCAGTCCATTCTTCCACCGGGGGTTAAGGATTAGGATCTCTTCTTTCTATCAGGTTCACATGTTACTAATCAGTAGTACCTTATAGGTTTGATGATTATAAGCCTAGTTCAATTCTACTACCCTGTTATGCTGTTAAGTTGGACCCAGAACCTTGATATGATATTGTTGAGTGTCTTTGCAATTCTTTGTAAAATGTCTCAAAATCCTTTTTCAGCATTTACAGCCGTTATGCTGTCCAAATTCTGCTAGAAATTCTAATGCCTTTGCATTGTGGTTGTGCTTTCAGATGGCCACTCGTGATCAAAACCAAGTGGTTCGCCTGACCCGGTGCATCGATGTGCCCGGTCATATGGCTATGCTAGTCCGAGTAATGATCGAGACGGGTTACCGTTGGTATCCCGAATACACGGTCGAAGAGTAGTTCCGAGACTTTATTCAAAGCCAATATCTCTACACTGTCAGGAAATTTCCCTCTTATCCTGGATCTACCGAGCCCCTCCACTGTTCCTGTGGACTCGGGGTTACCATTGAGATTGCTGTGCAAGATGCTGCCTATTCTATGATGACCATCATGCGAGTCAGGACTGGCCTGCTTCGGAACACCGACTTCCAGTATATGCCAGCTTCACTCCCTGGAGCGCAGGGGTCTCTCCGGGCTATCTATGCTGACTCCACACAGGAGGACTCACTAACTCGCACCACTGCCGAGATGCTCGAGGATAAGGACCGAGAGAATCGGGCCTTGAGACTGGAGCTTTTCAACACCCGTGCTGATCATTGGGCCACCTTGACTCGGTTTGCACCGGCTGTGCAAGCTGGATATATGGATATGAGAGATATGTATCCTGTTAGATCTGCTCTGCCGGGCATGATGGATTGGCGTGATGTGGGAGGCATCACCCACCCCGTGGTCCCCGCAGGCAACCGTTTGTTGGTCCAAGACCTCACCCTAGCCCCTATGGTCAACAGGCTCCTCAGGACCGTCTGTTCCCGGATGCTCACGTTGAACTTACAGGTTATGGAGGTGACTTCTATGAGGACTACTATGGAGATGTCTGAGTTAGTAGTAGTTTCACTAGTATTGTAATAGTTGTATTTCCACCATGCTGCGTGACCTGTGGAATATGACTTAGTGTGTATCAATTCCGGAGGTGTAGGAAAAATAATGTATAGGAGCTTGGCATGCCTCCGATGAGATGTAATCTTCCTTTCACCGTAGTAGTACTTTGTTTGGTCTTGTACTAAACCTTGTATGGTGTGTATGACGATGGAATAAAAGAAGCAGTTTCCGTATCTACCATGTCATACGGATGATCATCTTGCATTCTGAGTTATCCATTACATTCTACATTTCTATGTCAGAATCTTATCATCCTGGACTAAACCATTGTCTTGTTTTTCCTAGGATGGTCAACACCCGCAATAATCCTGCTCCCCTAGAGCAGGCCGAAGGCAGCAGAGTTGGGGAAACAAACCTGCCTCACCCTCCTTCTCTGGCCGAGGTTATGCTGGAAGCTGAGAGAAACAAGCGGGAGACCAACCGTTTGTTGGAGCGCATCGAACAGAACACATCACAGCATCAGAGGAACAACTTGGTGTCGCTCAGCGACTTCATCAAGTTACACCCACCTACCTTCCACCACTCTGTCGAACCTCTGAACGCCAATGACTAGCTTCGCATCATTACTTACAAGCTACATTCTGCACTCGTAGCTGAGGCTGATAAGGTCACCTTTGCTGCATATCATCTCGAAGGCCCTGCCAGTCTCTGGTGGGAGAACTATGAAGCTATGCGCCCAGCGGGCCATGTCACTACTTGGGCAGAATTTATTGAGACTTTCCGTGAACATCACATTCCGAAGGTCATATGGACCATAAACGTGAGGAGTTCTGCAGTTTCACCCAAGGTCGACTCTCTGTGGACGCTTACAGCAGGGAGTTCGGTAACCTAGCACGCTATGCCACCGAAGAAGTATCCACTGATGCCAAGAAGCAGGCAAGGTTCCGCAAGGGACTTAGCCCCGAGCTTCGCCGAGATCTCCGTCTGCATGAGTGCACCTCTTTTCCGAAGCTTGTGAACAAAGCCATCAGTGCTGAGATGGGTCAGACTGATTTCGAAGCAACACGCAAGCATGGCCGTGACTTGGGTTCCTCATCCGGTGCTGGACCACAGAAGCGTTGGGTGTGGGTTCCTAACACTGCCCTGCCACCCAGGTTCACACCGAGGCCATTCTATCAGGCGCCTCGTCTAGCTCAGCAGTATGCACCAGCTAAGTCCTATGGTGGGCCAACCAACAATGCTCCGCCACGCACCAGCCCCGTGACGTGCTTCAAGTGTCGGGAATCGGGCCACTACATGCGCGAGTGTCCCCAGACCAACCCCAACCAGTCTGGAAAGGCTGTTGGCGGTGGCAAGCCAGCTGGGAAGGTGTACTACGCCAAGGCGGCCACCACTGCACGTGGCCATGTGAATTGTGTCTCAGCTGAAGAGGCTCAAGAGGATCCCAACGTCGTTCTCGGTACGCTCCTTGTTAATTGCCACCCGGCATCTGTTCTTTTTGATACTGGAGCATCTCATTCATTCATATCTGAAAACTATGCTCGCTTGCATAACACCGCATTCTATGACATGCCTTCCACCATGGAAATCTCTACTCCTGGTTCTAGATGGCAAATCTCTAGAGTAAGCCATGGGAATGAAATTCAGGTCGACAAACTTGTTTTCCTTGCATCTTTAATAGCTCTCAAATCTTCGGACATTAATATCATCTTGGGTATGGACTGGATGTCAGCCCATCATGCCAAGATTGATTGCTTCTCTAGAACTGTTCAACTTAAGCACCCTTCGGGAAAGATAGTCAATGTTTTGACCCGAGTAGCCAAGCGACAGTTGTATTCTCTTAATGCTAGTCCCCTGCCAGACCTCGGAGACGTTCCGGTAGTCCGTGACTTTCTGAATGTCTTTCCAGAAGAATTGCCAGGTGTCCCACCTGACAAAGATGTCGAGTTCGTGATAGATCTCATTCCAGGAACTGTCCCAATTTCCAGAAGACCCTATAAGATGGCACCACTAGAACTAGCCGAACTTAAGAAACAACTTGATGAGTCCTTGAAAAAGGGTTTCATCCGCCCTAGTTCATCTCCATGGGCTTGCCCCGTCCTCTTCGTCAAGAAGAAGGATGGTACGGACCGGATGGTTGTAGATTATCGACCCGTCAACTTGGTCACAATAAAGAACAAGTATCCGCTCCCCAGGATCAACGATCTGTATGATCAGCTTGCTGGATCCTCAGTCTTCTCTAAGATGGATTTGAGGTTGGGCTACCATCAAATCAAATTCCGGAAAGGGGACATTCCCAAAACGGCCTTTGTTACTCATTACGGCCAATACGAGTACACCGTCATGTCCTTCGGTTTAACCAATGCTCCAGCCACCTTCTCTCGGTTAATGAACTCAATCTTCATGGAGTATTTGGATAAATTCGTCGTGGTTTACTTCGATGATATACTCATCTACTCCAAGAACGAGGAAGAACATGCTGAACATCTAAGGCTAGTGTTGATGAAACTTCGAGAGCATCGCCTTTATGCCAAGTTCTCTAAATGCGAATTTTGGTTGCCAGAAGTGACCTATCTAGGACATGTAATCTCTTGTAAAGGTATTGCTGTCAATCCCGAGCGAGTTCAAGCCGTCCTTAATTGGACTCCACCTGAATCGGTCAAGCAAGTTCGGAGTTTCCTTGGCTTAGCGAGCTATTGTCGCCGCTTTGTCAAGAATTTCTCCAAAGTTGCTAAACCTCTAACCGAACTCCTCAAGAAAGATAAAAAGTTCGAGTGGACTCCACAATGTGAGCACAGTTTCCAGGAACTGAAAAGATGCCTGACTTCTGCTCCCGTATTGGTACCACCAGACTTCTCCAAGGACTTTGTTATCTATTGCGACGCCTCGCGACAAGGACTAGGTTGCATTCTCATGCAAGATCGACACGTAATTGCTTATGCTTCACGACAATTACACCCACATGAGGAAAATTACCCTACTCATGATCTAGAGCTTGCAGCTGTAGTCCATGCACTCAAAACCTGGCGACATTACCTCATCGGTAATCGTTGCGAAATCTTCACTGATCACCAAAGTCTGAAGTATATATTTACCCAACCGAATTTGAATCTCAGGCAAAGACGTTGGGTCGAGTTGATCACAGATTTCGACTTAGGGTTAACTTACACCCCAGGAAAAGCCAACGTCATGGCTGATGCGCTAAGTCGTAAATCTTATTACAACAATCTAATGTTGCAACAAAGTCAACCACTTCTCCACGAGGAATTCCGGAAGATTAACCTTCACATTGTTCCTCAAGGATACCTTTCCAGCTTGGTGGCGAAACCTACCCTTACGGATCAGATCATCAAAGCGCAGAAGGGAGATCCGAAGATTTCCCGTATCAAAAGAAACATCAAGAAAGGAGTTGCGAATTGTTTCTCCATTGATGATCAAGGAGTCGTATACTTCCGGAACCATCTAGTGGTTCCCAAAGTGCGAAACCTGAGGCGATTGATCCTTAAGGAAGCTCATGAATCTCCTCTCACCATTCATCCCGGTAGCACTAAGATGTATCAGGACCTACGCCAGAGGTTCTGGTGGACTAGGATGAAGATAGAAATTGCTCAATATATTGCTAACTGCGACGTCTGTCGTCGTGTAAAAGCAGAGCATCAACGGCCTACTGGCACCCTTCAACCTCTAGCTATTGCTGAATGGAAATGGGACAAAATTGGTATGGACTTCATTACCGGTTTTCCCAGGACCAAGAGAGGGAATAATGCTATCTTCGTCGTTATCGACCGTCTTTCCAAGGTGGCCCATTTCTTACCTGTTCGCGAGAGTATAACCGCTAGTCAATTAGCAGACTTGTACATCTCCCGAATAGTGTCTCCCCATGGTGTTCCATTGGAAATTAACTCAGATCGAGGAAGTCTCTTCACCTCCCGATTTTGGGAAAGTTTCTAAAATGCTATGGGAACCCGCCTTTCCTTTAGCACTGCCTTTCACCCTCAATCAAGTGGTCAAGTAGAGCGTGTCAACCAGATTCTAGAAGACATGCTTCGAGCTTCTGTTATCTCATTCGGAATGGATTGGGAGAAATGCCTTCCATTTCCCGAATTTTCTTATAACAACAGCTATCAATCTAGCTTGGGTAAAGCCCCTTTTGAAGTTCTCTATGTACGAAGGTGTCGAACGCCTCTTAACTGGTCAGAAACCGGGGAAAGACAATTCTTTGGCCTGGATATGATCCAGGAAGCAGAAGAGCAAGTTCGCATCGTTCGTGAAAAGTTGAAAACAGCCCAATCTCATCAAAAGAGTCAATATGACAGAAAACATAAGGCTATGACTTTTGAAGTTGACGAGAAGGCTTACCTTCGGGTTACTCCTCTGAAGGGAACCCATCGTTTCGGTATCAAAGGCAAATTGGCTCCTTACTACATTGGACCCTTTCGCATTCTTGCCAAACGAGGAGAAGTTGCCTACCAGTTGGAACTACCTCCCCATCTCTCCAGATTCCACGATGTCTTCCACGTCTCTCAACTCAGGCGTTGCTTCTCGGATCCTATCCGTGGAGTGGACCATGAAACGCTTGATCTTCAAGATAATCTCACGTATCGAGAGTACCCCGTTCGTATCCTCGATCAAGCCGAGCATACCACTCGACGACATAATATCAAGTTTCTCAAGGTTCAATGGTCGCACCATTCTGAGAAAGAAGCAACTTGGGAAAGGGAGGATCGTCTTCGACTCGAGTATCCCGCCTTCTTCCCGGAGGATCCTAAATCTCGGGACGAGATTCTTTTGAGTGGGGGTGAGTTGTCACACCCTAGCTAGTTCATGCATTAGAGTGTTGCATCATGTCTATTCCATTCAACAGAAACTTGGAATGGGGATGACAGAACCCCCAGCCCCCTCTGAATCCAACTAGGGTTTACTAAAAATATTTTCAATGAACCTGAAATGCCCTTCTAAAATGTCCATAATTTTTGTCTTGGTTCAGAACCTCTGCCAAAAGTGGTGCACAATTTTCTTGGTCATCCTAAGGTCTTTGAATTAAATCATAAGTATTTGAATGTGGACATTTAAAGTTTATAAAATATTTCAAATGTCCAAATAATCCTAAACTAAAATGTTCCATGTTGTTTATATTCTAAACAGTGGGCATGAGCAGTTTGGGGATTTTTGGAGTTGCTTAGGTATTTTTAGAAAGTCCACAAAGCTACAGAAATAAATAGAAAATAGAAATAAAAAAAGAGAGGGAACTAACCTGGCAGCCCACCTGGCGAGCCCATCTGCCGGCCCAGCCCAGCCACCGCTCCAGCGAGCTGCTTGGCTTGGCCAGGCAGGCAGCCAGGTGCTCGACGTCGGCACCAGAGCGTGCCACGCAGCTGCCCGCCGCTCTGCTTCCTCCCATCGCCGTTCTGCCACCCTGGGTCGGTCACCCACTTCTCCCCCGAGCTCACAGACACACATCCTCCTTCCCAGCTCCTCTCCCTCGCTCTCCCGCACCATGGCCGACGCCACCGCAGCCGCACCGTCGCCGTAGTCGCGCTCTCCGTCGTCCCTGCACCATGCCACCGTGTCCAGGAGCTCCGCCGCCCTCCTCTCCGTCGAGCAAGCCGAGCCCCGAGCGCTCGCTTGCCCCGAAGCCCGCCACCGCTGCAGATCTCTTTCGCCGTTGCCGCCACACCAGCTCGTCCCCGACTGCGCCGTCTGCTCCCTCGAGACCGCCGTGAGCCCAGCTACCTTCTCCCTCTTCCCTTTCTTGCTCTCGTGCACCACAGCAAGCACACGGAGCTTCACCGCACGCACCGCCGCCGAGCTCGTCGACGACGTGTCTCCGGCCAACCACTGGCCACCCCACCATGTCCAACACATTCACTGCATCCCCAGGAGCCCAACGCACCTCACCACGAGCCTCGCCGTGTCCCGTAGCCTCGGGTTCGTCTTCACCCGACTCCGGCGACCGCCAAGGTCGTTGCCGGCAACGTTTCTGGCCACCCCGAGCTCAACCACCACCACCAAGAGTTGTGGGTTGCTCCCAGCTACACGTAGATGCCCTCCGCCGCTCATTTGGCCGCCGGAACGCACTAATGCACTTCCACCACCGCGTCTGGCCTCGCCGCCGGCTAAACGCCGGCGTGTTTGACCCTTGACTTTGACTAGGGTGGGCCCAGGCTGACTCTCCTGAGTCTATGACAAGTGGGGCCCGTTCTGCTAATTAACTTAGATTAGTACTAACTAAATTTAGTTAGTTTAAATAACCACTGACATGCGGGACCCACTGGTCAGCTTGACCTGGACCAGCTCCGTTGACCACTGACGTCATCCTGACGTATTGCTGACGCAGTAAGTTATTTACTGGAATTATTTCTACACAGGAAATTCCAGAAAATACCTCAAACTTCAAAAAATCATAGAAATTAATCTGTAGCTCCAAATGCAAAGTGTTATATATGAAAAATGATCAGAAAAATCCAATCTATCCATATGTACTGGTTTCATGCATGTTTAATCAAGCTAACCTGTTGTTTAGCACAGAACAAGATAAAGCACTTAAAAGGGCCACTTATGAGTTTGAAACTTGAATCTTTGGTTCAAAATAGTTCAAACCCATCTGGTCTTAGTTGCATTAGCCCAATACACTCATTTTGCCATGTCTCATGCATGCATCATATTGTTGCATATTGTTTGGTGATGATTGTGTATCAGTGCTCTCTGCGGTAGGTCCTGCCCCTGAGGAGTACCGTGATTACCCCAACGAAGAACAATACCAGTGCACCGACCCATCAAGCAAGCAACCAACCATTTGATCATATCGATACAATCCCATGTTCTTGCTCCTGCTCCCTTTTACTGCATTAAGACAACACGATTCAAACTGTTTTGTGCTACGGTAGTTGAATCCATTTCCTCTGCATGACATGTCATTGCCACAGTAACTAGATGAAACCCACTAGCATGTGTAGGAGTTGATTGAGCCATATGAATGTGTTGTTCCTACCTTGATATGCCTGCTATGCTTAGAGTCGTGTCGGGTCTGGTTCATCTGGGTGATGGGCTAGAGTGAAATGATTGTGTCAGTATGAGAGTAATGTGTTGAACACAATTTGGTAAAGGTATCGATGAGAGGCCATGTAGGAGTACATGGTGGGTTGTTTCATTGAAGCCGTCCTTAAGCACTGAGATCTGTATGTGTGATTTAAGAATCAGCTACTACCATGCATTGGGCCGAAACCAATGGACCCTCTCGGCTTCTTATTCACCCTAGTTCTCTGTCCAGGAGTTGCAAGTAGTTTCTGGTGTTTGTAGCCTACTGGAGGCCATGGACAGTGCTGACCGTGGGGTGGGTGTGATGCGATAGGTACATGGCCGGGTACACCGGGCACCCGTTAGGTGTCTCGGAACCCTGTTCACATCGTTCGGGGCCGTATGTGGAAACCTCGGCCGGACTCCCTGTGGATGGAACCTGAATAGGCGATAAACCTGGACTAGAGACTTAGGTTTTAGGTAGGTCATGGACGACACCCACGTTGGGCTTCCGCTTGAAGGTTGCCGAGTACATGTCGTGTAAACAACAGTAAGTGGTGAGAGCGTGTATGAAGAAGTACACCCCTGCAGGGTTAACATCATCTATTCGAATAGCCGCGTCCGCGGTAAAGGACTACTTGGTTGCCTATACAGTTCATAGACAAGTAAATGTAAACTACTAAAAGCCTCAAGATAAGAGTGAGTGCCGAGGATGGCTCTTCCGTAGGAAGACGGAGGTGGATCCTCGGTAGTGTATTGAAATGATGAGTAGTGGACCTCGAGTGCGCAAAACCATTTCAAGTTGGAGTCTCGTAGGATAGCTTAGCCAAGAGTCAAAGCTGGCTTGCTGCAATAACCCCACCAACCCTTCTTGATAATGTGCATGTATGTAGGATCTGATGTAAGTCTTGCTGAGTACCTTTGTACTCATGTTGCTTTAATTTACATTTTACAGAAGATGCTACAACCCCTTCTGACGGGTTCTTCGTAGACGTTGACATCGATGAGTAGACTGAGGCCCAGGTGGTGATCCTGAGCTTGTGAAGGACCATGTAGTATAGCTAGGCTTACCCAATCCTCTTTTAATTTACTAGTTGTCTGTACTCAGACAAGTTACTTCCGCTGTTGGCTTGTATGCTTGTATGACTTGAATGTGGGTCGTGTGACCCATACTTGTGTGTATGCTATATATGGCTGTCTGAGCCTCTAAATAGAGTACTTGTGTTGTAGAGTCATGTTGTGATGCCTTATTGTATTTGCACATATCGAGCATATTGTGTGTATGATTGAAATGCTTGGTATGTGTGGGATCTGACTATCTAGTTGTTTATCTTTAGTAGCCTCTCTTACCAGGAAATGTCTCCTAGTGCTTCCACTGAGCCATGGTAGCTTGCTACTGCTCCGGAACACTTAGGATGGCCGGCATGTATCCTTCTTCGTTCCTGTGTCTGTCCCTTCGGGGAAAAGTCACGCGTTGAGTACCGGAGTCCTGTTAGCCTGCTACAGCCCGGTTTACCGGAGTCCTGCTAGCACAGTGCTACAGCCCGGATTCACTCGCTGATGACCGACACGTTCGATGCTGGGTCATGGATGCCTGTCCCTGTAAGTCTGTGCCACTTTGGGTTTACGACTAGCCATGTCAGCCCGGGCTCCTTATCATATGGATGCTAGCGACACTATCATATACGTGTGCCAAAAGGCGCAAACGGTCCCGGGCAAAGGTAAGGCGACACCCGTGGGAATACCATGCGTGAGGCCGCAAAGTGATATGAGGTGTTACATGCTAGATCGATGTGGCATTGAGTCGGGGTCCTGACAATTCGTGTTCCATGGTCGCTCTGACTCCTTGCCGGAATCGTCTCTCTTGCGTGCCTTCGGCTTCTGCGCGTCGATCAGGTAGTAGGAGTCGTTGCCTATAGCCCGACTGATGACGAAGGGGCCTTCCCAAGGGGCCGAGAGCTTGTGTTGGCCGGCTGTTCGCTAGATCAGCCGGAGCACAAGATCACCCTCTTGGAAAGATGTTGACTTGACCCTCAGACTGTGGTAACGATGTAGACCCTGCTGGTAGGTGGCGGACCGGCTGAGGGCTAACCGCCGGCTTTCTTCCAGCAAGTCGACGCCGTCTTCTCATGCTTCCTTGGCCTCCGGTTCCGTGTACATGGTGACCCGAGGTGAGTCGAAATCGATGTCAGTTGGGATGACAGCCTCGGCACCATATACAAGGAAGAAAGGGATGAAGCCGGTTGACATGTTCGGGGTAGTGCGCAGACTCCAAAGGATGGCCGGCAGCTCGTCGAGCCAGCAGCCGGCCGAACACTCCAGTGGCACGACTAGTCGGGGCTTTATGCCGGAGAGGATGAGGCCGTTTGCTCGCTCGACTTGGCCGTTTGACTGCGGGTGGGCAACGGATGCTAAGTCCAGTCGGATGCCCTGTGTCGCGCAGAAACGTGCTAGTGCTCCTTGGCAAAATTCGTGCCATTGTCGGTGATGATGCTATGTGGTACTCCATACCGAGTTGTAATATCTGGAATGAATGTCACGGCAGTCGGCCCATTCAGTTTCTTGATCGGCTTTGCTTCAATCCACTTGGTAAATTTGTCCACGGTGGCAAGCAGATGTGTCATGCCGCCGCGCGCCGTCTTGAATGGGCCGACCATGTCCAGCCCCCAAACGGCAAAAGGCCAAGTGAGGGGGATGGTCTTGAGTGCAGAAGCCGCAGGTGTTGCTTGGAGCCCAAGATTTGGCACCCTTTGCAGTGTTTGACTAACTCCTTGGCATCCTCCAAAGCAGTCGGCCAGAAGAATCCATGGCGGTAAGCTTTGGCGACGAGTGCCCTTGAGGCGGCATGGTGGCCGCATTCGCCTTGGTGGATGTCTTCGAGGATTGCTACGCCTTTCTTTGGCTCGACGTAGCGCTGGAAGACTCCAGTAACACTTCGCCTAACAATCTCTTGGTTCATTATTGTGTATGCTCCTGCTCGGCGTTGGACTTGTCTTGCTGAAATTTTGTCAGTCGGCAGCTCTCCATTTATCAGGAAGTGGAGGATGGGTTGGGCCCATGATGGAGTCGTGACTTCTTCTATCACCAAAACGGCTACTGCAACCAGGGTGGGCCGGCTGGGTTGTGAGGAGTTGGAGTCGGCCGCCGCCTGCTGTGTTGGCGCAGTCCCCGGGCCGGGTTCGACTATGGCAGTCCCCGAGCCGGCTGTCAAAGTCCCCGAGCCGCCTGCTTGGTTCTCTAAGTTGGATCCGACTGCGTCAGGGTCAGGCGGCACGAAGATGGAACTGGATTCCAAAGACGGCTTGACAGACGGCTTGAGGAGGCGTTGGAGGGCGACGCCGGTTGGTATAGCTTGCCGAGTGGAGCCTATTCGTGCAAGGGCATCTGCTTGCTCGTTGTCGGCCCGTGGCATGTGGAGGAACTCGCACCCCTCAAAGTATCTGCTGATCTGCTGAACGAGGAAGCGGTAGCTTGCCATGTTTGCGTCCTTGGCGTCCCAGTCACCGGATGATTGCTGGACCACCAAATCCGAGTCGCCATAGCACAGGATCCAGCGGATGCCGAGTTCTTTGGCCAGCCGGAGCCCATGTATGAGCGCCTTGTACTCGGCCACATTGTTGGAGGCGGCAAAATGGATTTTTAATGTGTATCTGAGTTTGTCGCCTTTGGGAGAGGTGAGGACGATGCCGGCTCCCAAGCCGGTACGCATCTTGGATCCGTCAAAGTTCATCCGCCAATGAGTGGAGTCGGGGGCCGGTGGCAGGTACTGGGTCTCGGCCCAGTCGACGAGGAAGTCGGCCAATGCTTGGGACTTGATGGCGGTGCGGGGCTGGTAGTAGATCGTGTAGGGAGCCAGCGCAATGGCCCACTTCGCCACTCGGCCAGATGCATCCCGGCTGCCTATGATCTCGGCGAGCAGGGCAGTGCATACGATCGTGATGGGATGTTCTTGAAAGTAGGGCTTGAGTTTCTTGGAGGCGAAATACACACCATAGCACATCTTCTGATAGTGCGGGTAGTTCTGCTTCGAGGTGGACAGTACTTTTTTCAAATAATACACCAGCCTCTGGACTTGCTGAGCTCGGCCTTCTTCTGGATGCTGGACCACGATAACTGTGCTGACCACCCGGCTAGTGGCGGCAATGTAGAGGAACATGGGCTCTTTCTCAGTTGGGGCCACCAAGACAGGCGGTGTGGACAACATCTTCTTCAGCTTGTGGAAAGCTTGGTCCGCCTAGTCATTCCACTCGAAGTGAGTGGACTTCTTCATGAGTCAGTAGAGGGGGAGAGCCTTCTCTCCGAGGCGGCTGATGAAGCGGTTCAAAGATGCTAGGCATCCAGTGAACTTTTGGACGTCTCGCAGCTTGGTGGGAATCTTCATTCTCTCTATGGCCATGATCTTCACTGGGTTGCATTCGATGCCGCGTTCGGAGTCCAGGAAGCCTAGAAGCTGGCCGGCTGGTACCCCGAACACGCATTTCTCCGGGTTGAGCTTAATTTGAAACCGGCGCAAATTCTCAAAGGTCTCCTTGAGGTCTTCCACCAAGGTGTCACATTTCCCCGTCTTCACCACAGCATCGTCTACGTAGACATGGGCATTTCTGTCGAGTTGCTTGAGGAGGCATTTCTGCATGCAACGCTGAAAAGTGGCACCAACATTTCTCAAGCCGAATGTCATAGTCAGGTAACAGAAAGCTCCGAATGGGGTGATGAAGGCGGTCTTCAAGCGGTCAGTTGGGTCCAATTTTATCTGGTGGTAGCCCGAGTAAGCATCCAAAAAACTCAGCAGCTCGCATCCGACTGTGGAGTCTATCACTTGATCAATCCTTGGCAGAGCAAAAGGATCTTTAGGGTAGGCTTTGTTGAGTCTAGTGTAGTCAATGCACATGCGCCACTGCTTGTTCTTCTTCAACACCAGGACCGGGTTGGCAAGCCATTCTGGAAAGAACACCTCCATAATGAAGCTGGCTGCCAGAAGCCGGGCTATTTCTTGTCCGACTACTCTTCTCTTCTCTTCTGACAGGTGGCGCAAGGGCTGCCTGACCGGCTTGGCGTCAGATCGGACGTGTAGCTTGTGCTCGGCAAAATCCGTCGGGACACCCGGGATGTCTTTGGGAGACCATGCGAAGATGTCCCGATTCTTACGGAGGAAATCGACGAGCTCGCCTTCCTATTTGCTGTCGAGGCCGGAGCCTACAACAGCGTACCTCTCTGGGTGCTCCGGGTCCAGGGGTATCTTCTTTGTCTCTCTGGACGGCTGGAAAGAACCTTGAGCATCACATTCCTTGGGGTTAGGGGATAGGGCCGGCTGCTTGCCAGCCATGGCCACAACTCGATTCAACATCTTCCTCTCTTCAGCAATCACAAGGGACTCGGCCAGCCGGCTACTAGCTGCTGCACACTAGAAGACTTCTTGTAGTCTCCGACTATGGTGATGATGCCCTTGGAACTCACCATCTTCATCTTGTGGTAGGCGTAGTGGGGCACAGCCATAAACTTGGCCAAAGCTGGTCGGCCAAGCAACGCGTGGTATGGGCTCTCCAGATCCACTACCTCAAACCATATTGCTTCTCGACGGAAATGATCCTTGCCCCCCAAAGAGGACAGCCATCTTGATCTTGCTGATTGGTGAGCAGGATAGGCCGGGTACGATGCCATGGAACATAGTCTGGCTTGGCATAAGCTGCTTCGGCTTGATGTTGAGCTTCTCCATGGTATCTCGGTACAGTATGTTGATGCTGCTCCCGCCATCTATCAGCATGCGGGAGAAACGGGCAGCTCGCCTTTCTGTCGCGAGGGTGGCGTCCAAAACCAATGCATAGGATCCAGGAGACGGCATCACCTCTGGGTGATCGGCCTGGCTCCAGCTGATGGGCTTCTCCGACCAATGCATAAACTCAGGGTTATTGGAGGCGACCGCATTGACTTCTTGCTGTTGTCGGTGCCGGCTGCGCCGATCTTCTATCTGGCTTGTAAAGACGACGTAGGCGACATGTTTGTCAGGGAACTCGTCTTGGATAGCTCCGACTGCTGGCCGAGCGGCCGGCTGCTGTGGGGCAGGAGGCGGCTGGCCTGCAGGCGGAGGCGGCAACAACCCCTCGCCCTTGGAGATTTGTGTGAGCACATGGCACTTCCGAGTTGTGTGGTTGGACGGCTTCGCGCCGCTGTGGAACTTGCACAGAGCATCGAGGGTTTGCTCGTAGGAGAAAGCCGGCCGCCAAGCCTGTCGGATTTCGGGTTCCGGTAGACCCTTGAGGTTCGAACACTGGGGTGCACGCGGAGATCACACCCCCAGCCTACTCATGTCTCACCGCCTCGCTAGGATCTAAACTACACGAAGAACAACTCAAAGGACATGAGATTTATACTGGTTCAGGCCACCATTGTGGTGTAATACCCTACTCCAGTGTGTGGTGTGGTGGATTGCCTCTGGGGCTGATGATGAACAATATAAAGGGAAGAATAGCCTCGCGAGGGTCTGTTCTTATGGTTGTGTTGTCCCTTCGGAGGGGGCGATTTGAGATGCCTCTATACTATGGTGGCTAGTCCTATTTATAGGCGAAGGCCCCGGGCCTCTTGCCAAATATTGAGCGGGAAGGGCGCCAACAATTGGCCATTTTGAAGGGGAACATCTAGTACACTTATCTTGACTAAAGTTGGTCCTCGCCTGCCAAAGACCCTGACGATGACGCTGGCTTGGGCTCCACGATGACCTCCGTTCTGCCGTCCTGCTGGTCTTGGTCTTGTTGCACCGAAATGGTTGCCTTTGCTTGATGCCCTTGCCTGCGCTTACCCCCTTTTCACCACAGGGGAAACAAGGACTCTGCGCAGGCCGGCGCCCGCCTGGCGCCCGCCTGGCGCCCGCCTGGCCTTGGTCGTCATGGCTTGCATCACAGGCACCTCGTGAGGTACCCTGCCTTGATCTCTCCGCCTCCTCGCGAGCCAGCCTGATGAGGCCGTGCTTGAGGAAGCCTCGTGTCGTCCTTCCCCATGAGGCTTGGCCCCTCGCGAGGGTCTTGAGCATGTGTTGATGAAGATGGGCCGTACTGGGCCACGCCGCAGGCCGCAGGCAGGCAAGTCTGGGTACCCCCATTCCCAGAACGCTGACAGTAGCCCCCGGGCCCAAGGCGCGCTTGGACTTGGCTTAGTAGAGAAGCGAAGAGGCAAGTGCGAAGCGCCGCGGGCCCCAGGAGCCCGCGTCCTTGGGCGCCACGTGGCGGTTGACTGGACGTGGGCGTCCTGGCTCCCCCACGGCACCTTGGCAACTGCACAAACTGATAAGGGAGCGGCACCCGTCTAGGCTTACCTTCTTTGCCTTCTCCTTCAATGCCCAGATCCCCTTTCTTGCTCCCGCCCTTCTTGCTTCCGAAATCTCCAGATCTACTCCAACCCTGCAGCCTAGTAAGGCATGGCGCCTCGCCCGACCCCAGCCAGATCATGGTACTCGCCCGCCTTGGATCCTCCGAATGTGTTGGAGAAGAATCTTGCTCGGACGCGCCAGATGGTGGCGGCGCAAGGCAACAACGGGGCGGGCGCGCTCAAGGCCGGCTATGCCCTTCCTGAGGGCAGAGGAAGCACCTTCTACCTGCTCTTCATGAGCGCCATCGCCGCTGGTCTGGTGCCCCCTTTTTCTAAGTTCTTCCTTTCTGTTCTCCACCATTACAACTGCAAGCTCTGCACCTCCATCCCAACTCCGTTCTTCTCTTGGCGATTTTCGCCTACTACTACGAGGATCATGTCGGGGTGAGGCCTTCGGTGGCCTTGCTGCGCCATTACTTCTACCTTCGGGTCTCCCGCGGCCCCATCACCGCGTGCGCGAGCTTTGTCGCGCATGGCAGTTCTAACGCCATCTCGAAGCCCGGGAAGAGAACCGAGGGCTTCAGGAGCAAGTGGGTCATGGTGGATGCTGGGCGCACCCACTCCCGGCTGATTCTGCCCACGGGGAAGCCCAAGTCTGTTGACGCTTGGTCCTGCGCGGAGCTCGTTGATCCCCGCGCGAGGCCGGTGCTGGAGAAGATGGACGCGGACCTGTGGCCGGACAACATGGCGACGGCAAAACTGACCGGGGCGTCGCTCCTGAGGGAGTTTCTGGAGCATCGGGTGGCTCCACTCCGGGAAAACTCGCTTCCGCTGTGGAAGCTTGGGAGGGCCGATGCCACCCTTCGCTCGAACCCCGAAGCCCTGGCCGACAAGGATCTGGCCGCGGTCCTCCAATCTTTGGTTGGGGGAAACATGGCGAGGTTGGAGGATGCTCCCGTGCCCTTGTTCCTTCAGGATGATTGGGAGCAGGTTGTGAACTCCATGTCCGCTTTCAACGAGGGCGGGCCTATGCCCGCAGAGGTTCCTGAGGACCCGGCGGCCCTGGCGACGGTGAATGTATCCTCCAGCGACTCCAGCAGAGAGGATGAAGAAGAGGAGGACGAGGACAAGGAGCCCGATTCGGAGGCGACCGACGGGGAGTCGAGAATACCCCTCTCTCGGCGTAGGTACTACACTCTTCGCCTCATTCCGGATGATGACGAGGACAGCGACGAGCGGGGTGGCGAGAGCTCGCCCCTGATCCCGAAGAAGGACAGGACGGGGCTGGTTCCCCGCGGGTCCGCTCCGACTCCGAGGCGATCCGTAGACATGCCTCCTGCTCCCGAGCCTCTTGAAGTTGACCCCAGCATCCGGCTCTCGGGCTTCAAGTTCGGCCGGAGGTTGCTTGAGCCCGCGAGCGACGACGAGTAAGTGCTCGATTCTCGATTGCTTCCTGCTTTGTTGTTGAGGCTTGACGTCCATATTCCTTGGCTAGGCCGGTGCCTGCGGCGAAGAAGTTGAAGGGGGATCCTGAGGCTTCATCCGAGGCAGCACCCCCATCCGCGGGAGAAGGGGGTGACAAGACGCGGGCCTCTCCTTCCCGGTCGTAGTCGCGAGGCTTGGCGGGGCCAGCTGGAGTGAGCTCAGCCCCCATGGCCCAAGCGATTCCCGCGGTGCCTTTGCCTGATGCCACTGCCGCAGTCATCGGGGGTAGAAGGCCCTGACTCATGGCGCTGTGATTACGCTGCCATCTTCGCCTCCTACTCCACCAACCGCTGTCTCTCCGGCTCCTCCTACTGTTCTGGATCGTGCTGCTGCTGAGCTGGACTGTCTGCGGAAAGATCTTCTGGGCGCCGACCCTCGCTTGGTGGCCGGGCGCCTGGAATTGGTCTCTGGCTAGGTCCGCTCTGATGCTTCAGTCCGATCGGCGTTGGCTCAGGCCGCTACAGCCTGCGACGAGGAGAAGCAGGCCGTCTTTGAGGTGAAGGCCGCTCACGATGCTGCCTTGGGTGAGGTTGCGGATGTCCAGGGCCGCTACAAGGTGCTGGAGAGCGAACTGCAAGGCCTGCGCGACCAGCTTGTCGAGGAGGCCCGTGTCCGCCAGGAGAAGGAGGAAGGCATGAAGGCCCGCGAGGCTGCCGCCAAGGACCGGGATGCCGAGCTTGACGAACGCTAAGGACGCTTGGGTGCCCTGGAGCAGGCGTTGGAGGTGAAGAAGATCGAGCTGGACGGCAAGGCGCGGGTCCTGGCCGAGGACCGCGTGGCCTTCACGAAGCTGGAGGTGAAGGCTCGCACCCTGCTGAAGTCGCTGTATGACAGCGGCCTAGAAAGCCCGCTGGCCGGTGCTGAGGAGGGCCCCACCAAGTTGCTTCCCTTCCTGGTCCGCGCCCTTGAAGATATCGCCCTCGGCCTTGGCCCTACGGCTGAGGCTAAGGCGCGCATCCTTTCTTCTATGGTGCTAACGCGTGTCCTTACCCACGTCTACCTCCGCGACCCCAACATCGACCTCGACAGCCTGCTGGAGCCTGTGAGCGGCGAGCTTGCCGCCGTCACTGCCGAGGCCGTGAAGGGTCGCGCGGAGGCTCTGCTCGCAAAGTTCTAGGCCTTCAGCACCAAGCCGAAGCGAGGCGCTGCCGGTCTTGAGGCTCCACGAGGCGAAGCTGCCCAGCGTAGCACCGTCACCAGCGATGGCGCAGCCAAAAAGTGACCCCTTCGTGGCTCCCGTCCTGCTTTTAATTCCTGCAACATGCATTCTGCCTCGTGGAGGCGTTTAAACTTGAGTTTGGCATTGTCAAAGTACTCTATGGACTGTACTATTTGTTTTTGAATTTCTTGAGATTTGCGTTTTTCCTTCCTACTTGCTTGTGTTCTACGACGGCAGAGCCCGGCCCCGCGCATACCTCAGCCGCCGTTAGCCCTGATCGGAAACCAGGACGGGACCAAGGAGTGAGGGGCTACGTGACAAGTTAGGCTCCTGAGTCACGATGCTCAGGAGTCCCCCTTGACGCACGAACAGCAAGTAGGGAGGTGAGATGCATGGGTGAATTTACCGTTCTACGTCGGCAGGGACCGGCCCCGCGCATACCTCAACCGCCGTTAGCCTTTCAGAACTAAGGGGTGAGGGGCTACGTGACCAGTTAGGCTCCTGAGTCGCGATGCTCAGGAGTCCCCCTTGACGTTCAAACGGCCTTCGTACCTTGACTCCGCTCGGGGAGAGGCGTGCGACGAACCAGGCCCGATGGGCCTGGTTGGGTGGCGTGCGCCTAGGCGTGAACCGGGCGCAGCCCCCGTGCCCAGCCCCCTCGCGCGGCACTCCCGAGGGGAGGCATTATGATGAGTCCGGACATTGAGTTATGGGCTCCCTGAGGTTGATGCAGCTGGGGGCCACCCTCACTTGTTTATCACCAGCACGGAGCATAGCGCTTCCGTATGTGTACGGGCATAGCCGCTGCTCGGCAGTGTCGTCTGCCAGTGCGGTGCATGGTGCTTCCACTGGTGCGTGGGAGGGGGCTGCCTTCCGGGAGGAGCCCCGGGGCGTGTACAGCCCCGCCCTGACACGTGGCTGGCACGGTAGGGCGTGGCGAGGTGTATCTGGGCACCCGTGAGCCAGCGCGGGACTCACGGGGCCCTACCTCAAGGCGGGTTGCGCCTGGCTCTGGGCCTTTTCTTGTAATGTGTCCCTACAGATTTGGTTAGATGTCGGTGCTCTACGTCCTCGGGTCCCGGCTCTCGAGCGGGGCTCAGTCGTTGCTGGTATGCCAGGTCGCGATGCCGTGGACAAGGACAGAGGGTGAGGGCTGGAGAGCCAGTAAGAGCCCATGAGTCGCGATGCTCAGGTACCCCCCCTTTAACGTGCAAGCAGCCGACATGAAGAAAGAAGGGTGCCCTAGGCAAGCATCACACAATGATAATGATGGGTCAAATGCACGACCCGAATAAACGCGAGAGGGATACATGCCACCGGGTCTGTCCCGTGTGGCTTGGGGATAATGCAGCCCGAGGGGCGCCCCCGATAAAGTAAGCTGAAAACATGAACTGAAGGGGATACATGCCGTAGGGACGGACCCAAGCAGCCTGGGAATGATGCAGCCCTGGGGGGCGCTCCTAGCTGAAAATGAAACTCGAAGGGTGTCACCTGATGATGTTGAAGATGGAGGGATGCTGAAGTAGTGGACGGCGTGTGCTGCAGGAGACGATCTTCATGAGCCCCTAGGCCTAGGGGCCTCGGGAGGCTCCGGAGGCGCTGGCGGCTCCTCGCGGACCATCTCCATCTCCGCCAGGACTGCGGAATGCCTGACCGCCTGAGCCTCCAAGATGCTCCTTGAGGGAGTCCTGGACTAGGGGGTGTCCGGATAGCCGGACTATCATCATCGGCCGGACTCCAAGACTATGAAGATACAAGATTGAAGACTTCGTCCCATGTCCGGATGGGACTTTCCTTGGCGTGGAAGGCAAGCTTGGCGATAGGGATATGTAGATCTCCTACCATTGTAACCGACTCTATGTAACCCTATCCCTCTCCGGTGTCTGTATAAACCGGAGGGTTTTAGTCCGTTGGACACAACCATTACAACAATCATACCATAGGCTAGCTTCTAGGGTTTAGCCTCCTTGATCTCGTGGTAGATCCACTCTTGTACTACCCATATCATCAATATCAATCAAGCAGGAGTAGGGTTTTACCTCCATCGAGAAGGCCCAAACCTGGGTAAAAACATCACGTCCCTTGTCTCCTGTTACCATCCGCCTAGACGCACAGTTCGGGACCCCCTACCCGAGATCCGCCGGTTTTGACACCGACATTGGTGCTTTTATTGAGAGTTCCTCTGTGCCGTCACCGATAGGAAGGATGCCTCTTCCCGTCTTCAAAGACGGTATCTTCGCCAAAGGAGCCTTGGCCGCCGGCCAAACTATCCGACTGGGTGGTTTTCTCATGACCGCCTGTTCGGCCACCGCTTCGACAATGACCTCTCAGGTCGTCAAAAGCAATCTTCGCGTCAACTCGGAATTCGCCGAGCAACTAGATCCAATAGAGCTCTCGTCCGTAAACGAGCTCTTGGATCGCATCGCCGCCCTGGGAGTCGCTACGGACCACAATCAGATTGGGCTTAAAACCGATCTGAGAGAGATTAACTCTCCCCAGGTTACCCACCACGTTGCGGTTGTAGAGGAACAATGCGGTGACTCCTCTCCTGTATTGAAAACTAGTCAAGTCCGGGCTCCTGAACCCTCCATGCCGGATTCCCGCGGAGGGACGGACCTCGATCAAGCACTGAACCTAAAGTCAGGCATCGGACCGGACTCGTTGGACAACGTTCAACAATCCAAACTTCCAAATTCGGAAACTTCTCGGCCCTCGAGCCTCGAGATGGGTAGGGTTCCAGACTCAATTCCACCCACCCACCCAGACATATGCGCGCTATCTCAAGTCTGGAAAGAGCCCGCTGAAACAGTACATCGTTACTGGGCCAGATTCCTCCTGGTTATGGACAGGATAAAGGACTGCCGAGAGGAAAACGTAATTTCAATTTTCTACAATAATTGCACGGACGAGGGAATCTTGAACGCCGTCAGTCGCCGTGAAATTACAAGCTTCGCCGACCTGGCGTCCATAGTACGAAAGTACTGTGCGATTGAGAGTTTCCGGAAAACCGAAATTAAGTTTTGGGACAATCCGTCCCCGAATACAGCCCTAATCCGTAGCAAAAGGGTGCATCACACTCAGGCACCAGGTACAAAAACCAAAAAGCAAAAACCCCAGAAAGGGCACGGAACCGTGCTGGAGGGATGGCTCAGCGGACCCTGTAAAATCCACAGTACAGAAGGCGCCACCCCAACACATAGCCTTCGAGCATGTTGGATATTGCGGCAGGTGGCCAAAAGTGGCGAGGAGCTTCTAGCCCTGGAAAACCACTCCAACAGTATCAGTACGGTTTCAACAGTCTTCGAGACTTTCGCATCAAATAATATGCGAAAACGAACAATCCGCAGCCTCGCCGAAGTCTACCAAGTAGCAACAACAAATCCATGGAGCGACACGGCCACCACCTTCAACGCCAGCGACGAACCTAAATTCCGAACAGTCCGAGCACCAGCCGCATTGGTCCTCAGTCCAATAGTGGACGGCTTTCGTCTTACCAAGGTACTCATGGATGGCGGCAGCGGGCTAAACCTCATCTACGAGGAAACTCTTCAAAAAAATGGAAATAGACTGGAGCCGCATTGAGCGAAGCAGCACAACCTTCAGAGGAATAATCCCTAGCCGGGAAGCGCGCTGCACAGGAAAAATCACACTTGATGTGGTGTTCGGCTCGCCGGACAATTACAGGTCCGAAGAGGTCACGTTCCAAGTGGCCCCGTTCAGCAGCGGATATCACGCTATATTAGGACGAGAGGCATTCACAAGTTTTCAAGCCATACCCCATTACGGGTACATGAAGCTTAAGATGCTTGGGCCCGGCGGAATAATCACTCTCGCTAGTGGTCCGGACATAGCACTCCGCGCCGAAAACAAGTCAGCCGCATTAGCCCTGGAGGCACTATCCTAAGCCCTAGCGGCAGAAGAACTCACTGCGTTGCGCTCTACCGTGAATAGGGACGATGTGATACTCGATGAGAGATCCAAGTCCACCTCCTTTAAACCAGCGGATGAAATAGTCAAATTCCAGGTCCATCCAACGGACCCAACAAAGACGGCCTCCATCGGGGCGCAGTTGAACCCTGATGTAGATGCCGCACTGCGAGAATTCCTTCGGGAAAATTGGGACATCTTTGCCTGGCACCCTTCAGATATGCCAGGAATCCCACACAGATTGGCAGAACACAGCCTAAACATCCTAAAAGGATTCAAGCCAGTCAAACAGGCTCTTCTGCGATTTTCCGAACCCAAAAGACAGGCAATGGGAGAAGAGCTAGCCAAACTACTGGTAGCCGGATTCATCTGAGACATCAAACATCCGGACTGGCTAGCAATCCTGGTAATGGTACCAAAGAAGGAAAAATCCTAGCGCCTATGTGTCGATTTTAAAGACCTCAACAAGGCCTGTCCAAAGGATCCCTTCCCCTCCCCCGCATCGACCAAATAATCGATGCTACTGCAGGGCATGATTCATTGTGCTTCCTTGACGCATACTCCGGCTACCATCAAATCAAGATGGCGGAAGCGGACCAAGCCGCAACAGCATTCATTACTCCATATGGACCATTCTGCTTCAACACGATGCCCTTCGGACTTAAAAACGCCGGCGCAACATATCAGCGCATGATTCAGACATGTCTGGCTACCCAGATCGGCAAAACAGTAGAGGCATACGTAGACGACGTAGTCGTCAAAACCAAACACGTCGAAACTCTAGTAGACGATTTGAGGCTCACATTCGACAACCTCCGAGCATATGACATTAAGCTAAATCCGGAAAAATGCGTTTTCGGCGTACCAGCCGGAAAGCTCCTGGGCTTCATTGTATCCGGTAGAGGAGTTGAAGCAAACCCAGCCAAGATCCGAGCTCTGTCACAGCTGGATATTCCAAAAGACCTCAAACAAATACAAAAATTGACTGGATGCGTGGCGGCTCTAAGCCGCTTTATCTCCCGTTTGGGAGAAAAGGCATTGCCCCTCTATCGCCTCCTCAGGCACACCGAACACTCCGAGTGGACGGATGCTGCCACCGCCGGACTTGAAGAAATAAAAGCCATATTGGCAACAAATCCGGTCCTGGCTGCGCCTAACCTTGGTGAACCAATGTTGTTATACATCGCGGCAACACATCAAGTTGTAAGCGCGGTACTTTTCGTCGAACGAGAAACAGAAGGGCACAAATTCCCTCTTCAAAAACCAGTGTACTACGTATCCACTGTCTTTAACTCCCTGTAAGTCCCGTTACCCGCACTATCAAAAGATAGCGTATGCGGTGTTCATGGCATCCCGGAAGCTCCGACACTACTTTCAAGAGTGTTCGATAACAGTGGCCTCCGCAGTGCCCCTCAACGACATTATAAACAACCACGACGCGACGGGCAGGATTGCAAAATGGGCCATTGAGCTCTTACCATTTGATATAACCTATAAGCCTCGGCGAGCTATAAAGTCGCAGGTATTGGCTGACTTTGTCGCTAAATGGACTGAAGCCGAACTCCCTAAAGAGTACGGCGCATACTCCAATTGGATTATGCATTTCGACGGCTCCAAAATGTTGGCCGGTTTGGGGGTTGGCATCGTATTGACGTCCCCAACCGGGGATACAGTCCAATACGTACTTCAGATAATGTACACGAACTCCAACAATGCAGCCGAATACGAGGCCCTCCTACATGGCCTCCGGATGGCAATCTCCATGGGCATTCAACGCCTAGAGGTGCGCGGGGATTCAAACCTTGCAATATCCCAAGTAAATGGGGACTTTGACGCCAAGGATCCGAAAATGGCAGCCTATCGTAATGTTGTGCTAAAAATGTCAGCTCGGTTCGAAGGACTTGAATTCCACCACGTAGCCCGAGATAATAACCAAGCAGCCGACGTATTGGCAAGCATCAGCGCGAAACGCGACGTTGTCCCTCCAAACATCTTCCTAGAACGGCTCTTTAAGCCATCCGTATTATGGGAAGAAGACTCCGGAAATAACAACCCGGAAGCAGCCGCACCACCCAACACAGAACAATCTGACATAATCGGCGACTCAGCCAATGAAATAACACCTTCAGCCCACGAAATAATGGCAGTAATCGCCCCGTGGACAGAGCCATTCCTAGCCTACTTACTTAGGCAGGAACTTTCCAAAGACCAAAATGAGGCCCGCTGCACAGTCCGGCGATCTAAAGCCTACAAGGTCCACGAGGGAGAACTCTATAAGAAAAGCACAACTGGAGTCCTTCAAAGGTGTATGTCCGAAGAGGAAGGGCGAAACCTTCTGGCTGAAATTCATGCCGGACTAGGCAGACACCACGCCGCAGCTCGGGCCCTTGTAGGCAAGGCATTCCATACAGGATTTTATTGGCCGACGGCCCGGGCAGATGCTCAGGACTTAGTCCAAAGATGCGTCGGTTGTCAGCTCTTTGCTAATCAGAGCCATATGCCACCCACCGCCCTCAAAACTATACCCATTACCTGGTCGTTCGCGGTCTGGGGGCTTGACATGGTTGGACCCCTTAAAGGGGGAACCCACAAGCAAAAGTACCTATTGGTCATGGTGGACAAATTCACCAAATGGATAGAGGCCAAGCTAGTTAAAATGGCAGAGTCCGGACCAGTGATAGACTTCATATCCGGGGTAGTACACCGTTATAGCGTCCCCCATAGCATCATTACCGATAACGGCACGAACTTCACGGCCGACGAGGTTAAATTATGGTTCAAAAATATGGGCATTAAGCTCGATTACGCTTCAGTCTATCATCCTCAAACCAATGGTCAAGTGGAACGAGAAAATGGTCTAATAATGAGCGGCATCAAACCCAGACTAGTGCGGTCCCTTACGGAATCTAACACGCACTGGGTAGAGGAGCTTGACTCCGTACTCTGGGGGCTGCGGACAACGCCCAACCGTACTACCGGATTCACACCATTTTTTATGGTATACGGCGCAGAGGCAGTTTTGCCCTGCGACATTATTCATGACTCACCTCGAGTGCGCATGTACGAAGAAAGAGAAGCCGAGCTTGATCGGCAGGACAGTTTGGATGCATTGGAGGAAGAACGCGACGTCGCAAAGGCTCGTTCCGCATTCTATCAGCAGCAGGCTCGAAGATATCAAAGCAGAGAAGTACGGGCTAAAACTTACAATGTTGGCGAACTAGTTCTACGCCTGCCGGACAAGAAAAAGGACAAGCTCAAGCCCAAATGGGAAGTCCCTTTCATTATCGATCAAGTCCTGACCGGCGGGGCATACCACCTGCAAAATGCATTGGACAACCGACTCGAGCCGAACCCATGGAACGCAGCCCGTCTCCGAAGATTCTACGCCTACCGCCGGACTAAGAGTTCGTCTCCTTCCTCCGTCCAAATTTTTACACTTCAACTGTCTTTCGTTTCTCTCTTTTCTCTCAGCTTTTTCATAACAAGCTCTTAAAGGCCTACTTGCGCATTGTTCGCACACACTTGATGTGCTATCCGCACTCATTATACCTGGGGGCTTCTTTACCAGAAGCCTATTTATACGGGCTTCATGCCCAGCACATGTGTCAAACTTCCACATGTACCTTTTATTCACCATTATATGCATCGATATGACTTAAGTTTTGGCCAAGCTAGGTTGCCTGGCTCCTGTGCTTACCCCTACGTTCCCGATTGTTCGGCTAGGAGGTAAAGGGAGCACCTCTGCGATTGTTACTGTTGGGTCAGCCGGATGTGTACCTCAGACTGGGTGAAGCCGAAAGCTAGCGTTCTTAAGGGAATATTCGGTCGGTGACTTGAAAGATGATTCTTTACCTATTTATTTATCTGCCCCCAGATGTTTTCCTGCGCTTTTCGCAGTCCGGACATGCACTTTAGGGCATGCCTCCAAGGGAAAGGAACCCTTAACGGAACTATTCTCCCTGGAAGATGTTTCTTACTAACCATGTAATATAACATAACTAGTTGGGCACTTGTCTGATAAAGCACTAATGACCCCTACGCCTGGTCTCCATGCATGCCCCGGTTTTTTCTTAACCGAGAAGGTATTCGGACACACTCCGGACTCTAGGGTCCCGAGGTTGAAGCGAAAAGGTCGGCAAAGACAAACGATCTACAATCCGGCTAGAAGGCATTTTACATGTCATTTTCAATACATCGTCAAATCGACTGATTGTATTCCTCCTCAATCCCGTCTAACAGGCTGTCTAATTTACAGTCCCGTTGGGAATATTTAGCGGCCAACTCTACTTGGCCGTACACTAAGCTCACAGGGATCTCCTTCCCATCGGGCCCCACAGGCCCGACCTCGGCCATGTGGTTGGGATCCGCCTTCTTGTACCGCGTCTTCACCATGGCCCAGGCCTCCCTGGCACCTTGGCGGCTGGCCGATATCTTCCACAAACGGAAGCGCTGCCGCGCTCCCTGAAGCTTCTCTGCAAGCTCCCTAAGGCCCTCGGATAGGGAGAAGGACGGCCATAAGGCCTGGATGGCGCCGCTCATCGTCTGCCGAACTCGTTCGAGCAGTTGCACCAGCTCGGGAAGTTGATCACCCGTTGATACGGGCATCTCGTCCGCAGGGCGACCTGTGAGCACACCTACAGACATATTTCTGTCAGTTGACTTCCTCGCCGAACTCTTCTTTTCAAAGGAGTTCGCTCAAGCACTTACTATAGATGCCGCGACGAAGCCGCTGATTCTCCTTCACGCAGCCAGATAGCTCAGCCCGAACACCTTCCAGCTCTTCTCCAAGCTGGGCGTGGGCATCCTAGAGCTTGTTCTTTTCCTGCTGCACCTTGGTCAGCACCCTCTCGCCGGCCTTCAGCTGGTGCTGTAGTTGTCGCTTTTCCAGATCCAGTCCGCCAACATCTGCAATATCATTGTCAGACTTACACGCACGCTGCACACCGCTTATCTTTTTGAAATAATGTGTTACCAGGAGGGGTCTCTGTGTTTCCTCCTGCGGCAGGGAGTGCGGCCTCAAGTTGGGCCTTGCACTCTTGTAGCTCCTGGGACAACTGGGTATTCTTCTCTGTAAGATCCAGCATGTCAAATGATCCTTAAATCAGTTACTCTAACTACTTTAAGTCTCGGGGGCTACTGGCATATACAACTATTAAAATCTCTTACCCGTATGTCTTTTACATACTGCTCCATGGCTCTGGTCAAACCATCTTGAGCAGCACGGAGGTGTGCGTCCCCTACGTTAAAGGCATTCAACGCCTCAGGGGAGAACCACACGTCATGAAAAACTGTCCGGCGGCGCCTATGGTTCATGGCGCTCTCCACCTCAGATCTGGTGGCGGACAGTCTGTCGGCATCCTCCGTTGGAGGAGTATCCGGCTCGCGCCTTGCGCTCGCCTCCCCCTCCAGACCAGGTGTTGGAGCCTGGCTGGCAGAGGCTTGGTTGGCAACCTCTCCGCCCACAGTCCGGCAAGCACTCTTTCTCCTGCAAAGGTCATGAGCATTCAAACACTTCTTAGGAACTTTGTCCTAAATAACAACCGCGAGCTATACCGTTGCGGCGACGTTTCGATCCGCGCCGCACTACTCTTCCGCCTGCTGGGCCGGACTGACCCTTGTTGGCCAGCTGTCGTGGGCTCGGCCTCCTGCCTTGAAGGCACCTCCTGCGAGACACCATTGTATACAGTGGTCAGAAATGCGCAAGGACGAAATAATGGTGTCAGGACTTCGGTCACAATCACCTGGGGAGCCGGAGATAGGCCGGGGTAGTCAGTCGTAATGGCGACTAGAGCGTTGTCCATGCTGAGTTGATGGAACACCCCGTCGATTAGCTCCACGTTTATGTCCGGATCCTCTTCGGAGGCCGGATCAAGGGATCTTTCCGGATCCTCGGGTTGTGGAGCCGGACTATGTATGCCCTCCACATTCCGACGCAGCTCCTGCATCGAAATCGCAAAGTAAGGTACTTAACTTTGATAGCATGGGTCGGATAAACAAAGTGTCCGCTTACCCAGCGCCGAGGGTTATTCATGGAGAACCCGTTCAATTGGCTCGTCTGGAGAAAGTCCACCTTCTCCCCCTTGTACAGGCCGGATAGAATCTTCACCAGATCTTCGGCCGATCCCGGCCCTTTGCGGCCATGACAAGTGGCATCATTCTCCCCGTTGAAATCCCACATGGGGTGGCCCCTGTATTTGCAGTGGCTGCACCCCCCGCATAATGCACGTGGCCATGACTCCAATCATGGTCAATCCGGAATGGGCCAGTAACCTTATCCGGCCCATCAAATAATGGACGCTCTTGTCTTCCTCCAGCTGGGGGCTCCTCGGACGCCAACTCAGGCGTTTCTTCAGATGAGCATTGCTGAACTCCGGGAGGCCGATCCAAGCAGGGTCCGGCAGCGGAGCGTCTTCTACATAAAACCATTCTGAAGGCCAGTCTTCGGACGCCTTCTTAGGGGTTCCGGATGGATATCCGGTCCCGACGATGCGCCATATTTCGGCACCGCCCACTTGATATATGGACCCCTCGTGAGAGCAGGGTACAAGGCAGAACAACCTTTTCCACAGCGCAAAATGGGGCTCGATGCCCAGGAATAGCTCGCAAAGAGCTACGAAACCCGCGACATGTAGAATAGAGGCAGGCGTGAGGTGATGGAGCTGGAGTCCGTAGAACTCCAGAAGCCCGCGGAGGAACGGATGTACAGGAAATCCAAGCCCCCTTATCAGATAGGGGACGAAGCATACCCGCTCCCCTTTGTTGGGACTAGGGGTGGCCTCCGCTTGCTTCCCACCTTTGTAGGTGGCCAGCCCGGCTCGAACCGGGACCATAAAGGCCGGAGGAAGATATCCCTCCGCTTGGAGCGTCACCAGCTCGTTGTGCGGGACAGAACATCTCCTCCAATCTCCTGGCAGAGGGCTGGGAGCGCGAGAGGAGGAGCCGCGTCGACGGTCCATGATGGAATGGATTTTTGGTTAGAAGCGCTCCGATGAGTACTCGCGAAAGGAAGATGGTGTGATTTGGATCTGGATTCTTGCCTCTTTTATAGGCAGATTATTTGCGCAGCTAGGGGGTAAAACATAAAAGATACCCTGGCTTTTCGCATTCGTGCGACACATGGAAGAAAGCCATTATTGGGCATGGAAGCCAAGAAGCGCAACATTGGTAAGGGAGCCGGACACTGTTCGGCAGGTACATGAAATTTGAAGGGGAACTCGCCTTGCAACGCTGAAGACAATATATGCGCTGGACTCGTCGTCATTGAAGCCTGGTTCGGGGGCTACTGAGGGAGTCCTGGACTAGGGGGTGTCCGGATAGCCGGACTATCATCATTGGCCGGACTCCAAGACTATGAAGATACAAGATTGAAGACTTCGTCCCGTGTCCGGATGGGACTTTCCTTGGCGTGGAAGGCAAGCTTGGCGATACGGATATGTAGATCTCCTACCATTGTAACCGACTCTGTGTAACCCTAGCCCTCTCCGGTGTCTATATAAACCGGAGGGTTTTAGTCCGTAGGACACACAACCATTACAACAATCATACCATAGGCTAGCTTCTAGGGTTTAGCCTCCTTGATCTCGTGGTAGATCCACTCTTGTACTACCCATATCATCAATATCAATCAAGCAGGAGTAGGGTTTTACCTCCATTGAGAAGGCCCGAACCTGGGTAAAAACATCACGTCCCGTGTCTCCTGTTACCATCCGCCTAGACGCACAGTTCGGGACCCCCTACCCGAGATCCGCCGGTTTTGACACCGACACTCCTCATGAGGTGCTGACGCACAACAGTCGCGTACAGCAGGCCGTGAGGCATGCGAACATAGCTGTGGGGTGGACCTTCGGAGCATCCCACGCGTGAGGGCTAGAGGTGCTCCTGAGAGGCGGCTCGGTTGAGTCCTGGTATGTCGATGCAGACGCGCAGCCCGCCATCCTCGCCTGGATGGGCAGCTACGGCGGGTAAGCGGCGGCTGCCACTCATGACTCTTGACTCCTGCAGTTCTTGAACGATCTTCCTGATGAACTCCTGGGGGTTTGGCCCTCCTTGTCTTGCTCCTTCTTGAGGGAAACGTGCTTTGAAGAACGCCTCCAAGTGGTGCCTGAGCGCCTCCCTCGTGATCCTAGCAAAGTCGATGGCCCTCCAGGAGAGAGCCCCCGAGCCTTGCTCGAGGAGGGCATCGGGCGCACCTTCCTATGCGACAGAAGGAGGTGCCCCCTGAATGGGCGCGGACCCTGAGGGGCCTGCCTCCCGAGGGGTCGGGCCAGACAATGTCTTCTTCTTCTTGGGGGCGGCCTCGGGAAGCCTCCCGCTTCCGTGATCTGGGTCTTCAATTGATGCGGCTTGGAAAGTGCGTTCCAGAGAACACACAGCGTCTCTCTCTTCACAGGGCACCGTGATGACTCCACCACTTCCTGGCATCTTGAGGACATTGTAGCCGTGATGGGTCACGGCCATGAACTTGGCCATGGCTGGGTACCCAAGGATGGCATTGTACGGTAGGCGGATGTGAGCGACATCGAAGTCATGAGCTCGGTGCGGTAGTTGTCGCGCTTCCCGAAGGTGACAGGAAGGCATACCTGCCCTATCGGAACCGTGGAACCATCAGTGACTCTTGAGAAAGGCTTGGTCGGCTGCAGCTAATTGTATGGCACTTGGAGATTGTTGAACGTCTCGACGGATAGGACATGGAACCCCTCTCCGCCATCGATGAGGGTCCTGGTGACTTGCACATTGCTGATGATTGGGGAACAGAGCATCGGGAGGACTCCTGCTGTGGTCGCGCACTTGAGCTGATCCGCTGAGCTGAACGTGATAGCGCATGATGACCACCTGAGAGGGTGTGTGGCCTCAAGCTTGGGGAGGACTGCATTCACTTCGCGGGCAAACTGCTTGAAGATGCGCTGAGAGGCTGGGGCTTGAGCGCCGCCCAAGATGCAAGCGATTGCGCGTGGCTCCTGGAAGCCCCAAGCCCCCTCATCCTGGTGATGGTCTTTGTTCCTCCTCGGCTGTGGTGGCAGAGAAGGGAGGCCCGCATTGCCTTGTGGGCGATCCTCGTGAGGTTGATCTCTCCAACCCTCCTCACGAGATGGGTCTCTCCAACCTCCCTCATGAGGCTGGTCCTGCCAGCGGTCCTCGCAAGGTCGGTCACACCACCCTTGGCGAGGGCCACTGTCTTCCCATCGTCCTCCACCTCTTCCTCCTCCTCGGCCATAGCCCTGGTCGCTGCGCTCGGGGCGTCAGCCGGCACGTACGTCTCGCACGGCCCTGAGCACTTGGCATTCGTTGGTGTTGTGGGTGTAGAGGTCGTGGTACACGCAGTACCGGCTGCCCTTGGATGACTCGGGCTGATCCCTGCCTCGCTTGGTGTCTGGCTCTGCTGCAAGCACAGCAGGCCCCTTGCACTTCACGTCCTTGGTCTTGGGCTTCTTCTCTTCTTGGTCAGCAACTGGCAGCTCGAGGAGGGACAGGCGCCCTTCCTCAGCCCTAGCGCACTTGGTCGCCAGATTGAACAGCTCCAAGGAGGTGCACAGGTCTTCATGGATTGCGAGCTCCTCCTTCATCTTGACGTCACGCACGCCATCAAAGAAGGCCGAGATGATGGCCTCCTCGGACACCTTGGGGATCTTAAGGCAGCTCTGTTGAAGCACTGGATGAACTTCTGCAGGGTCTCTCCCGGCTGCTGCTTGATGCGGCGCAAGTCGCTCATGGCCGGGGGCCGGTCGCGGGTGCATTGGAAGTTGGCGATGAATCGGGTGCGCATCTCGTCCCAGGAGGATATCGTGCCTGGAGCCAGGTTCAGGAGCCAGGTGCGGGCGCCGTCCTTGAGCGCCATGGGGAACCAGTTCGCCATGACTTTCTCGTCCCCGTTGGCGGCTTCGATGCCCAGCTTGTAGAGCTGGAGGAACTCAGCAGGGTCAGCCCTGCCGTCGTAGCGCGGGGGCGGGTCTGGCTTGAACTTGCCCGGCCAGGCTACGCTGCACAGCTCGGCGGTGAAGGCGCGTCAGCCTGCGGTGGCCGCGGGAGGCATTGGGCGACGGAGAGCTTGATCTTGGAAGTCCTGGTGCGCTGCCTCCAGGCGCAGCGCGGGGTCTTGATGCGCCGGAGCAGGTGCACGCTCGTGTTGAGCCGATGCTGGGAGCACGCGGGCGGCTTCTTGGGGACGAGGGATCCCTTGGCAGCTCTTCTCTTGCTGCGCTGGCGCCGGACGGAGTGGGTTCCACCCAGGGGCCATGCGCCTTGGGGCCAAGGCGCCTTCTTGCGGGGGAGGCGGCTGACGCGCCCCCGGAGCTTCGTCACCCGCGCAGGGCGGGGCGCGGTGCAACGAGAGGGAGGATGCAGGGGAGCCCCCGGCGGCACTTACGAGGTCGGTGATGCAGGCGAGCCACTCGTCATAGAGGTCGTCGATGGGACGGTAGTGCAGGCGCTCCCGATCCAGGAGCAGCGCGGCGTACGCGTCCGCAAGATCGTAACGGCCGTGGGACGAGGAACCAGGAGGGGTCAGCGACGGGGTGGCGGTGCAGCCTTCCCGCTGCACTAACGGATGCAGGGACGACGCCTGCTGTTTGTTCCCCGCCGGGCCGGCGGTGGCGTTGACGGCAGGCGACAGGGAACGGCGGCGGCACCCGCCGACGGGGGCCGTCTGGGCGAGCGAGTGGCGAGAGCGGCCCGGCGCTCGGCGCGGGCTCGACGGGCGTCGGACATGGATGGAACGGGCGGCGAAACACGAGGCGACGGAAGGAGGGTTCCGGTGCACCCCTACCTGGCGCGCCAAATGTCGGATTTCGGGTTCCGGCAGACCCTTGAGGTTCGAACACTGTGGTGCATGCGGAGATCACACCCCCAGCCTACTCATGTCTCACCGCCTCGGTAGGATCTAAACTACACGAAGAACAACTCAAAGGACACGAGATTCATACTGGTTCGGTCCACCATTGTGGTGTAATACCCTACTCCAATGTGTGGTGTGCTGGATTGCCTCTGGGGCTGATGATGAACAATACAAAGGGAAGAACAGCCTCGCGAGGGTCTGTTCTTATGGTGGTGGTGTCCCTTCGGAGGGGGCGATTCGAGATGCCTCTATACTATGGTGGCTAGTCCTATTTATAGGTGAAGGCCCCAGGCCTCTTCCCAAATATTGAGCGGCAAGGGCGCCAACAATTGGCCATTTTGAAGGGGAACATCTAGTACACTTATCCTGACTAAAGTTGGTCCTCGCCGCCAAAGACCATGACGATGACGCTGGCTTGGGCTCCACGATGACCTCCGTTGTGCCGTCCTGCTAGTCTTGGTCTTGTTGCACCAAAATGGTTGCCTTTGCTTGATGCCCTTGCCTCGCTTGCCCCCTTTGCACCAAAGGGGAAACAAGGACTCTGCGCAGGCCGGCGCCCGCCTGGCGCCCGCCTGCCCTTGGTCATCATGGCTTGCGTTACGGGCACCTCGTGAGGTACCCCGCCTTGATCTCTCCGTCTCCTCGTGAGCCAGCCTGACGAGGTCGTGCCCGAGGAAGCCTCCTGTCGTCCTTCCCCGCGAGGCTTGGCCCCTCGCGAGGTCTTGAGCATGTGTTGATGAAGATGGGCTGGGCCACTCCTTGAGCCACGCCGCAGGCCGCAGGCAGGCAAGTCTGGGTACCCCCGTTCCTAGAACGCCGACAAAGCCGGCCTGCCGCCCTTCTGCTTCTTGGGTGCCGGGCGCCCCTCAGGTTGCTCGTCTTCAACTGTGGCCACCTGTCGGCTAGTGGAAGACGGCATAGGGGCCTTGCGCTTGTGGTCGCTTTGATACGGGCATCGGCTTGATTCTCCAGCCGACGTCTTGGGAGCCGGCGCCAGCACTTTTCCAGAGGCATCTACCCGGAGCTCAGTCTTCATTGAGGAGTCGGCCGTGGCGTACTTGTCTGCTATGACCAGCAGCTCGTCAAGGGTAGCCGGCTCGTCGCAGAGGAGTCGGTGCTTGAGGAGGGTGCCCTCTCTGCACCCGGTGGTGAAGTACTCTATGGCTTGAAAGTCGTGCACCCCCTCGCAGGAGTTGCAGAGCTCGGCCCAACACGTGAGGTAGTCGCGGGTTGATTCATTGGGCCCTTGTACGCACAAGGAGAGCTGTTGGGGCTTGGGGCCCGTTTGTAGGTGCTGGTTAAGTTGCGTATGAAGGCTTCCGTGAAGTCCAGCTAGCTGTTGATGCTGCAAGGCTTGAGGCTATTGAGCCAGGTGCGCGCTGTGCCTTGGAGCATCAGGGGGACATATTTCACGGCAACGCGCCTGTTGCCGTTTGCTATGCGGACTGTAGTGGAGTAGTCGATCAACCAATCTTCCAGCTTCACGGAGCCGTTGTACTTGGGCGTGTCTCTCGGGAGCGAGAACCCTTTGGGGAAGGGCTCGTCGTGGATGAGGGGGCTGAAACAAGGCGGGCCGACATCATCTTCTTCTTCCAGGGCCAGGGATCGCGCAAGGCGGTCGATCCGATGGCAGGCATCATTCTCGTCGACTCCTTCGCGGCGACAAAGTCGGCCGCTGAGAGTCGGATGCGCGACAGGCGGCGGGGTGTGATATCTCGCCCCACGCGGCGGAGGGGGAGGCGGGTCGCCTCGTCATTCCACACCTCGAGGGCGGCCTTCTGCGTCGTGCTCGATGGTGATTTGAGTCCGGCTGCGGCTAGCAGCCGGATCCTTCTCTTGTCTCGCACGGGCGCCGCCCGTAGTCGGCGTACGCGACGTCGCACCGTGCTCTCGGCGAGGGGGACTCCCGGCACGGACGCCGGCTTTGTGTCACTCTACGACTGCGTCGATTAGCTGCTGGATGCGTCTGGTCATGTAGGGGAGCTCATCGGCCCCCAGACCATTTAGCTCGTCTACGATCGACTGGGCGGCGCGTAGATTCTCGAGGGGCGTGGCGTAGACTGGGCGGTCCGCTCCCAGCATGCTGGCGATGGCCGCGCCACGTTTCTTGACGACGCCGACTCGGCTTGGCCCTTCTGGAGGCGGCGTATCAAAGGCGATGCGGTCGACTTCGCGCTGGTGGGCTTTAGTGAGGCGTCTCATGGAGGCTATCCTCTGGCCCTCCACAAGGAGAGCAAGGCGGCGTGCCTCCAGCGTCTCGGCGTCAGCGTCCGCCAGGATGGGGGCGGACAGATCATGCAGCGTTGCCTGCAGGGCGTCGTGGGTGTTTTCGTCTGACGTGACGTCGTGGCTGATGACTAGCACCTTGGTGACGGTGTTGCCGCCACTGTCGGCCCGAGGGAGAGGGTCGTCGAAGATGATCACGTTGGTGGGGAAGGCGTCGATCGACGCCGTCTCGGAGTCGACAAGCATCGGGTCGGTGGAGCCAACCGACTCCAAGTCCGCGGTAGGCTCGCTGGAGACGTGGAGTTGGTCGAGGAGGCTGACGAGGCGGCTCCCGGGGCAGCCTGTGCCCGCGTCGGATGCGGGCTCGTCAGAGATGCGAGCCTCGCCAAGAAGATCGGCGAGGCAGCTCGCTACGCAGGCGTCGTCGACGCTTTGCAGCACGTCAGGGCAAGCGCCATCGGGCGTGCCGGGCTGGCTACGCTCGCTGGGGAGAAAAAGGGTTCTCGTCCAGAGCAGGTCTACGGACGACGGTGCACCTGGCCCCACGGTGGGCGCCAAATGTCGGGTGGTAGGTGCGACATATGCCAATGGATGGCTTATCATTGTGGGAGCCAGTAAGACATCCCCGCTGCCTGGAAATGGGATAAGGCGAAGACATGCACGCCGGCGGATCCCACCCAGGTTGGGGGCTCTCCGTGGAGATAATACCCCTACTCCTGCTCTGCGGGATCTCCGCATGATCACTAGATCAACAAGAAGCTACAAGAGGCTCCTTGAGCTGTTCGGTGGAAGGAGGAAGAATGGCAAGGCTAGCTCTCTCCTCTCCCAACAGTGGTGTCTAAAACTATCTGAGATCAACCCTTTGCATGGGTGTCCCGGGGGGTTTATATAGACCTACCCCCGGGGGTACAATGGTAGTCCCGCTGGGTGTGGGCCCTAGCCGTCAGTGTCTATGGACGCCGGCTTCTCTGCCGGCTGCTGGGGCCCGCCGACTGGTGGGTCCCGCTGGCTGCCGGCTCATTGGTCGACAGGACGGCCCCACCGCTTGGGGGTCTGGTCGGGGGCTGGTTACTGTTGCCTCGCCTCTGATGACGAGGGCTTTGTCGAGGTAAGCATGGCTACAGTGTCGCCTCCTTGCAGACTCTCACTGTAGCCTTACCTCGTCTTGTCTCCTTAATGGTGCACGTGTCTCGAAGAGGGGAGCAAGCCGGCTATAGGAAGCCACCATGCCTCAGGCCGGCTGGGGGAGGCCAGGCCGCCTTCGGGCGTCTCTCTGACCGAAGGGGCCCGCTGCCCGCGGGCCGTACTGGAAGCCCGTCGTGGAGGGCGTCATGATCAGCATGGCAACAGTGTCACGCCGGATGGGTGATGGCTGTCCCGTACGGCATACTGTAGCCATGCGTGCTCCGGGATTCGGGGGTGGCAGGGTCCACTGTTGCCATGCCCCATCCCATCATCGTTGTGGGGGTGCAGACTTTTAGGGCATGGCCCCTGGCCGCCTGCCAGGGGCCGGCCTCTTGGAGTCGGTTCTCTTGGGCCGGCTTCTTGGAGTCGGTCTTTCCATGGCCGGCTTCTTGGAGTCGGCCCTATCATGGCGTCCTTCAAGAGAGTTTAGGGCCGGGCCACCTTCCGGTAGCCGGCCTGTGAGATATCCGGCCGGAGGGAGGCGGCCTCGCGTCTGGGGTGCTTCAAGGCTCGGTCGGCCCGTTGTTTTTTCTAAGGGCCAAAGGGAGCCGGCTAGGCTACCCGTGGTCATTTACTCCGACAGTCGGTCAAGCAGTTCCTTCGGTGGTTTAACAAAGAGAGACGCAAGGCCATTGGCAAAGAGGTGGCCCGGCTCTTGGCGGTCGGGTTTATCATTGAGGTGTTTCATCCGGAGTGGTTAGCTAACCCGGTGCTAGTGCTCAAGAAGAACGGCACCTGGCGTATGTGTGTGGATATCACGGACTTAAACAAGGCTTGTCCGGATGATCCCTTTGCTCTCCCACCTATTGATCAAATCATTGATGTTATGGTGGGATGTGAGCATCTGAGTTTCTTAGATGCTTATTCTGGATATCATCAGATCAAGATGGTGGTTAAGGACCAGGAAAAGACGGCTTTCATTACTCCCTTTGGAGCCTTCTGCTATGTTTCTATGCCTTTTGGGCTCAAGAGTGCCCAGGCGACTTATCAGTGTTGCGTACAGTATTGCCTTCATACTCAGATTGGCCGCAATGTACATGCTTATGTGGATGATATTGTGGGGAAGTCCAGAGAAAAGGAAACACTGATAGATGATCTCAAGGAGACCTTTGATAATCTCAGGGTCTACAATATGATGCATAACCCGGCAAAGTGTGTCTGGGGGGTGCCAGGAGGCAAGCTCTTGGGATTTCTGGTTTCTAACAGAGGCATTGAGGCTAACCCGAAGAAGATCAAGGCTATCACTTCTTTGGCAAAACCCAAGTGTATCAATGATGTTCAGCGTTTGGCTGGTCGTATCGCTGCTTTAAGCCGGTTCATAAGCCGATTAGGTGAGAAGGCCATACCGCTGTATCAGATGCTGAAGAAGACAGATGATTTTGTCTGGAGTGATGCGGCTAATATTGCCTTTGAGGATTTGAAGAGACAATTGGCTGACCCGTCGGTGCTTGCTGCTCCTATTGACAAGGAGGCACTGCTGTTGTATATGGCCGCTAATGCACGTGCTGTTAGTGTAGCCATTGTGGTGGAGCACAAAGAGCCTGGTAAGGAATATCTGGTTCAATGGCTGGTTTACTACATTAGTGAGGTCCTCATTGAGTCCAAACAGAGGTATCCACATTGGCAGAAGCTTGTTCATGGGGTGTTCATGGCCAGCCGGAAGCTTAAGCAATATTTCCTGGGTCATCCCATCACTGTGGTCAGTTCTGCTCCTTTGGGGGATATAATCTAGAACAGAGATGCTACAGGACAAGTTGCCAAGTGGGACTTTGAGCTTGGACCTCATGGTTTGAAATATGTGCCTCGTAGTGCTATCAAATCTCAAGCACTGGTAGATTTTATCAACGATTGGACAGAGTTACAGGTGCCTGAATAGAAGACGGATAACACATACTGGACAATTCACTTCGATGGATCCAGGCAATTGGAAGGCTCGGGGGCTGGAGTTGTTTTGGCTTCCCCTCGAGGTGACAAATTTTGTTATGTGCTAAGGTTGATGTTTCCCTGTACTAACAATGCAGCTGAGTATGAGGCCTTGCTCCATGGTCTTTGGATGGCTAAAGAGATGAACTTAAGCCGGGTAAGGTGCTTTGGCGACTCAGATTTGGTAGCTCAACAAGTCTCAGGCAAGTGGGATTCCAAAGATCCTCTCATGACAGCTTATCGCCGTGAAGTTGATGTTGTGGCTGGACACTTCAAGGGTTATCAAGTGGAACACATAGATCGCAGGAAGAACAAGGTGGTTGATTCTCTAAGCTGGCTTGGATCTCAGCGTAAACCGGTACCCCCAAATACCTTCTTGGATGTTTTGCATAATCCTTCTGTCAAGTTACCTACAGAGGAAGACTTGGTTGTGCCTGACCCGGAGGCACAGTTGGTGGCGGCTCTTCATGTCATCCCAGATTGGACAGTGCCATACTTGGCTTACATGACCCGGGGAGAATTGTCTGAGGATGAAACCTTGGCTAGACAGATAACCCGGTGGTCTAAGTCAATGACGATTGCCAATGGCGAGTTACACCATCGCAGTGTCACTGGGGCATTTCAACATTGTGTATCTCCTGAAGAAGGCCAAGAGATTCTTCATAAGATTCATGAAGGAGATTGTGGCCATCACGTCGGTTCAAAGTCCCTTGTGGCCAAAGCTTTCCGTCATGGATTTTATTGGCTGACGATTCATGCAGATGCAGAAGATCTGGTCATTAAATGTAACGGGCGTCAGAAATTTTTGCGGCGAGCTCATGTGCCGGCTCAAGAATTGAGGATGATACCAATTACTTGGCAGTTTGCTCTATGGGGGCCTGATATGGTTGGGCCTTTCAAAAGATCCAAGGATAAAAAGACTCACCTTTTGGTGGCAGTGGATAAATTCACAAAGTGGGTGGAAGCAGAGCCGGTCAGTAAATGTGACGCGGCGACGACGGTTCAATTCATGAAAAAGGTGATTTTCCGTTTTGGTTTCCCCCATAGCATCATAACTGATAATGGTACTAACTTGTCCAAGGGGGTTATGGAGGAGTTCTGTCAACGTGAGCATATTCGGCTTGATGTCTCATCAGTGGCTCACCCCCAGTCCAATGGTCAAGCAGAAAGAGCCAATCAGGAGATTTTGAAGGGTATCAAGCCCCGGCTTTTAGTTCCTTTGCAACGAACGCCGGGTTGTTGGGTGGAGGAGTTACCATTAGTGTTATGGAGCATCAATACTACTCCCAACAGATCTACGGGTTATACCCCTTTCTTCATGGTTTATGGAGCAGAGGCGGTTCTTCCAAGTGACAATCGCCATGACTCGCCCCGAGTGGCGGCTTACGTGGAAGCTAACAATGAGCAAGCGCGTCGGGAGGCACTTGACCTGTTGGATGAAAAGCGTGACTTGGCAGCAGCCCACTCGGTGATTTACCAACAGGACCTACGGCGTTATCACAGCTACCGGGCTAAATCCAGAACCTTTCAAGAAGGCGACTTAGTGCCCTGGCTTATCCAGGATCAGACTGATGCACACAAGTTATCCCCACCTTGGGAAGGGCCCTTTGTGGTCAGCAAGAATTTAAACAACGGGTCATACTACCTTATCGACGTTCGAGAGCATAAAGACTCACGTAAGTCGGAGGAGGAGACTCGCCGGCCGTGGAATATAGCTCATCTTCGGCCTTACTACACTTGAGCCACCGGCTCTCATGATGTACATATCTTGGTGATGTATATATCAAAAATTATAAAGCAGGACCTCTGTCCTTTTCATCCCGAAAGATCATATGTATTCATTTTCATAAATTCAAAAAGACCATTGGGGGTTGATCATATTCGAATCAAGCTTAACTCCTTCGGCACAGCTTCCTGATCGTATTCGAATCATAGCTGTTCAAACAAACTTGATCATTCGGGGGTTGGATCGTATTCTAATCATAGGTTAACCCCTTTTTGGTCCGACTCAGATCGTATTTGAATTAGAGTCGTTAAATATTCTCAAGGTCACTTGGGGGCTTCCTGTTCAAACATAGGTCGTATTCGAACCAAAGAGAACATAGCTGTCGGTACCCACTTGATCGGCGCAATGCCAAAACTCACTTTGGTGCTTCTTGATCGTATTCGAATCATAGCTTAACCCCTCTTGGGTCCGACCCAGATCGTATTCGAATCAGAGCCGTTAAATATTCTTAAGGTCATTTGGGGGCTTCCTGTTCAAACATAGGTCGTATTCGAACCAAACAGAACATAGCTGTCGGTACCCTCTTGATCGGCGCAATGCCAAAGCCACTGGGGGCTACATGGTCGTATTCAAACCCTAGCTTAACCCCTTTGGGACAGTTTACTGATCATATTCGAATCAGAAGCCTTAAGTTTGTCTTTCTATTCTTTTTGCTTAAGTCTTTTTTGAAAGAACTCTTTGGATTTGTCTTGTGACCTTTTTTGTCCATGATTTAAGACATATAAGGTTTTGGCTGAAGCCGGCTTAACTTTGAAGCAATCAGTTGCCCGGCGTGTGACAAATTCCAAGAGAAGATCATGGTTTATAAACTGAGGCATCACCCTTACTGTCCAGGTTGTTTAAACTGGCAGTAAAAATTTGATATCTCAAGTATGATGTTATCACAGTTATATTACAAGTTCTGATCAGAATTGTTTATAACTTATATTTCACATTGATAAAAATGTGGGATAATTATGACCTGCCCTGCAGTGAGCCACCGAGGGTCTGTGTGATCTACCTCTCTGTGCAGGATTGATTACAGGTTTTCTTATGCACAAAGGAAATAGAAAAGCATAAGACGGAGTAAATATATGATGGCAATTTAAACAGTGTTAAGGCATCGAAACGTGCACGAAGGCATGGCACAACAAAGTCATTTGTACTCATATTACATGACTCCCCGAGTCAAAATGATTAAGCATTGTTTTTTAGCCAGGCTACAAACATGAGCCGCCCAACAGACTAGTTCTATTGGTTGCCTGAAGCTTCCGGATCAACCCTTTCCACTTCTGCGTCCTGCTCCTGGGTCTGGGAGGTTGATGACGACCAGTCAATGCCACTCAAAGCTTTAAATTCAGCTTCGTCATCAACTAGCCTGGCCAGGTCAATGTCAGGAGTGAAGGTATGCTTACGAGTTGGTGGAATCAGGCTTGTCAGGGTATATTGTGGTGTTGGGATTCTCTGGTTCTCTGCATCGTAACCCGCCTGGTACTTGGAGAGGTCCGATTCTTCAGCAATTATGGTGGCCACAGGGCGTATTGCCTTCACACAGGTAGTAAAATCTTCTTGGTCAAAGGGCGCATCGTCTTCTTTGAGGCTCGGATACCCAATAGCAATGTCAGTCGGGTCTAGTTCTGGAAGCCAAGCCTTGGCCCGGCTCAACGCAGCTACAGCTCCGGCTCTCATAAACGCCCGCTTCAGTTTGATAATCCATTGGGGCAAGATAGAAAGCTTCCTTAGCACATCTGCCAAAAGGGTAGGAACTTCATTGGAGAGGGCCACGGTGGCTAAGGCGCGCTGAGACCTGGTGTAGAGTTGCTCCACTAGTGTATAAACCGCCTTTAGCTTTATCAAGAGTCTTGGTTTAGATTTGAGCTCCTGGGCCTGCATAGCAATAGCAGGTGCGTTAAGAAACAAATTTATATGATCATTGAAAAGTATAGTCTTTCTAACTTGCAGGGCGACTTACCAAAGATTGCGATAACCATCTGGGTCACATGGTGTTTCAAGCCAGACAGTTCATTGGTTGCCTTTTCAAGAGCCGCCTCTGAATTGACAGCCCGTTGGGTTAAGGCATTATTTTCATCAACCCAAGTTTTTCTCTCTGCTTCAAAGTTAGCCTTCAGCTTCTCTTGTTCAGATACACTGAATTCAAACTTGGAGTTGGCCCTTTGGGTTTCTGAATCTTGAGCTTGCAGGCGGTTCCTCAAGTCAGCAATTTCTATTTGCAATTGACTGGTGGTAACCTGCACAAATACCGGATCAAAGTCATGATTATTAGCATATTATATTCAAGTCCCAAGTACCTTGCAAGCAATACTACTTGGCACTTGGGGGCTAATGTCTACCGCGGAAGTCTATGTCGGCTCATAAGATTGGTGATTCACAAAATTAAAGTCCCAAGCACTTTGTAAGCAAGACTACTTGGCACTTGGGGGATAATGCATATTGCAGTTCAAATTACGAAGTTGATATGATCTATACAAGCATGAGAAGGACCGGCTCATTCGCTTTGATTAAACCGGCCCTTGGGGGCTACTGATTAAGCCGAATTTTTGCAGATTTTTAATCTAAAGGCATTTGTTCATAATTGTCTGATGTTTCCCTAAGTCTACATCATATTCTTCCTAAGAAATAGACTTGGGGGAAAGAGGAGGTCATACCTCAAACTTATGGTGCATCAGTTTCAGCATGTCAGTTTCAGCATCGCGGCTATTGTGCACTTGGCTGAGATAGCCAGATAAAATTTCTCTGGCACTCATGTGAGAATAATCCGTAAGGTCGAATCTGACCTTATGGTGTTCCAGGAGTTCTTCTTTAGCGGTGCATTTGGCAAGCACAGTAGGCCTTCTCGACTCAATGTAACTGGTCTTGGTAACCTCAACTTCAGTTTCTTGAGGATCATTTGTCTTTGCGGGGCTTGAGACTTCAGGATTTTTGGAGCCATCAAGAGCGTGCTCGACAGGTGGATCAACGGCTGATGTTGGCGGTTCATGCATTGGTTCAGGGGGCGGCTCAGTAGTAGAAGTATCCGGTATAACAGTCTGAAGTACCGGCTCTTTGAGAGTTGGCTCCTCAACCGGTTTATCCTTCTTGGCCTTCTTACTAACCTTTGCTTTGCCCCTGCATAAGATCAAAAGGTTAGTATAAGCATAAAATTTCAAAATACAAGATAATTAAAATCATCATTACCCTGGAGCGGTCTTGAAAGCCGGCAGGTTCGATTGAATAGAGTCGCCGGAAGAATGAGAGGTTTCCTGGTAATTGGGGTCAGACGGGTTCAGTGGCTGACGAGTGAGACCCGCCAAAGGGTAAGAGGAATCTAAGACGAAGATGACCTCATTCCGACGCTTCCTTGGTGTGTTGGGCAAGCCGGAGGAGAGCTCTGCGTCTTCACTGGTACAGGTCTGCCTCCGGCTCTCATGAATTTGTCCCTTCAAAAGAAATTTAGGATCTTGATAAGCTAAAGGATGTGAAAATCTTACTTTCCGGGTTACTTGGCGGATTTTCGGGCGTGACAAAGGCTCTGAGTTGGAGGAAATAATATTTACCTCTTCTTCCACCCCGCGGCTCGTGCCCGTGTCATCCTAGTCATAATCACTATCAATAAGGTGATTAAAAAATGAGCCAAGGGAGTCAAGGGCTACCTCCGACTCAGAAGAGTCATCTAGCTGAAGCTGCTCAGAAGCACTTGGTTTCTTTCCGTGTTTCTTTGTGGCGGCTCTCCTGGCGGCTCTCTTGGCCTTCCTATCCCTTTTTGTAGCTTCATGGTCATATTTAACCTTCCAAAACTTGTCATCGGCCTGTGAAAATCAACAAAAGTTTGAGTACAGGTAAAAACATCAATATTGGAGATAATTTGTTCGGCTTGGCGACTTACCTTTGGAGCCGGATTAGTTTTGCAGAAAGGGCGTAAGCCCACCTTGCCACATTCTATTAAACTTTCATTCAGAAGACACTTGGTCATATCATTGATGACATGATCAGGCAGATCGTCAGGGCTGTGTCGCTGAGGGTCATCTTTCTTGCCTGAGTAATTACACATTAGACCAGGGCGGCGGCTTAACGGAATGACCCGCCAGGCGTGCCAGACTCAGACCAAGTCAATACCATTGAGCCCGTTCCCCAGAAGAGACTTAATTTTGGCCAAGGTGGGGGCGAGTGTTCTGCGTTCGACGGGTGTTATCTTGTTAGGCAGTGGATGATTGGAGTCCAGACGAAGGGCGTGAAAACCGTGCAGAGGATTCTCACCAGCCGGGGAGGTGCCTTGGCAATAAAACCATGTTTGATTCCAGTCCTTTGGATGGCTCGGCAGGTTGGCATGAGGAAAAATGACGTCTCTCCGATGTTGGATTGAGACGCCGCCAAGTTCCAAGCTCTGTCCACTAGCACATTCATTTTGGCGGTTTAAGGAAAATAGATCTCTAAAGAGTAGCAGATTGGGTTCTTCTCCAAGATACAGCTCACCGAACACTTGAAAGTTGCAGTTATTAGACACGGAATTGGGTCCGATGTCTTGAGTGCGGAGATCGAAGAAGTGTAGAACGTCTCTAAAAAATTTAGTGTCGGGTGGTGAGAAACCCCGGTTCATATGATCTGAGAAAATGATCACCTCCCCTTCTTTGGGTTGAGGTCTCTCTTTTGTCGGGTCAGGAGCACGATAAGACATGACATTCCTATACGATAGGTAACCAACTTTCACAAAGTCTTGGAGAGTCTACTCGGTAATGACGGATGGAACCCAGTTGCATGAGGTGCTTGTCTTAGGTGCCATGACGATGGAAGCCTAAAGAAAGATAAAATTTCCAGTTCAAATTTAAAGCTGGAGGCAATGTCAATATTCAAGATGGAGGCTTATCAAGGGGCCTAATGGTATGAGGATAATTACGACAGATTCTTTAAGTCGCCACAAGCATCATTGACAGTTCAATTATATAAGCCGCCATGGGCGGTCAAGATTGTCAACTAAAGCATCATTTTCAAGCCGGTGATGAGAGTCGCCATGGCTAGGGGAATCTAACAGATACATATTTTTGCCTAAGTGTGGCACAAACAAGTTTCACAAAGTACAGTTGCTATTTTGGATCAAACAGCTGTTCAGAAAAGAAAATATTCTAGACCTAAAAACAGAGTGTAGATGAGTTCGTCAGTTCTAGAAGGCCTCTTTGCAGTATAAATGGATCTACTGATATCAAAAATGTGTGTGAAATAGTTATTGCATGAGTTTTGCACTATTCTCGGATCAGAGGAGGCTGCAGTATAGAGCTATGAAGAACCAAGATGAATAGCGAAGAACACAAGAAAAACCTACAAACCCTAATGAAGATCTGGAGCAGGGAAGAAGAAAAGCTTACGGCTGCAGGAGCGTTGCGTAGGTTCGCCGTCGTTTTCTGGACAGACTCAGGTCAATGCAGCGGCCGAAGTCGATGAAGACGAGGGGCGCGGCGGCGGCGGCGGAGCTTGAGCAGCAGAAGGGTGCGCGAGGAAGAAGATGCGGAAGAAGAAGAATGAGAAAGGTGTCACGCCCAATATGCGACCCTATCCAAAAGGAACTCGAAGGTCCCACCAAGGATAGACCCGCATATTGAAATGCTTTTGCAAGGTGGATATCATTACATCAACATTACATAATAGATGGGGATACATACAAAAGGCATACAATGCCACATGAATACAACAATACAACATACAAGAACAACATCCGACTACGGATGAACCATAAACAGAAACTCAAACAATATCCACCCTGCTAGCCCAGGCTGCCGACCTGGAACCTATCCCCTGATCGAAGAAGCAGAAGAAGAAACTCCAAAACAAGCAACATCGCTCTCGCGTCAAGATCATCGCATAATCCCGTACCTGCAACTGTTGTTGTAGTAATCTGTGAGCCACGAGGACTCAGCAATCCCATTACCATGGGTATCAAGACTAGCAAAGCTTAATGGAAAAGGAAGGGGTAAAGTGGTGAGGTTGCAGCAGCGACTAAGCATGTATGGTGGCTAGCATACGCAAATGAGAGCGAGAAGAGAGCAAAAGGAACGGTCGTGAAGCTAGCAATGATCAAGAGGTGATCCTGAACTCCTACTTACGTCAGACATAACCCAGAAACCGTGTTCACTTCCCGGACTCCGCCGAAAAGAGACCATCACGGCTACACACGCGGTTGATGCGTTTTAATTCGGATCTGGTGTCAAGTTATATACAACCGGTCATTAACAAATTCCCATCTGCCACATAACCGCGGGCACGGCTTTCCAAAGATAATACCCTGCAGGGGTGTCCCAACTTAGCCCATGATAAGCTCTCGCGATCAACGAAGGATATTCCTTCTCCCAGGAAGACCCGATCAGTCTCGAAATTCCGGTTTACAAGACATTTCGACAATGGTAAACAAGACCAGCAAAGCCGCCCGATGTGCCGACAAATCCCGATAGGAGCTGCACATATCTCGTTCTCAGGGCACACCGGATGAGCCAGACGTCTGGTTGGCATAGACCCTGGTTGCCCAGGGGGCGCCGGACATCGCTCAGGTTGGACCAACACTCGAAGGAGCACTGGCCCGGGGGGGTAAAATAAAGATGACCCTCGGGCTCCGGAAACCCAAGGGAAAAAAAGGGCTAGGTGAGGCAAATGGTAAAACCAAGGTTGGGCCTTGCTGGAGGAGTTTTATTCAAAGCGAACTGTCAGGGGGGTCCCATAAATCACCCGACCGCGTAAGGAACGCAAAATCTGGGAACATAACACCGGTATGATGGAAACTAGGGCGGCAAGAGTGGAACAAAACACCAGGCATAAGGCCAAGCCTTCCACCCTTTACCAAGTATATAGATGCATTAATAATATAAGAGATATTGTGATATCCCAACATAATCCTGTCCACCATGGAGCAATCTTCAACTTCACCTGCAACTAGCAACGCTATAAGAGGGGCTGAGCAAAAGCGGTAACATAGCCAAGCAACGGTTTGCTAGGAAGGGTGAAAAGGTTAGAGGCTGACATGGCAATTTGGGAGGCTTGAAGAGCAAATGATAGGTAGCGCAACATCGCGATAGAACGAAGCAACTAGCATAGCAACGATAGTAGTGAGATCCAGGGTAGCGGTCATCTTGCCTGAAATCCTGCTAGGAAGAAGAACGAGTCCATGAAGAAGAAGAACGGGCGTAGTCGAATGAATCCTCACAATCGCAACGTTACCGGAACTAAGAAGCAACACCGGAAAGAAACAAACAACATGGTAAATGCACAAGCATAAACATGGCATGATGCACAAACAAGTATGATGCATGTCCGGTTTAATGAGGCATGGCATGGCAATTTGCAACAAACAATACTACAAGTTAAGTGGAGCTCAATATGCAACGAGTTGCATATTGACAAAACACCACATTCAATTATTTAGTTATGTCTCGTTTAAGCTACCCAACAATATTAAATGTTATTAAACATGGCAAGGGGTGAAGCATAATTAAACTACCTATTTAGTCAAGTTTAAATGAGGCCGGAACAATGAACAACAATTCCGAAAAATCCCCATGTTATTTAGCAATTTAAAGCAAACAACAATTTTAAGCATTTAAATGTTGTTATCATGACGCGGATGACATGCACAAGTTTTAAGCAATTTTATGGAAACGTTGACATGAGCATGTTATGAAGCATTTGGTCACCATGGCGGAACAAAAGGGGTGCCACGGCAACGATAACGAAAATGGTGCCACGGCAACATTCCGGTGATCCGACAACTCATCGAGATGTCGGTGCAAAAGAAAGTGTGGGTGAGCATGTCATGCAAAAGTATGGTGGGGTGATCCTGATTACCGGGTGTCCCACATGTCGGTGGCATGACAAAAGAGGGGCATCGCAAGCGACAATTTGATCAGGGTGCAAACACGGACATCTCATTCAACACATGCATTCATTCATGGGCGTCGTCTCGGGGTTATACCTTCGAAGCCTGCATTTACGGAGCGGGTTGAGTTTGTAGTGGAAGTAGTGGAAGTAGCCGTTCTCGCGACGGTAGTGGAAGTAGTGGTACACGGCGACGGTAGTGGAAGTAGTCGTTCACGGGTCGTCGTGGGAAGTAGTTGTTCTCGTGGCGACGGTAGTGGTACTCGTTTCGGAAGCGGTTCGCGACGATGGTAGTCGAACTTGGCCATCCGGAGAGGGTACTTGCCGACAACGGCCGTCGTGGTACTTGGTGCTAGTAGTTGTACACGGTCGTAGATGTTCGGGTCTTCGCTAGAGGTACTTGACGGATCACCGGCTGTAGTCGTAATCCGAAGGGGACTTGGCGATCCAAAATTGCTCCTGTTCGGGTAGGCACAGTGACAACAGCTCGAGGCTGAGGCCACGTATGGGGCGCGCTCGGGTCGATGGGGACGACGATAGAAGGCGCGAAGCAGTGGAGCAGCAGAGGGACTAGGCGCGGGGATGACCGGCTCCGAGGCAGGCGAGGCACGGGGCTCAACTGCTGGGCTGCTCGACGGCGGAGGGAGCCCTGGTGGCCTGGCAGGCCGGTGGGGTTGCTCGTTCCCGAGCTGCTGCTCGAAGCAGGGGAAGCAGACGGAGGAGGCGAGATGCAGGGCGGCTTCGGGGTGGTCGGGTCCGACCGGCCATGGCGACTTGGCGAGGCGGTAGGGACGGGACACCGACGGCAAGGGCGACGCGGAGGTCGTCGACGCGCCAACGCGCACGGTCGGCCTCGAGGAGGTCAACAAGGGGAAGGGGCGCAGAGGAGAGGATGGGGCAAGGGCGCCGCTCCTCTGTGCATGCGTGGCGGCGGGCAGGAACGAGAGGGAGAGAGTGAGATGGGGATCAGGACGGACGAGGGAGATGGGGGCGCTGGAGGAAGGGATCGAGAGGGAGAGAAGGCATCGAGTGGAGGGAGATGGGGATCGGGCTACTGGCGGTGCTGGAGGGATCGGGCATCGAGGGAGAGAGCAAGGGGATCGGGAGGAGGCTAGGGTTTACAGCGGGGCGCGGCTGGGCCTGTGGAACGGGCCGGCGCTGTGGGCTAGGAGGCCTAGCTGGGCTTCTCTCTCTCACTCTAAAGAAAATTAAAAGAAAACAGATATAACAAAGAAAAGAAAGGGAGGTTAGGGGAAGAATTTGGACAAGCGGATAATTTCCTCGGATTCACAAAAATGAGCTTGATCCAAGGAAATAGAAGAAGCCATGATTGAAAGATGTAAATTCAAACTCATTTGAATTTAATCCAAATGGGTTTGAACTAGGACTTGATAAAAGGAAGGTCCAAAAATGTCGGATTTTTGGTAGAGCTCCGGAATATGATAAAAGAATATATGGCAAGGTTGGAGACCAAGAATTAAGATTACAAAGGCATTGGGATATTTTGCAAGTGTGTTATGGTGAATTCCAATTTAATGGAATATTTATTATAGTTCCTTAAATACTAGGATGATATGTTATAAAGAGAAATCACCATGTGAATTCCCTCATTTTAAATGGACCAAAGATCCATACAATTTATTTAGATGAGTTTTTAAAATTAATGATATGATGGCATGATGACATGATGCAATGCAAGAGATGGCATGATGAATGCACAAACAAAACAAATCGCACGACAAAACTCAGAATAGCTGGAAGTCTTCTGGAGCGGCGGTCTCGGAGCGTTACAACACTCCACCACTACAAGAGGATCTCGTCCCGAGATCTAGGATGGCACCGGAGGGAAAAGAAAGAGGAAGATAAGAGGTAAACTAAGTTGCTTCTTCAACAAACGAGTGAAACAATGAACCTTGAGAGGTTGAGCAAAATGAAAGAAAGAAAACAACAAAGATGAACAAAGTTGAAAACACTCCGTTAGAAAAGAGGAACAAGGGATACGACGAGAACCAAGAGGTTTAGTGATAAGATAGATATTGAAACCACTCCGGTTAAAACTAGATAGAGAAGGAATAAGATTGATATAATTTGGGCAGCACTCTAACTGAAAGAAGAAGGAAAACTTGATAAGATGAAAAGAACTTGAAGAGATGACACAACACTCCGGTTAAATGGATAAGCAAAAAAAGAACACGATCCTCACAATTTGAGATGATGAGTAAAGAGAGCAACATCACCATGCCTTCGAAAGAAAGAATAGAAGATAGATCATTGGGATAAAATAATGGAGAAGAAAATGCCAACTTCTGCCACAAATGAGCTTGGAAATCACCCTTCCAGGAAGGTTAAAACGGAGTTGTTGGAAAAAACCAACAACGAAACGAATAAGTTTGTAGTGGGCTTATAGAAAACTTCTCAAAATTATGAGCCGAAATTCTGCCACTACGGAAACAAATAATCGCTTGGGATCAACTAAATGATGAAAATTTTCTTCCACCAAGATGATAGAGAGATAACTTGGATCATTGATAAACACCACGAATAGCAACATTCCTTAGGGAAGGCTTTAGGTGAAATATGACACAAGATAACTCCAACAACGAGGTTGATGGTTGAAAAGATCTCTTGGACAAAGAGAAAATGATGGATTTAACTATGTCACTCTTGAAAACTTGTGAATCATGAAACGCGAAGGGAAATTGTCAAGAATGATATGACACCATCTCAAAAGATAAGGTAGAAAGAATTGCACTTTGGAATGCAAGATGAAGAATGCTTGAACTCCTCAGGAAAATCATGTGTTGGGAACCATGTTTATTTGAGTATAGCTTGGCGGATCATAACTCCAAGAAAAATCTTGAAGAACAATTGAAGAATGAAAAGGAATCCTTGATGGACCACCATGTAGAGCCTCCATGAAAAACTCCGGTAATAAAAGGATGATAGAAAGAAAGAGAAGTTGAAAACACTAGGTGAAGCCTTGCAATGATTTAGATGGAGCTTCGCGACGAGATAATTGAGAGAACTTGGAACTCCGAAAAGAAAGATGACCAACTCCGGAAAGAAAGATGAATCACTTGTAATCAAGAATTTATTCATCATGAATAATCTCCATAAAAAGAATTGAGTCACCTCGAGGAAATAAAAATAAGATTTATTGTATGCTTATCCTTCATCAAATTTAATTGATGACAAGCAACGGATTTGGCATACTACTTATTCTCGTAGAAAGGATTAAGAGAGATATAGCGCAAACTTGAGAAGGTATTGATGGAACCACCGGTGGGATTTGGAAACAACGAATATTTGATATGATAACGAAGGAAGTGAAATCTTGAACGAATCACCGTAAGATTTGAAAATGAACGAAGAAAAGATAAAGAAACACCGGGAAGAATTAGAAAACGAACAAGGATACTTGAGAGATTTAGATACATGAGAACGAAGAGATCATGAACTGATTAGAGGATATTTGAACGATGCACCGGTAAGATTTGGAGAACGATAGCTACATGCTGAGAATGAAGAATTATGACATGATGGGCTTCGGAGGAAAGAAATGGAAACAACTCATGAAATGCTCCGGATGGTAAGAAAAGAATTGTCACAATCAGAACAATTATGAGGATGGCATGAAGCTAGAACCATGAATATTCAAGAGAATGGACCAAGATTTAAGAGAAATCCTTCTTTGGTCTTCAAATGTTGAGAATGATGATAAGAACCACCATGAATTGTTGAGGCACTCCGGAATGAAGAATAGAAAGTTTGAACCAACGATCAAAACAATTTGGAAGCGATCTTGAAGAAGACATCTGACTGATGAAAATTCATTCTTACGTCAAACTTTGAAAAGAATTTTAGAAGCTCCGGGAAAATTAGAAGAGTCAGGTAAGATCCTGGGAAAAGACCTGTGGGTTAGGGCCCACTCAAAAGAAAACACCGTTGGAAATGATTTTAAAGAGAGATTGCACCAGCTGAATTAAATGGTTTGAATGAGATAACAATCTCCAAATAGCTTGAACGGATTAAGAATGGAAACACGAATCTTGTGAGATATCTTCAGCACTCCAGAACAATTGAATAGCGAGAAGTGAAAGATTAAGAGGTGCACCGGCATGAGAAAGCAATTGACACGAGGAAAAGAATATGATCAACACTGAAAGCTTGAATTGGATCCACCGGAGAAGAAAAAGAGATGAAGGATGATGAACTCAAAGCTCCGTTAGTATCTTCCTGAGAATCACCGGCTAAGAACATTGAAAGAAAAGAATGAAGAGACTTCACATCCATGAGATGGATACTTGATTAAGATATATGAGTCCTTGAAGAAAAAGGGTGGGAGGGAGGGAAACAAAGGCAACTTGGGGAAGATGAAATAAACACCGTTGAGAAAACTTAGAATTGATCTTGCGGATGGGAAAAATGATGGGATCCACTTGAAGAGAAGCACGCCGATTGGAAAAGAATTAACATGACAACCTCAATGATCAAAAGGATTAGTATTCACATAGAAATATGAGAACACCGTTTAGGAAAAGTATGGATTCAACATTTCACTCTGAAGCAACTTGAATACCACAAATAAAACAAAACAAAGGATTTGGCTTGCAGAATAAGCCGGAAACAAACATATGATAGAGATTTACCCAATCCCGTATCATGCATCTGTCGGAAAGATATTCTAGGAGCTACTTGAATTCCCACCTATAAAACTCCCGAAACTTTCTGGTTATGCAATCTGGTGTTGGGGATACAGGGGAAGCAATATATCTCACCCAAACTAACAATCCCTACATCCAGCTGTATCCATCCGTCAACACATAACCAAGAAAACTCCGGAAATCGTGTACCTCAACCTTCGAAAAGCATCCGTTATATGAGTTATGGCAATACTCCCGAACTCCCCAGTACTGGGTGACGTCGAGGTTATCTCACCAACAACTGCATAAAAGAGATATTCGATGTCGGCAAAACTCAGGTATTCCAGAACTGCAACGATAAAATTATGACGACAACACCTCGGAGCTCAACTCCCCGGGACACTGCCACAACCCCTAAATGTCAGGAGGCACCAAGAACAATGTTCTCGTCATAAGAATATCGGAACGATCCCAAGATACCCGCGTGATCCTAAAAAAATTTGTGAAAAATTGAGGAGAGGAAAGACAAAACATCTACGTCAGGAGTCCTCACCAGAGCGATGAAGGTACTGAGGAGTAAAAAGAATCCTACTCTCCGATATATATAATCCTAAGACTCAAAATAGTTTTTTTTCTAGACTCAACAACGGCCAACAATCAACGGGGCTCCTATGGTCGGTCGAGGCTCTGATACCAACTTGTCACGCCCAATATGCGACCCTATCCAAAAGGAACTCGAAGGTCCCACCAAGGATAGACCCGCATATTGAAACGCTTTTGCAAGGTTGATATCATTACATCAACATTACATAATAGATGGGGATACATACAAAAGGCATACAATGCCACATGAATACAACAATACAACATACAAGAACAACATCCGACTACAGATGATCCATAAACAGAAACTCAAACAATATCCACCCTGCTAGCCCAGGCTGCCGACCTGGAACCTATCCCCTGATCGAAGAAGCAGAAGAAGAAACTCCAAAACAAGCAACATCGCTCTCACGTCAAGATCATCGCATAATCCTGTACCTGCAACTGTTGTTGTAGTAATCTATGAGCCACGAGGACTCAGCAATCCCATTACCATGGGTATCAAGACTAGCAAAGCTTAATGGGAAAGGAAGGGGTAAAGTGGTGAGGTTGCAGCATCGACTAAGCATGTATGGTGGCTAGCATACGCAAATGAGAGCGAGAAGAGAGCAAAAGGAACGGTCGTGAAGCTAGCACTGATCAAGAGGTGATCCTGAGCTCCTACTTACGTCAGACATAACCCAGAAACCGTGCTCAATTCCCGGACTCCGCCGAAAAGAGACCATCACGGCTACACACGCGGTTGATGCGTTTTAATTCGGATCTGGTGTCAAGTTATCTACAACCGGACATTAACAAATTCCCATCTGCCACATAACCGTGGGCACGGCTTTCGAAAGATAATACCCTGAAGGGGTGTCCCAACTTAGCCCATGATAAGCTCTCGCGATCAACAAAGGATATTCCTTCTCCCAGGAAGACCCGATCAGTCTCGGAATCCCGGTTTACAAGACATTTCGACAATGGTAAAACAAGACCAGCAAAGCGGCCCGATGTGCCGACAAATCCCGATAGGAGCTGCACATATCTCGTTCTGAGGGCACACCAGATGAGCCAGATGTCGGGTTGGCATAGACCCTGGTTGCCCAGGGGGCGCCGGACATCGCTCAGGTTGGACCAACACTCGAAGGAGCACTGGCCCGGGGGGGTAAAATAAAGATGACCCTCGGGCTCCGGAAACCCAAGGGAAAAAAAGGGCTAGGTGAGGCAAATGGTAAAACCAAGGTTGGGCCTTGCTGGAGGAGTTTTATTCAAAGCGAACTGTCAGGGGGGTCCCATAAATCACCCGACCGCGTAAGGAACGCAAAATCCGGGAACATAACACCGGTATGACGGAAACTAGGGCGGCAAGAGTGGAACAAAACACCAGGGATAAGGCCGACCGTTCCACCCTTTACCAAGTATATAGATGCATTAATAATATAAGAGATATTGTGATATCCCAACATAATCCTGTCCACCATGGAGCAATCTTCAACTTCACCTGCAACTAGCAACGCTATAAGAGGGGCTGACCAAAAGCGGTAACATAGCCAAGCAACGGTTTGCTAGGAAGGGTGAAAAGGTTAGAGGCTGACATGGCAATTTGGGAGGCTTGAAGAGCAAATGATAGGTAGCACAACATAGCGATAGAACGAAGCAACTAGCATAGCAATGATAGTAGTGAGATCCAGGGTAGCGGTCATCTTGCCCGAAATCCTGCTAGGAAGAAGAACGAGTCCATGAAGAAGAAGAACGGGCGTAGTCGAATGAATCCTCACAATCGCAACGTTACCGGAACTAAGAAGCAACACTGGAAAGAAACAAACAACATGGTAAATGCACAAGCATAAACATGGCATGATGCACAAACAAGTATGATGCATGTCCGGTTTAATGAGGCATGGCATGGCAATTTGCAACAAACAATACTACAAGTTAAGTGGAGCTCAATATGCAACGAGTTGCATATTGACAAAACACCACATTCAATTATTTAGTTATCTCTCGTTTAAGCTACCCAACAATATTAAATGTTATTAAACATGGCAAGGGGTGAAGCATAATTAAACTACCTATTTAGTCAAGTTTAAATGAGGCCGGAACAATGAACAACAATTCCGAAAAATCCCCATGTTATTTAGCAATTTAAAGCAAACAACAATTTTAAGCATTTAAATGTTGTTATCATGATGCGGATGACATGCACAAGTTTTAAGCAATTTTATGGAAACGTTGACATGAGCATGTTATGAAGCATTTGGTCACCATGGCGGAACAAAAGGGGTGCCACGGCAACGATAACGAAAATGGTGCCACGGCAACATTCCGGTGATCCGACAACTCATCGAGATGTCGGTGCAAAAGAAAGTGTGGGTGAGCATGTCATGCAAAAGGATGGTGGGGTGATCCTGATTACCGGGTGTCCCACATATCGGTGGCATGACAAAAGAGGGGCATCGCAAGCGACAATTTGATCACGGTGCAAACACGGACATCTCATTCAACACATGCATTCGTTCATGGGCGTCGTCTCGGGGTTATACCTTCGAAGCGTGCATTTATGGAGCGGGTTGAGTTTGTAGTGAAAGTAGTGGAAGTAGCCGTTCTCGTGACGGTAGTGGAAGTAGTGGTACGCGGCGACGGTAGTGGAAGTAGTCGTTCACGGGTCATCGTGGGAAGTAGTTGTTCTCGTGGCGACGGTAGTGGTACTCGTTTCGGAAGCGGTTCGCGACGATGGTAGTCGAACTTGGCCATCCGGAGAGGGTACTTGCCGACAACGGTCGTCGTGGTACTTGGTGCTAGTAGTTGTACACGATCGTAGACGTTCGGGTCTTCGCTAGAGGTACTTGATGCATCACCGGCTGTAGTCGTAATCCGAAGGGGACTTGGCGATCCAAAATTGCTCCTGTTCGGGTAGGCACAGTGACAACAGCTCGAAGCTGAGGCCACGTATGGGGCGCGCTCGGGTCGATGGGGACGACGATAGAAGGCGCGAAGCAGTGGAGCAGCAGAGGGACTAGGCGCGGGGATGACCGGCTCCGAGGCAGGCGAGGCGCGGGGCTCAACTGCTGGGCTGCTCGACGGCGGAGGGAGCCCTGGTGGCCTGGCAGGCCGGCGGGGTTGCTCGTTCCCGAGCTGCTGCTCGAAGCAGACGGAGGAGGCGAGATGTAGGGCGGCTTCGGGGTGGTCGGGTCCGACCGGCCATGGCGTCTTGGCGAGGCAGCAGGGACGGGACGCCGACAGCAAGGGCGACGCGGAGGTCGTCGACGCGCCAACGCGCACGGTCGGCCTCGAGGAGGTCAACGAGGGGAAGGGGCGCAGAGGAGAGGATGGGGCAAGGGCGCCGCTCCTCTGTGCGTGCGTGGCGGCGGGCAGGAACGAGAGGGAGAGAGTGAGATGGGGATCAGGACGGACGAGGGAGATGGGGGCGCTGGAGGAAGGGATCGAGAGGGAGAGAAGGCATCGAGTGGAGGGAGATGGGGATCGGGCTACTGGCGGCGCTGGAGGGATCGGGCATCGAGGGAGAGAGCGAGGGGATCGGGAGGAGGCTAGCGTTTATAGCGGGGCGCGGCTGGGCCTGTGGAACGGGCCGGCGCTGTGGGCTAGGAGGCCTAGCTGGGCTTCTCTCTCTCACTCTAAAGAAAATTAAAAGAAAAAGATATAAGAAAGAAAAGAAAGGGAGGTTAGGGGAAGAAGTTGGACACGCGGATAATTTCCTCAGATTCACAAAAATGAGCTTGATCCAAGGAAATAGAAGAAGCCATGATTGAAAGATGTAAATTCAAACTCATTTGAATTTAATTCAAATGGGTTTGAACTAGGACTTGATAAAAGGAAGGTCCAAAAATGTCGGATTTTTGGTGGAGCTCCGGAATATGATAAAAGAATATATGGCAAGGTTGGAGACCAAGAATTAAGATTACAAAGGCATTGGGATATTTTGCAAGTGTGTTATGGTGAATTCCAAATTAATGGAATATTTATTATAGCTCCTTAAATACTAGGATGATATGTTATAAAGAGAAATCACCATGTGAATTCCCTCATTTTAAATGGACCAAAGATCCATACAATTTATTTAGATGAGTTTTTAAAATTAATGATATGATGGCATGATGACATGATGCAATGCAAGAGATGGCATGATGAATGCCCAAACAAAACAAATCGCACGACAAAACTCAGAATAGCTGGAAGTCTTCTGGAGCGTCGGTCTCGGGGCGTTACAAAAGGACCCGGTCGGGTCTATTTATAAGGAAAAACTAATGACTGGGCATGAAAAACGAGGAGGCCAAAGACATAAGTTATCCAACTATAAGGGCGCCTCGATTTTTGGGATGGTCTTTAAGATAAAGATCCGTTGACATATAATGGATATGTTGGAAATATGCCCTAGAGGCAATAATAAAATGGTTATTATTATATTTCTTTGTTCATGATAATTGTCTATTATTCATGCTATAATTGTGTTATCCGAAAATCGTAATACACGTGTGAATACATAGACCACGACATGTCCCTGGTAAGCCTCTAGTTGACTAGCTCGTTGATCAACAGATAGTCATGGTTTCCTTACTATGGGCATTGGATGTCATTGATAACGGGGTCACATCATTAGGAGAATGATGTGATGGACAAGACCCAATCCTAAGCATACATCGTTTAGCTAGAGCTTTTACAATTGTCAAGTATCATTTCGTTAGACCATGAGATTGTGCAACTCCCGGATACCGTAGGAGTGCTTTGGGTGTGCCAAACGTCACAACGTAACTGGGTGACTATAAAGGTGCACTACGGGTATCTCCGAAAGTGTCTGTTGGGTTGGCACGAATCAAAACTGGGATTTGTCACTCCGTATGACGGAGAGGTATCTCTGGGCCCACTCGGTAATGCATCATCATAATGAGCTCAATGTGACCAAGTGTCTGGTCACGGGATCATGCATTACAGTACGAGTAAAGTGACTTGCCGGTAACGAGATTAAACGAGGTATTGGGTTACCGACGATCGAGTCTCGGGCAAGTAACGTACCGATTGACAAAGGGAATTGTATACGGGGTTGATTGAATCCTCGACATCGTGGTTCATCCGATGAGATCATCGAGGAGTACGTGGGTATCCAACATGGGTATCCAGATCCCGCTGTTGGTTATTGACCGGAGAGGCGTCTTGGTCATGTCTGCATGTCTCCCGAACCCGTAGGGTCTACACACTTAAGGTTCGGTAATGTTAGGGTTGTAGAGATATTAGTATGCAGCAAACCGAAAGTTGTTCGGAGTCCCGGATGAGATCCCGGACGTCGCGAGGAGTTCCGGAATGGTCCGTAGGTAAAGAATTATATATGGGAAGTCGAGTTTCGGCCATCGGGAAAGTTTCGGGGGTCACCGTTATTGTACGTCCACCGGGTGGGGCCACCTATCTCGGAGAGCCCCATGGGCTGAAGTGGGAGGGGAACCAGCCCCTGGTGGGCTGGTGCACCCCCCTTGGCCCCCCCTGCGCCTAGGGTTGGAAACCCTAGGGTGGGGGGCGCCTCCACTTGCCTTGGGGGGCAAGCCTACCCCTTGGCCGCCGCTCCCCCTTGGAGATCCCATCTCCAGGGCCGGCGCCCCCCCTGGGGGACCCTATATAGAGAGGGGGGAGGGAGGGCAGCCACACCCTGGCACTTGGCGCCTTCCTTCCCCCTTGCTACACCTCTCCTTCCCGTAGATGCTCGGTGAAGCCCTGCCGGATCCCTGCTGCATCCACCACCACGCCGTCGTGCTGCTGGATCTTCATCAACCTCTCCTTCCCCCTTGCTGGATCAAGAAGGAGGAGACGTCATACTGACCGTGCGTGTGTTGAACGCGGAGGTGCCGTCCGTTCGGCGCTAGGATCTCCGGTGATTTGGATCACGACGAGTACGACTCCCTCAACCCCGTTCTCTTGAACGCTTCCGCTCGCGATCTATAAGGGTATATAGATGCACTCCTCTCTCTCGTTGCTGGATGAACTCCTAGATTGATCTTGGTGAACGTAGAATTTTTTTATTTTATGCAACGTTCCCCAACAGTGGTATCAGAGCTAGGTCTATGCGTAGTTCTCTTTGCACGAGTAGAACACAAATTTGTTGTGGGCGTAGATGTTGTCAATTTTCTTGCCACTACTAGTATTATTTTGCTTCAGTGGTATTGTGGGATGAAGCGGCCCGGACCGACCTTACACGTACGCTTACGTGAGATAGGTTCCACCGACTTACATGCACTAGTTGCATAAGGTGGCTAGCGGGTGTCTGTCTCTCCCACTTTAGTTGGAGCGGATTCGATGAAAAGGGTCCTTATGAAGGGTAAATAGAAGTTGGCAAATCACGTTGTGGCTTTTACGTAGGTAAGAAAACGTTCTTGCTAGATCACCTATAGAAGCCACGTAAAAAACATGCAACAACAATTAGAGGACGTCTAACTTGTTTTTGCAGCAAGTGTTTTGTGATGTGGTATGGCCAAAAGTTGTGATGAATGATGAATGATATATATGTGATGTATGAGATCATGTTCTTGTAATAGGAATCACGACTTGCATATCGATGAGTATGACAACCGGCAGGAGCCATAGGAGTTGTCTTTATTTTTGTATGACCTGCGTGTCATTGAGAAACGCCATGTAAATTACTTTACTTTATTGCTAAACGCGTTAGCCATAGTAGTAGAAGTAATAGTTGGCGAGCAACTTCATGGAGACACGATGATGGAGACCATGATGATGAAGATCATGGTGTCATGCCGGTGAAGAAGATGATCATGGAGCCCCGAAGATGGAGATCAAAGGAGCTATATGATATTGGCCATATCATGTCACTATTTGATTGCATGTGATGTTTGTCATGTTTTTCATCTTGTTTACTTAGAACGACGGTAGTAAGTAAGATGATCCCTCATAATAATTTCAAGAAAAGTGTTCCGCCTAACTGTGCACCGTTGCAAAGGTTCGTTGTTTCGAAGCACCACGTGATGATCGGGTGTGATAGATCCTAACGTTCGAATACAACGGGTGTAAGCCAGATTTACACACGCAATACATTTAGGTTGACTTGACGAGCCTAGCATGTACAAACATGGCCTCAGAACACGGAGGACCGAAAGGTCGAGCATGAGGCGTATAGAAGATACGATCAACATGGAGATGTTCACCGATGATGACTAGTCCGTCTCACGTGATGATCGGACACGGGCTAGTCGAGTCGGATCATGTATCACTTAGATGACTAGAGGGATGTCTAATCTGAGTGGGAGTTTATTAAATAATTTGATTAGATGAACTTAATTATCATGAACTTACTCTAAAATCTTTACAACATGTCTTGTAGATCAAATGGCCAACGCACATGTCCACCTGAACTTCACCGCGTTCCTAGAGAAAACCAAGCTGAAAGACGATGGCAGCAACTATATGGACTGGGTCCGGAACCTGAGGATCATCCTCATAGCAGCCAAGAAAGATTATGTCCTAGAAGCGCTGTTAGGTGAAGCACCAATCCCAGAGAACCAAGATGTTATGAACGCTTGGCAGTCTCGTGCTGATGATTACTCCCTCGTTCAGTGCGGCATGCTTTACAGCTTAGAACCGGGGCTCCAAAAGCGTTTTGAGCAACACGGAGCATATGAGATGTTCGAGGAGCTGAAAATGGTTTTCCAAGCTCATGCCCGGGTCGAGAGATATGAAGTCTCCGACAAATTCTTCAGCTGTAAGATGGAGGAAAATAGTTCTGTCAGTGAGCACATACGCAAGATGTCTGGGTTGCACAACCGCTTGACTCAGCTGGGAGTTAATCTCCCAGATGATGCGGTCATTGACAGAATCCTTCAGTCGCTTCCACCGAGCTACAAGAGCTTTGTGATGAACTTCAATATGCAGGGGATGGAAAAGACCATTCATGAGGTATATTCAATGCTGAAATCAGTAGAGGTGGAGATCAAAAAGGAACATCAAGTGTTGATGGTGAATAAAACCACTAAGTTCAAGAAGGGCAAGGGTAAGAAGAACTTCAAGAAGGACGGCAAGGAAGTTGCCGCGCCTGGTAAGCCAGTTGCTAGGAAGAAGTCAAGCAATGGACCCAAGCCTGAGACTGAGTGCTTTTATTGCAAGGGAAGTGGTCACTGGAAGAGGAACTGCCCCAAGTACTTAGCGGACAAGAAGGCCGGCAAAACCAAAGGTATATGTGATATACATGTAATTGATGTGTACCTTACCAGTACTCGTAGTAGCTCTTGGGTATTTGATATCGGTGCAGTTGCTCATATTTGTAACTCAAAGAAGGAGCTGTGGAATAAGCGAAGACTGGCGAAGGACGAGGTGACGATGCGCGTCGGGAATGGTTCCAAGGTCGATGTGATCGCCGTCGGCACGCTGTCTCAACACTTACCTACGGGATTAGTTTTAAACCTCAATAATTGTTATTTAGTACCAGCTTTGAGCATGAACATTGTATCAGGATCTCGTTTAATTCGAGATGGCTACTCATTTAAATCTGAGAATAATGGTTGTTCTATTTACATGAGAGATATGTTTTATCGTCATGCCCCGCTGGTGAATGGTTTATTCTTAATGAATCTCGAGCGTAATGTTACACATATTCATAGTGTGAATACCAAAAGATGTAAAGTTGATAACAATAGTCCCATATACTTGTGGCACTGCCGCCTTGGTCACATTGGTGTCAAGCGCATGAAGAAGATCCATGCTGATGGACTTTTAGAGTCTCTAGATTATGAATCGTTTGACACATGCAAGCCATGCCTCATGGGCAAGATGACCAAGACTCCGTTCTCTGGAACAATGGAGCGAGCAACCAACTTATTGGAAATCATACATACAGATGTGTGCGGTCCAATGAGTGTTGAGGCTCGCGGAGGATATTGTTATGTTCTCACTCTCACTGATGACTTGAGTAGATATGGGTATGTCTACTTGATGAAACACAAGTCTGAGACCTTTGAAAAGTTCAAGGAATTTCAGAATGAGGTAGAGAATCAACGTGACCGAAAGATAAAGTTCTTACGATCAGATCGTGGGGGAGAATATCTAAGTCACGAATTTGGTATGCACTTAAGGAAATGTGGAATCGTTTCACAACTCACGCCACCTGGAACACCTCAGCAAAAATGGTGTGTCCGAACATCGTAATCGCACTCTATTGGATATGGTGCGATCTATGATGTCACTTACTGATTTACCGCTATCATTTTGGGGATACGCTCTAGAGACAGCTACATTCACTTTAAATAGGGCACCATCAAAATCCGTTGAGACGACACCATATGAATTATGGTTTGGCAAGAAACCTAAGCTGTTGTTTCTAAAAGTTTGGGGATGCAATGCTATGTTAAGAAACTTCAACTTGAGAAGCTCGAACCCAATTCGGAAAAATGCGTATTCATAGGATACCCTAAGGAAACCATAGGGTATACTTTCTACTTAAGATCCAAAGGCAAGATCTTTGTTGCCAAGAACGGGTCCTTTCTGGAGAAAGAGTTTCTCTCGAAAGAATTAAGTGGGAGGAAAGTAGAGCTTGATGAAGTACTACCTCTTGAAACGACAAGTAGCGCAGCTCAGGAAGATGTTCTTGTGGTGCCAGCACCGACAAGAGAGGAAGTTAATGATGATGATCAAGATACTTCGGATCAATCTCCTACTGAACTTCGAAGGTCCACAAGGACACGTTCTGCACCAGAGTGGTACGGCAACCCTGTCTTGGAAATCATGTTGTTAGACAATGGTGAACCTTCGAACTATGAAGAAGCAATGGCGGGCCCAGATTCCAACAAATGGCTTGAAGCCATGCAATCCGAGATAGGATCCATGTATAAAAATGAAGTATGGATGTCGGTGTCAAAACCGGCGGATCTCGGGTAGGGGGTCCCGAACTGTGCGTCTAGGCGGATGGTAACAGGAGACAAGGGACACGATGTTTTTACCCAGGTTCGGGCCCTCTCGATGGAGGTAAAACCCTACTCCTGCTTGATTGATATTGATGATATGGGTAGTACAAGAGTGGATCTACCACGAGATCAAGGAGGCTAAACCCTAGAAGCTAGTCTATGGTATGATTGTTGTAATTGTTGTTGTTGTGTCCTACGGACTAAAACCCTCCGGTTTATATAGACACCGGAGAGGGTTAGGGTTACACAGAGTCGGTTACAATGGTAGGAGATCTAAGTATCCGTATTGCCAAGCTTGCCTTCCACGCCAAGGAAAGTCCCATCCGGACACGGGACGATGTCTTCAATCTTGTATCTTAATAGTCTTGGAGTCCGGCCGATGATGATAGTTCGGCTATCTGGACAGCCCCTAGTCCAGGACTCCCTTAGTAGCCCCTGAACCAGGCTTCAATGACGACGAGTCCGGCGCGCCTATTGTCTTCGACATTGCAAGGCGGGTTCCTTCTCCGAATAATTCATAGAAGATTGTGAACACCAGGATAGTGTCCGGCTCTGTAAAACAAATTCCACATACCACCGTGGAGAGAATAATATTTACACAAGTTCAATCTGCTGACGTATTTTGTGGCGTGACGTCACACCACCACCAAGCCTTTACTTGAATCGTTTTTATCATACCACCTCAGCGCGTTTAGCGAAGCGGTTTCCTTGGCACGTCTTGTCGAAGCAGAGATCGTGTTTCCCTTATTCCGGTATTCCCATCAATACAGACGTGGGTAACCCAACCGCGCCATTGATTGCGGCGCTTGGGAGATAAGCGAGTTTTACCAGGCTAGTAGGGACGCATAGTTTCATCCGCCCATATATAAGGGGATAAGGATCCACCTCCTTTACCTATGCCTTCTTCCTCCTTTGCTTATCCATCTCCGCGCACTCGAGCTCCAGCGCCCAAGTCCGCACATCTCACCTCGACCCTTTCCATCCATGTCCAGAGCGGGAGGCAAGTGGATGGCCTCCTCCGTCACGGAGGGGCACATCGAGAAGCTGCGCAGCGCCGGATACCTGTCCAGCGACATCGCGCACCGGCTGCCCGATGAGGGGCAGCTCATCCCCACCACCAGGCCCCATGAGAGGGTCGTATTCCTTCCCCATTTCCTCCGCGGACTGGGCTTCCCACTCCAACCCTTCGTCTGGGGGCTCATGTACTACTACGGCCTGGACTTCCATGATCTGGCTCCAAATTTCATCCTCAATATCTCGGAGTTTATCATTGTGTGTGAGGCCTTCCTCTGCATCCATCCCCACTTCGGCTAGTGGCTAAAGACCTTCAATGTCAAGCCGAAGGTTGTAAAGGGCAGCCAAGCGGAGTGCGGAGGCGCCATGGTGGGCAAAATGCCCAACATCACCTGGCTCGAGGGCACCTTCGTGGAGTCCATCAAAGGGTGGCAATTGGGGTGGTTCTACATCACCGAGCCGCGTGACCCTAAATGGGCAGCGGCCCCCGAATTCAGATCTAGCATCCCCATGCAGCTCACTTCCTAGAAAGAGAAGGCTTGCTTTGGGGTAGTTTGGAGGAGCTGACCGGACTCCAGTCCTGTCTCCAGACCCTGGTGAACAAGAAGCTCAAGCTTGTCAACGTGATCCAGGTCATGCTCGTCCGCTGGATTCTCCCCTGCCAGCAATGGGACTTCAATTTGTGGGAGTTTGATCTGGCACAGCACCAGACCTTGAGCGGCCTCTTCGACACTACGTACAAAGAGGCCTAGAGGGTGCTGTTTAAGGGCGCTGAAGCTCCCGCACCCGGTATCGAAGATCACGGATTCAGCTCGCAGCGTCCAGCTGGCGAGGTAAGCTACGTTATCCTTTACGGGACATTCGTTTTTCATAGTTTGACTCTATGCGGGATCTAAACTCCCAATACCTTTAACAGGACTGGCAGAAGACGTCCGGACAGGTTAACTGTCCGGCTCCCCTTCCAAAAGATCCAGCGGACGCCCGTCTGACAGGGCTGCTAGTCCCGGCACTTTACGTAGTGCCGGAGAAGAAGGCCAAGAAGAAGGCCACGGGAACCCGAAGGAGTTCCCGACGCCAGGTGGTATCGAACTCATCGTCCGATGACTCCGAGGCGGACTCCTCCCACGAGGAGGAGGAGAAGAAGGAGGACTCTTCCCCAGCGGGGGAGAGAAGAAGAGGAAGGCATCCCCAACGAGGGAGGCCGAAGGGTCCAAGAAGGGAAGGACCCTTCCCCCGGACTGTTCCGCCAACGTCGGTGACGACGACGAGGAGTGACCCTCAAGGGCCAAGCCCCTGGAGAGATCGTAAGTATCCGGACTCCTAGATGATTTATGATTTTTCTTTTCGCCACGCGGTGTCTTTCTAATGCCGCATACAACTTGTAGTCCGGCCAAGGACGATCTTCCCGCTTCGTCGAGCGGGTCCTTGGGCACGTCAGATATGGATTCCCTTCCGACCGCCTCCACTCCCCGTGGCGCTGACGATGCCGAGGTGGGATCCCAGGAGGGGACCCACCAGGGGGAGGGGCCTCCGGAGGTGCCGCAGGGCAACCTCCTGGACTTCGCACCGAACTCCGCACCGGAACCTGCAGTGGTTCCGGAGTCCGGCAAGCGGCCCCTTCATAAGAAGGGCAAGACTGTGATGCCGGCGGCCTCCGTACAAACGGAGACGCCGGATAACTTGCTGGAGGCGCTCAACGGCGCTTCCATCGAAGAAGAACACCACACTGTCATGAGTGCGGTGATTCAGAAGGTTCAGCTCGCCAAGAGCGGGCTAACCGAAGCCTGCAGCAGCCTTCTAACAGGCTTTGAGGTAAGAAATTTAAGATTTGTAATATAATACCGCATAGACAGTAGCCCCTGATGCTCAGTTCGGTGTTCGAAAACAAAAGCCGGACTGAGGATCTAAAAAGATATACGCAGGAGTTCTAAAAAATATGTCAATATGGGATTGCAGGCTGCGCTGCTGACCTCTACCGCACTGACTGCGGAGGTCGATGCTTTGAAGCAGAACCTCGAGCGGTCCGAGAGCGAGCTCAGCCATGCCAAGAAGCAGCTCGAGGACAAGGAAGGTGAGTAACACCGTATTAAATTTGTACCTTACAGAAAAGGATTTTGGTTGCAAGAGAAATAACAAGGATAACGTGGGTACTCCAGGGACCACGAACAAGGTGGCGACCCTGAAGGAGGCGGTGTCTGTGGCCGAACGTAATGCGGCTGCGGAGCGAGCCGAGTGAGAGAAGCAAGAGGCGCGGGTGGCGGAGGTACAGCAAGAGCTCCAGGCTCTCGTGGAGAAGCACAAGGGTTTGGAGCGTGACTCGAAGACTCGGGAGTCCGAGCTTGCGTCGGCTCTTGAGAGTGCCAAAGCCGCTAAGGCCGAAACCCACAAGGCCCTCCAGGAAATCGAGGCGTTGAAGAAAATAGCGGCGGGTAAGGCATTTTTCATGCAAAGCAAGCATGTGAATGTGAAGTACCTATTACTTACCCGAATTCGGAGCTCTCCAGGAGCGTTCGCAGATCTGCCTCGCAGCGTGTCCGATGCTGCCGCTTTCTACTGGGCCGAGGAGGGGAGCTCGACGGAGAAGGTCTTCTGGTCTCAGTATGCTGAGGCCGGACATCCGGTGCCCCTTAGCGACCAGCTGAAGCAGCTGGTTGAGCTCCACAAGGTAGCCGAACAGGCCACGAAGGGCCTCATAGTTCGGCTGTGGCCCAAGGAGGCCATGCCTGGGAGCTACTTCAGCCTGGTGCGGTGGCTGGTGGACGCGTGTCCCTGGGTTGAGGTCGTCAAGCACTCCGCCTGCATTGAAGGTGCCCGTCGGGCCCTTGCCCGTGCAAAAGTGCACTGGGGCAGGATGGACGCTGAGAAGCTACTAACGGACACGCCGCCGGTGGGCAAGGAGTATCGTACGCCCGAAATGTATTATACGAGTGTCCTGGGGGGTGCCCGCATTATTGCGGGTGAGTGCTCCAAAGATGTAATATTTGAGTAGACCCGCATTTTGTTATCCTGTGCGCTGAAGACTTTGTTCATATGCGCTAAGCAACGCTTGTTAATTTAAAATATTACCTTCTGTGCGGCCCTTTATCAAATCTGAGAGATGGCAAGTCGTCGGCTTCAGCCCCCATGCCACAAGTGCTGGGGTGTTCGGGATAAACTTGAGCGCTCTTGTTCCCATTTTTGGGTCCATCTAGGGAGGAGTTCAACACAACGAACGAGGCAACCGGACTTATAATGCTTGAACACTCTCACTTAGCCATAGAATTCTATAATTTTAAATTTTGGCGAAGCCCCTAGTGTTCGGAAGACCGAGTTCGGGGCGCTATCCACGCCTGGGACGGAGAAAGCCGCTTCCTCGCTCTAAGCGGCATAAGTCTTTAGGGACTCGAAAAAACCTCTCGAACAGCGACCAGCTCTCGCCTTATCATGACGGTAAGTTTTAGCTTTCTCCACTGAGGCGCTCGCCCAGCTCAACCGGGGCGCAATCGCAGTGGTTCTCCCAGTGCTACCTTAGCCGATACAACGGAACGTAAGGTACCAAAACATGGGAGCCGGGCAAACCCAACTATTGACCCAAGACATGATTCGGAGCCGATGCATATAATGCTATAAGTTCGGGGTGCCGCACTTGTGTAAGTGTACGGACTTATCACACCATAATGTGGGGAACTTAAGCCCCTGGTGTATTTAACCGTACCAAAGTGTACGGATGCAACATGTCGTAAATGCACATATGTATAAGAAAGATATGCAATTATAAGCAAAAAGCGATGCATTGTTTATTCAAAAAATGCTGCCATGAATGCAGAACGATATAGATAGTGCGGTAAGCAAGGGATGGGACTATTAAACATGTCCCCCTCCAGGAGTGGGCTGCGGACTGGTGTATAAAACAGATTTAATGCTCGTAATGGAGACCACCTGGATACTCGTTGTAGCCTTTCTCCCTCCCTGGCTGTTGCATCGTGAGTTCGGCAGGTCTACTACCGGACAGGGCCTCTAGTGAACGGAGTCCTGCGGGTAAGAAAAAAAAAGAAAAAGGAAATAGAATGACACACTTGGGAGTCCCTAGTGTGGTTGAGCCGCACTCTGGGCCTGTTGTGGTCGTGCCCCTTCCCCTATGCCCATGGTATCTCCAGAGCATAATGATGTACGCGAAGGATCGGTCTTGCAATTTTGCAAAGGCTGGGGTTGGGGCCGCACTGCTACGCATGCTCGGAACGTGCCAGGTGGTCTTGTTGTAGGTTACTCCGGGTGCGTTTAGTCGTATCCGGTCGCTTAACGACCGGACTCGAGAATTGCCTTAAGAGGCTGCTCTGTACTTCTGCTGCGAGAGCCGCTGTGTGTTCCTCCGTTCGGAGGGAGCGTTCAGTGTTTCCCTTGACTGTGATGACTACTCGAGGGCCTGGCATCTTGAGCTTGAGGTATGCGTAGTGCGGCACCGCGTTGAACTTTGCAAACACGGTCCGTCCGAGCAAAGCATGATAGCCGCTGCAGAACGGAACTATATCGAAGATTAACTCCTCGCTTTGGAAGTTATCCGGGGATCCGAAGACCACTTCAAGTGTGACTGAGCCTGTACAATTGGCCTCTACACCTGGTATGACGCCTTTGAAGGTCATCTTTGTAGGTTTAATCCTTGAGGGGTCTATGCCCATCTTGCGCACTGTATCCTGATAAAGCAGGTTCAGGCTGCTGCCGCCGTCCATCTGGACTCTCGTGAGGTGAAATCCATCGACGATTGGGTCTAAAACCAATGCGGCGAATCCGCCGTGGCGGATGCTGGTGGGGTGGTCCCTTCGATCAAAAGTGATCGGGCAGGAGGACCATGGGTTGAACTTCGGGGCGACTGGCTCCATCGCGTATACGTCCCTGAGTGCACGCTTCCGCTCCCTCTTGGGTATGTGGGTTGCGTATATCATGTTCACCGTCCGCACTTGTGGGGGGAAACCTATCTGTCCTCTATTGTTCGGCGGCCGGGTCTCTTCCTCGTCATCGCTGTGCAGCTCCTTGTCATTATTTTCGGCAATTAACTTGCATGCCTGCTTGAATACCCAACAATCCCTGTTGGTGTGATTAGCTAGCTTTTAGGGGGTGTCGTGTATCTGGCACAAGCGGTCGAGTATTCGGTCCAAATTGGACGGACCCAGAGTGGTTCTTTTGAATGGCTTTTTCCGCTGACCGGGTTTGGAGCCTCTGAATCCGGCATTGACTGCCGTATCCTCAGTATTGTCGCCGTTAACGTGGCATTTGTTCTTGTTGCGACGCGACCTGCCATTGTGGTCCTTGGTATCCGGACTGCCAGAATTTTTGCTGAGTTTGTTGCTGCGAGCTAGCCAGTTGTCCTCTCCCACGCAGAAGCGGGTCATGAGTGATGTGAGGGCTGCCATGGATTTCGGCTTTTCCTGTCCTAGGTGCCGGGCGAGCCACTCATCGCGGATGTTATGTTTGAAGGCTGCAAGGGCCTCTGCATCCGGACAGTCGACGATTTGATTTTTCTTTGTCAAGAACCGTGTCCAGAACTGTCTGGCCGATTCGTCTGGCTGCTGAATTATGTGGCTTAGGTCATCGGCATCTGGGGGTTGCACATATGTGCCCTGGAAGTTATCAAGGAATGCGGCTTCCAGGTCCTCCCAACACCCAATTGATTCTGCTGGCAAGCTGTTAAGCCAATGCCGAGCTGGTCCTTTAAGCTTGAGTGGGAGATATTTGATGGCGTGAAGATCGTCACCGCGGGCCATGTGGATATGAAGGAGATAGTCTTCGATCCAAACCGCGGGGTCTGTTGTGCCATCGTAGGATTCAATGTTCACGGGTTTAAACCCTTCGGGGATTTGATGATCCGTTACTTCATCTGTGAAGCATAGAGGGTGTGCGGCGCCTCTATATTGTGCTTTATCACGACGTATCTCAAACGAGCTTTGTCTACTGTGTTCGGCCTGGCCGGAGTTGTTCTATCTGGCGCGACGATCGTTGTCGCGCATTGTGGGGCGCCCACGTGATCCGTAGATCGATCTTGATTGTCTTGCCTTATCCTCCAATATGTCTCGCAAGTCCGGCGCATTCCCCTGTGGCTTTGTACTTTTCGAGCGGTGCCGGGGTACGGTTCTAGTGGAGGGCCTAGAGGCCTCTCTATCGCGGCCACGAGGTGGTCGGTCAGCCGTATTGTGCGCTGGTGATGCAGGTTTGTATGCCTCCATCTCTAGTCGGGGGAGCAGCTTGCGTTTGGGGTAGCTTTTGGAGGGGCGTTCGAGTTTGTACTCTTCGGTCGCGAGGACTTCAGTCCATCTATCGGCTAGCAGGTCTTGATCAGCTCTAAGCTGTTGCTGCTTTTTCTTTAGGCTGTTTGCCGTGGCCATAAGCCTGCGTTTGAAACGCTCTTGTTCGACGGGATCCTTGGGCACGACGAATTCGTCATCGTCGAGGCTTGCCTCGTCTCCAGAGGGAGGCATGTAATTATCATCCCCGATCTCTTCATCTGCCACTCTCTCGTGAGGGCTGGCTTCTCCATCCTCCTGTGCTGAATCTTGCTGGAGAGGGTTGTCTTCGGCACTCTCTGGGGTGTTATTATCTCCGGTGACGGAATCTCCATTCTTGCTGTGGCGGGATTTAAAGCGGCACCGCTGACGTCGGCGCTTGAGCTGTTTTTTGGAGGAGCCTTCCTCCGCTGCTTCCTCGCCATTCCCATCCTTTGGGATGTCCACCATGTATATGTCATATGACGAGGTGGTCTTCCAGTGCCCCGTAGGCGCTGGTTCCTGGTCGTCTCCGGCATCGTCGTCCATACCATCGATGTCTTCGGAGTCGAAGTCTAGCATGTCGGTTAGATTGTCGATAGTGGCTACAAAGTGGGTGGTGGGTGGGGTATGAATTTCTTCGTCGTCCGCATCCCAACCGTCCTGACCGCAGTCCGGCCAGGGCTCTCCTGATAAAGAGAGATATTTCAGCAAATTCAAGATGTCGCCGAAAGGTGAATGTTGAAAGATGTCCGCAGTGGTGAACTCCATGATCGGCGCTGTCAGGCCCCCGACTCAATGCCACATCGATCTAGCATGTAACACCTCATATCACTTTGCGGCCTCACGCACGGTATTCCCACGGGTGTCGCCTTACCTTTGCCTGGGACCGTTTGCGCCTTTTGGCACACGTATATGATAGTGTCGCTAGCATCCATATGATAAGGAGCCCGGGCTGACATGGCTAGTCGTAAACCCAAAGTGGCACAAACTTACAGGCACAGGCATCCATGACCCAGCATCGAACGTGTCGGTCATCAGCGAGTGAATCCAGGCTGTAGCACTGGGCTAGCAGGACTCCGGAACTCAACGCTTGACATTTCCCCGAAGGGACAGACATAGGAACGAAGAAGGACACATGCTGGCCAGCCTAAGTGTTCCAGAGCAGTAGCAAGCTACCATGGCTCAGTGGAAACACTAGGAGACATTTCCCGGTAAGAGAGGCTACTAAAGATAAACAACTAGATAGTCAGATCCCACACATACCAAGCACTTCAATAACATACACACAATATGCTCGATATGTGCAAATATAACATGGCATCACAACATGACTCTACGACTCAAGTATTTATTCATTAGGCTCCGAGGAGCGAGATATTACAAACATGGGTCTCTCAACCCAGCATTCAGAGCATACAAGTCAAAGCACAAGCGGAAGCTTAACATGTCTGAGTACAGACATCTACAAATGAAAAAGGCTGAGAAGCCGGACTATCTACCAGATCCTGCCGAGGGCACAAGATCGTAGCTGAGGTATCAAGCTAAACGTCGAAGTCCACGCGGAACTACTAGCGAGACCGAGGTCTCTCTGCAAAAACATAAAATAGGCAAACATGAGTACAAATGTACCCAGCAAGACTTACATCAGAACTAACTACATATGCATCATTATCAACAAAGGGGATGGTGGAGTTTAACAGCAGCAAGCCAGCTTTGACTCGGTGGCTATCCTAAACTACGACTGCAAGTAACTCTTTTGAGGTGGCGCACACGAGTCCACATATTCACCATATCAATACACCACTATGGATCTGCTCCCATCTCCCTACGAGAACGCCATCCATAGCACTCACACTTATCTTGCGTATTTTAGAGTATCCACTTTCACTTGTCTATGAACTGTACAGGCAACCCAGAAGTCCTTTACCGCGGACACGGCTATTCGAATAGATGATGTTAACCCTGCAGGGGTGTACTTCTTCACACACGCTCTCACCACTTACCGCCGTTTACACGACATGTACTCGGCAACCTTCAAGCGGAAGCCCAACGTGGGTGTCGGCCACGGCCTACCTAAACACTCAAGTCTCTAGTCCAGGTTTATCGCCTATTCGGGTTCCATCCATGAGGAGATCCGGCCGGAGTTTCGCTCACAGCCCCAAACGATGTGTACAGGGTTCCGTGACACCAAACGGGTGCTCAGTATACCCGGCCACGTGCCTACCGCATCACAGCCCACCCCTCCGGTCAGCGCTGCCCACGGCCTCTAGCATACTACAAACACCAGAAACTACTTGCGACTCCTGGACAGAGGACAAGGGTGATTAAGAAGCCGAGAGGGTCCATTGGTTTCGGGCCCAATGCATGGTGGTAACTGTATCATGGATCACAAACACAGAACTCAGTTCCTGAGGACGGCTGCAATGAGACAAACCACCATGTACTCCTACATAGCCTCTCACCGCTACCTTTACCAAATCGTGTTCACACACTTAGCTCACACATAGTAGGACATTCTCACGCACCTCTGATTTATCGCCGATGAATCAGACCTGACTCGACTCTAAGCAGTAGCAGGCATGACAAATAAGCAAGAATGAGTAGGCACAACAGGGCTCAAACAACTCCTACTCATGCTAGTGGGTTTCATCTATTTACTGTGGAATGGCAGGTCATGCAAAGGATAAAGGGGTTCAGCTACCGCAGCAAGTAACAGTTGAGTCGTTGTTGTCCTAATGCAGTAAAAGAGGGCAGGAGCGAGAGAGTAGGATTGTATCGGAATGAATAAGGGGGTTTTGCTTGCCTGGCACTTCTGAAGATAATATAGTTCTTCATCGGTGTCATCGAACTCATCGTCGAACCAAGTCTATCGAGAGGGGACAAATACCGGCAACACAGAGAAAACACAATCAATGCAATGCAACAATATGATGCATGAATATGACATGGCAATATGCTGTGGTTTGAGCTAATGCAACTAGCAACCAGATTAAATGAAGTTGATTTGAATCCAAGATTCAAATTCAAACTCCATATGTGCTTATTTAAATGCTAATTATGCAAATTGTCATATACAGCAACCTTAGGTTGTTCAAACATGCATGAAAATGTTACAGATGGATAGATTGGATTTTTCTGATCATTTTTCATATATAATTTATTTCATTTGGAGTTACGGTTGAATTTCTATGATTTTTAGAAGTTTGTGGTATTTTCTGGATTTTCTGATTTATTTTAAATCCAGAAAATCATTTACTGCGTCAGCATGACATCACCCTGACGTCATTAGGTCAACAGGGAGGGTTCAGGTCAAACCTGACCAGTGGGGTCCACTGGTCAGTGACTGGGGCTGATTAGTGTCGCTGACATGTGGACCCAGTCAACGGCCACGTCAGCTTGGTCAATGCTGACGCGTGGGGCCGCTGTGATTAGTTAATACTAAGCAGAAACTAATCTAAGTTTAATTAGGCAGTGGGGCCCGGCTGTCAGTGTAACTAAGTGTTGACTAAGTGCATCGTTAACCTAAACTAAGCGGCCACGTCACCACCGCCGGAGTTACGCCGGCGGCGATCGAAACGCGGCGGTGGCACACTGGGTTGGCTCGGGTTTTGCCCACGGTCGACCAAATCGACCGGGGTTTGGTCCTATGCATAGCTGGGGCTCGCGCGCATCTAGCAGGGCAACTGGGAAGAGCTGGGGTGGCCGAAGGCGACGGCAACCACGACGACGGCGGCGACCGGAGTTCGGCCAACGGCGGGCTAGGCGATGCAGGGTGCTAGGGGAGGTTTTGGTGTGTGCTACGTGCTCCTGGTGAGGTGTGGAGCACGGTGGTGTGCCCGGCTTCGAGCCACTGTGGCTCTGGCCATGACGGCGATGTGCGGTGGCGGCGGCGGGCGCGGTCGAGCTCGGTGCGGTCGCTGCGGTGCTTGAGAGCGAGAACAGGAAGGGGGGAGGAGGAAGAGGAGCTCACGGGGAGTGCAGGGGGCGTCGAAGCGGGCTCGGGGAAGGCTCGGAGCAGACGGCGCGGCCGTGGCGATCTCGGCGTCCGAGGGGGGATGAAGGCGAGGTAGCCGGCGATGCAGCGCGGCAGGCGTCGCGTGGCTCTGCGTAGATGATGAAGATGACCCTGCGGTTCTCCTGGGCGGGTCAGCGAGGCGCGGGGAGCTCAGCGGGCACGGCTATGGCAAGCGACAGCGACGGCGGCGCTCGGGGAAGAGAGGGGAAGGGAGCCAGAGGAGGAGATGAGCATGGGGAGAGTGAGAGAGCATCGAGGGGGCCGCGTGGCGTCTCCCGGGGGTCAAGGAAGCGAGCAGGGAGGCAGGAGGAGGTGGAAGCAGGAGGTGGCCGCGGCTCGGCTGTGCGCGCACCACGCACGATGCCAGAAGGCATGGGGAAGACGACGCGCAAGGAGGTTGGCTGGGCTGGCCAACCGGGCCGGCCAGGTGGGCTTTGGTGGATCCCAGGTAAGTTCCAGGTAAGTCTCTCTCTCTCTTTTATTTCCTGTTTTCTATTTTTCTGTAACTTGATGGCTTTATTAAAAATACTAAAACATTTCCAAAAATCCTGCAAATAATTGTGGGCTCTGTTGGGATTATTCAGAATAGCCCACACTTAATTTCAGAATTAATTGAGCACTTAAAATAATATATAGCATTTAAATGCCCAATTGCAAATACTATATGATTTCATTCAGTGACCAAATATGTCATGGAAAAATGTGCAACACCTCTGGTTATGGGTTCTAGCATTATCCAGAAATGATGAACATTTTTAAAAGCCATTTTGATTTACTGGAAATATTTTGGTTGAACCTAGTGAATTCCTTTAATGCTAGGGTTTAGGCAATCCCCATTTCAAGTTTAAATGAAAATGAAAATGATGCATGGATGCAATGCCACTAATTAAAAGAAGATTTCTATTGCTGTGACAGGCGCCCAATTGGATTCGATTGGAGGGGGCGTGGGAGGTTCGGAGTCCGCGAGGAGTACGGCACCTCGGAGTCACGAGCCTCACAGGGGACAAGGTCAGTATTTGGCTCCATCACCGTAGATGTTGCAGCCCCCGAGGTGGTGTCTAGGCACCCGTCCTCGATCTGTGCAGCCGGGTTGAGGATCGGAGCGGACTCGTGTGCAGCCTCCAGGACACTGTCCGGCAGCAGAGCTAAATCGTGCCCATCGTGACAGTGCGGCGCGCTTGGCTGTGGCTCGAATCCATCGAAGATCAAGTCTCCGCGGATGTCAGCCGTGAAGTTTAGACTTCCAAATCTGACCTGACGGCCAGGGGCGTAGCTTTCGATCTGCTCCAGATGGCCAAGCGAATTGGCTCGCAGTGCAAAGGCGCCGAATACGAAGATCTATCCCGGGAGAAAAGTCTCACCCTGGACTGCGTCGTTGTTGATGATCGAGGAGCCATCGAGCCTATTGGGGACGACACAGAGGAACTCTCAATGAAAGCACCAATGTCGGTGTCCAAACCGGCGGATCTCGGGTAGGGGGTCCCGAACTGTGCGTCTAGGCGGATGGTAACAGGAGACAAGGGACATGATGTTTTTACCCAGGTTCGAGCCCTCTCGATGGAGGTAAAACCCTACTCCTGCTTGATTGATATTGATGATATGGGTAGTACAAGAGTGGATCTACCACGAGATCAAGGAGGCTAAACCCTAGAAGCTAGCCTATGGTATGATTGTTGTAATTGTTGTTGTTGTGTCCTACGGACTAAAACCCTCCGGTTTATATAGACAACGAAGAGGGCTAGGGTTACATAGAGTCGGTTACAATGGTAGGAGATCTACATATCCGTATTGCCAAGCTTGCCTTCCACGCCAAGGAAAGTCCCATCCAGACACGGTATGAAGTCTTCAATCTTGTATCTTCATAGTCTTGGAGTCCGGCCGATGATGATAGTTCGGCTATCCGGACACCCCTAGTCCAGGACTCCCTCAATGGACTTTGACAGACTTGCCCGATGATCGGCGAGCGATACAAAACAAATGGATCTTTAAGAAGAAGACGGACGCGGATGGTAATGTTACCATTTATAAAGCTCGACTTGTCGCTAAGGGTTATCGACAAGTTCAAGGCATTGACTACGATGAGACATTCTCTCCCGTAGCAAAGCTGAAGTCCGTCCGAATCATGTTAGCAATTGCCCCATACTATGATTATGAGATATGGCAAATGGACGTCAAAACGGCATTCCTTAACGGTCACCTTAAGGAAGAACTGTATATGATGCAGCCGGAAGGTTTTGTCGACCCTGAGAATGCTAACAAGGTATGCAAGCTCCAGCGATACATTTATGGGCTGGTGCAAGCATCTCGGAGTTGGAACATTCGCTTTGATGAGATGATCAAAGCGTTTGGGTTTATGCAGACTTATGGAGAAGCCTGCTGTCGGTGTCAAAACCGGCGGATCTCGGGTAGGGGGTCCCGAACTGTGTGTCTAGGCGGATGGTAACAGGAGACGAGGGACACGATGTTTTACCCAGGTTCGGGCCCTCTCGATGGAGGTAAAACCCTACGTCCTGCTTGATTAATATTGATGATATGGGTAGTACAAGAGTGGATCTACCACGAGATCAAGGAGGCTAAACCCTAAAGCTAGCCTATGGTATGATTGTTGTAATGTATGTTGTGTCCTACGGACTAATGCCCTCCGGTTTATATAGACACCGGAGGAGGCTAGGGTTACACAGAGTCGGTTACAATGGTAGGAGATCTACATATCCGTATCGCCAAGCTTGCCTTCCACGCCAAGGAAAGTCCCATCCGGACACGGGACGGAGTCTTCAATCTTGTATCTTCGTAGTCTTGGAGTCCGGCGGACGATGATAGTCCGGCTGTCCGGACACCCCCTAGTCCAGGACTCCCTCAGTAGCCCCTGAACCAGGCTTCAATGACGATAAGTCCGGCGCGCATAATGTTCGGCATTGCAAGGCGGGTTCCTCCCTTGAATAATCCAGAGAAGATCATGAACACCAGGATAGTGTCCGGCTCTGCAAAATAAATTCCACATTCCACCGCAGAGAGAATAAAATGTACACTAGTTCAATCTGCTGACGTATTATGCGGCATGACATCACACCGCTACCAAGCCACTGCTTGAATCGTTTTTTACTATACCACCTCAACACGTTTAGCGAAGCGGTTTCCTTGGCACGTCTTGTCGAAGCAGAGATCGTGTTCCCCTTATTCCGGGATTCTCATCAATACGTGTGTGGGTAACCCAACCGTTCCCGTCGCCACACCTCCTCTATCGAAGGTGAATCCCAAACGGTCACGGAGACGGCTCTTGGTATTTTTCCCCTTTATAAGAGGACCAAGGCTCGTTCTTGTTCTTCAATCTCGCATCGAATCTCCTCCTCGCTCCCAGTTCCAACACCCAGAGCCTCAGATTCGAGCGCTTCGGATCCTCAACCATGTCCGGCTCCGACCTCCACGGCCGGTGGATGCCCTCCTCCGTCACGGAGGAGGACATATTGAAGTTACGTGAGGCCAAGTACCTGGCCTATGAGGTTTCGCACAGGTTGCCCGCCCAAGGGCAGGCCGTGCCCGCCCCCGAGCCCGGCGAATATGTTGTCTTCGTATCCCACCTCCGTCGGGGTTTAGGCTTCCCGACGGACCCCTTCGTGAGAGGGCTCATGTTCTACTACGGATTGGATTTTCACGATTTGGCTCCGGAGTCCATCCTCCATATCTCCGCATTCATTATCGTCTGCGAAGCCTTCCTCCGTGTCACTCCCCACTTCGGCCTGTGGCTGAAGACCTTCAATGTGAAGCCGAAGATGATCGGGGGGCGTCAAGCGGAGTGCGGCGGGGCGGCCATAAGCAATAAGGCCAATGCCCCGTGGCCCGAGGGTTCCTTCCAAGAGGAACTCGGACTGTGGCAGCAAGAGTGGTTCTATATCACCGCTCCGAAGGGCAGCAAGCAAAAGCCGCTGCCTTCATTCCGCCCGGGACCTCCACGGCAACTGATGTCGTGGGTCAACCAAGGGCTCAATTGGGGGCCGTCCGAAGACGTGCCCTCACTGCAGGGCCGGATTCGAGACCTCCAAGCGAGGGAGATCAATCTGGTCGTGGTGATGCAGGTTATGCTAATCAGGCATCTTCTGCCCTGCAAACGCCATCCTCTCCTTCTATGGGAGTTCAACCCGGAGGGACCTCAGATTCTCCAACACTTCATGGGTGCAACACCCGTGGAGATGTACAAGTTGTTCTTCGGACCGCAGGTAGCGTGTCCGGAATTAGCCGAGGACGCAGGCCTAAGCCGCAATCGCCCGGATACTCAGGTAAATAGCTCAGAGTCCGGACATTCTGTTTATCTGCCTTTCTAGAGTTCGCCTCCTGACCCATTACTCTTCACAGGAGTGGGTGGCACGATCAAGGCTGATAAGGTGTCCGGCCCCCCTCCCAGAGACCGCACTAGAGCCCGTGCTGGTCAGAATGCTGGAGGTCGCGCCCACAGAAGGGAGCGATGGGGAAAATAGAGGAGCTAATATTTCGCCCAAAGGGGCGTCTGAAGAGGGGGGAATTAAAAACCCCTCCCTCCAAGGGGAGAAGAGGACCGCCTCCGAAGATCCGGAGGCCAAAGCCCCTAAGCGGGGGAAGAGATCTTTGCCGGGGGGTCCGGCGTCCGGGGAGAGTCCGGACACACAATCATCGCCAAAGGATCAGCCCTCCAGCGAGCCGTGAGTATGAAAAGGGGGAGTTAATTAGTAAGGAAATACCTCCATTTGTGCTTCTGTGGGTGACCGAAATGTTTATCTTGCAGGTCGGATCTGCAGCCTTCTCAGATGAGTTCATCTTCGGGGGACCTTCTTCCGGAGATGATGGAGAACGAAACGCCTCCGTCTGCCGCGCCGTCAGATAAAGCGGACGAGCCTGAAGTATCGTCACGGAGGGTATCCCCGAGTCCGGAGGGGCCAGAGAGTTCGGCACACACTAGTATCCGGCCGGGAGAACTGAAGAATCTGCTTGAGAGGGCGTCCATTTCAGAAGATCACCGTGCGTTGATGCGTATGGTGATTGGAAGGATTTCGTCCGCCGAGAGCAGATTGCGCAATGCCACCATGAGTTTGCTGGCGGGGTTTGAGGTACACGAAAATGACGCATCCCTTTGTCTATTAACAGTTTTTCACATAAAAATGCGCCCTATATTGATAGTAGCCCCTGAGACTCGGTAGGTTGTCGAAGACGACAGCGTGCCGAGGATCAAGATCGCAAGTAATTAATGTCGCCATTCCTATGCAGGTGGCGGATAGTCCGAGGGGTAGCCGGACTAGTGGAGTTGCCGAGTTAATGCGGCAACTTGACGTGGCGGAGGCGGACATCGCGCTTGTCAACCGGCGACTTGACGAGTCGCAAGGTAAATGAGTTCTCCGCAGTCGCTTTATTAAGGGGGTCAAAGCCCTCCTCTTGATAAATTATATGATGTTGTACAGACGGTGCTACTGTTGTGGAGAGCCTTCGGGCCAAACTTGCTCAAGCTAAGGAGCAAGCCCGAAGGAGTGACGCGGCTGCCTTGAGGGCGGCCGAGGAGTTGAAAGCCGAAAAGGCTGCTCTCTGCCTAAGCAGGGAAGAGGTGGCCGAATTGGCCGTAAAAGAGAAAGATGCTGCCGACCGCAATGAGGCTCTTGAAAAGGAGCGCTTATCGGAGCGGGAAGACCTGAAGAAGGCCACCGCCGAGGCCAAGGATGCCCGCTCTGCAATGTGGGCCATGAGGTAAGGAGCTGCGCCAGGCCGGAGATATCATGGCTGGCAAGCCTTATCTGCTGCGTCGCCGGTTTATGGATCAAAAGTATGCTCAATTTGATCGGCTATGGAGTCCGGAGGATCCATATATGGACTTAGCGGTAAGTGCGGCTGATGCCGTTGAGCACTTCCGGAGCCAGAAGGATCACAAGACGGAAGAGCTATTTTGGTCTCAATTCCATAGTCCGGATCGCTCACTTCCGTTGACCGACCGGTTGGCCGAATGGGCCGAGCTAAATAGGTTGTCCGTACTTGCCATGACTGACATCGTAGCTCATGTCTGGCCAGAGAGGCCCAAGGCGACGAGCTACTTCGGCTTACTGTAGCAATTCCTTGGGGCGGTGCCGCATATCAAGGAGATGAAGCGGTCGGCCTGCATCGAGGGCGCGCGGATGGCTCTTGCCCGCGTGAAGGCGCATTGGACGGAGATGGATGCCACCGCTGTTGCCGCCCAGGGCTCGGATGAAGACCGGCTCCCCGCCGAGCACTATTTCGGGGAAGTTATGCGTGGCGCTCGGGTAATAGAGTCGCAGTGCTCAAAAAATGTCACGTTCAAATGAACGTTTTAGCTTGTAAAACGATGATTATGCTATAACTGCTTTTCATACTTGTGCGTCCCAAGTAGTAAAACTTCTCCTATGCGGCCGTTTACGTATACACTTGTATAACCTGAAAGATTGCAGTCTTCGGCTTCAGCCCCCACGCACAAGGTGCGGGGGTGTTCGCAAAAATAACGCGTTTTCACACTTAATCCGACGTCTCGGTCCTGTTAAGGAGGTGGTAGCGTAGCAAACGAGGCAATTCGGACTATAATGCTTTATCACTTTCACTTAGCCAGTGGAGCTCGAGGGTGGGGCTACGATATAGCCCCACGGGGCACCGCACTTCTCCGAGTTCGGGGCGCGTGTGTGCCTGACCGGGAAACGGTCCTTCGTCAAAGCGGGGAATTCTAAACATTCCGGTGGTCGATCGAGTGGTTGACCAGTCTCTCGCTATATCATGACAGTCAGTTTTCGGCTTTCTCTACTGAGGTGCTCGCCCAGCCGAATTGGGGCACAATCGCAGTAGTTCTCCTGGTGCCGTGTTAGCCGATGATACGGAACGTAAGGCAACAAAACACAGGAGCTGGGCAAACCCAACATTTGACCAAAGACATGATTCGGAGCTGATGCATATAATGCCTAACTCGAGACGCCGAACACTCCCTGAGGTGTTCGGTCTTTATAATAATGGGCAGAACAATGCCCTAAGCCCCTGGTGTCCAGGTACAGGCATGGTCTTCTGACGCGGCCAATGCCAAAACGTCAGGCTCCGCTTTGGCTATAGGAAGAAACCAAGGGATAATAACAACAAGAGACAGTAAAAAAGGTCTATGCAGGGTCTTAATCTGAAAAGAATCCTCACAACGGGTCCCTACCGCACGTCTGCGCCTGTGTCTCCATTGCGCCGTTATCCTGGACGGGTATGCACGTTGTTCATCTGTAAAAAGAGAGGAACGCTCAGTTTGAAAACAATTTGTGCGAAAAATATATGTGTAAAAGAAGAAATATGAATAAGTAAAGCGGGGTTTGTATGAACCCGCGGTTGTTTGTGCGCGCATCCCCCTGTGAAGAGGTGTGCGGCTGGGGAACCCCTAGCCTGCTGAAGCCGGACTCGTCTATCCGAGTCCGGGGTCTTTGAGTGACCCTCGCACTGAAATGATGCCACGCGGACCGGGCATCTTGAGTGTAAGAGACGCGTAATGCGGTATGGCGTTGAAATGGACAAAAGCCTTTCGTCCCAATAGTGCTTGATATCCACTTTTAAATGGGACGATGTGAAAAATTAGTTTTTCGCGCCGAAAATTGTTCGGTGATCCGAACACAACTTCTAGTAATATGGAGCCTGTGCACTTGGCATAAGGGCCTGGCATCACTCCTTTGAAGGAAGTGCGGCTGTGTCGAATTTTGGTAGGGTCTATCCCCATCTTGCAGATTGTGTTTGAATACAGCAGGTTTAAGTCACTGCCTCCGTCCATTAGGACTTTAGTAAAATGTAATCCGTCGATTATGGGATTTAATATCAGGGCAGTCCGTCCCGCGCTTCGAACGCTTCTGGAATAGTCCAGGTGGTCAAAAGTGATTGGTTTTGATATCCAATCTCTATGGTCTGCTGGGTTGGACTGTGCGAGGCTCTTTTTAGGAAGTGCCGCACTATTTTTCCGTATTATCACATGAAGTGAGTTTACTGCTTTGACCTCTTGTGGGAAAGTCTTATGTTTTCCGGTGCTCTGCTGGTGGGGTTTATCTTCTTCGCTTGACACGTCGAGCCCCTTGTGTTCGGTGTTTAGTCGGCCGGACTGTTTAAAAACCCAACAATCCCTATGGGTGTGATTTGCAGGCCTTCCGGGGGTACTGTGGATTTGACATATCCGACCCAAAATCTTGTTTAAGTTGGACAATTCATCGTTGTCATCCTTAAGAGGCGGTGTTTTGTTGTTTGGCCGCGAGCTTTTGAATCCGGCGTTGACTGCCATGCTCTTTGGGCTTTTCTCTTTATTCCGGCACTGCTCTTTTCTGCACCGTGATTTTCCGGTTCCATCTCTTATCTCGGATGTACTTGGGTCGCTGGTGCTGCATCTTGCTAGCCAGCTATCCTCTCCCGCACAAAAGCGGGTCATGAGGCTTGTTAGTGCGGACATTGTCCTCGGTTTTTCTTGGCCGAGGTGCCTGGCAAGCCATTCGTCTCGGACATTGTGTTTGAAAGCTGCTAAGGCTTCGGCGTCCGGACAGTCGACTATTTGGTTCTTTTTGGTGAGAAACCTATTCCAGAATTTCCGCGCTGACTCTCCGGGCTATTGAGTTATATGACTTAGATCATCTGCATCCGGAGGGCGGACATAAGTCCCTTGAAAATTTGCTCTAAACGCGTCCTCGAGCTCTTCCCAACTTCCAACAGTGTTTTCTAGGAGGCTTTTAAGCCAATGACGGGCTGGCCCTTTAAGCATGAGGGGTAGGTATTTTATGGCATGGAGATCGTCTCCTCTGGCCATGTGTATATGCAGTATATAATCTTCTATCTAGACTCCAGAGTCTGTTGTTCCATCGTAGGCTTCTAAGTTTATGGGTTTAAATCCTGCTGGGAATTCATGGTCCAACAGCTCATCGGTGAAACATAGTGGGTGTGCGGCGCCCCTGTATTTGTGTGTGCCGCTATCTTCGGACACTTGACGTGTTGCCTTGCTTCTTGGGGCCTTCTTCTTTGGCCCGTAGATGGACCTGGCTGGGCCATCTGTCCTTCCAAGTTCGCTGGTTGGTTTATGTGTGGCGCCGCCTTCCGAATTTGGCCTGTCATCCGGTCATCTATCCAACCAGGTTGCCTCTTTATTTTTTGACTGTGGGGGCTCTATGGCCTCGTCGTCGAATTCTGGTAGCAGCTTGCACTTCGAGTAGCTCTTTGATTGGTGGCCATTGCCGTATTTATCTGCGGTTTTGAGCACTTTGCTCCATCTCATTCTGAGTGTGTCTTCCGCTGTTTTGAGCTTCTGCTTTTCCTTCTTCGGGCTTCTTGCAGTGTTGACGAGTCTTTTCCGAAGATTTTTGCTCTCCGGCGGCGTGTCCGGCATGAGGTCGTCCGGACTGTCGTTTTCGCCGGGCCTGGACTGATTATCTGACTCGTCATGTTCGGACGCTTGCTTATCTGCATGTTCGTCATCCACTTCTGTGCCCTGCTGTAATGCGGGGTCCTTGGGAGCGTTGTTGTTGTCGAGGCGGGACTTAGGGCGGCGTCTGCGTCGCCGTTTTGGTTGTTTATCGGCGGGGTTATCTTCTGCCGCGGCCCGTTGGTCCTCGTCATCGCTCTCCTTTGGGGTATCCACCATGTATATGTCATATGACGAGGTGGTCCTCCCGTGCCTTATAGGCTCTGTTTCTTGTTCATCTCCGGCATCGTCGTCTATTCCGTCGATGTCTTCGGAGTCATGGTCTAGCATGTCGGTTAGATCGTTGACAGTGGCTACAAAGTGGGTGGTGGGTGGGCTCTGAATTTCTTCGTCGTCCGTACCCCAACCAACCTGGCCATAGTCCGGCCAGGGTTCTCCTGATAACGAGAGATGCTCTAGTGAATTCAGGATGTCGCCGAAAGGCGAGTATTGGAAGATGTCTGTGGAAGTGAATTCCATAACCGGCGCCCGATCCGATTTGATTGGTAGGGGCGCCGGAGGTTCAGAGTCCGGCAAGGAGTCCGGCACCTCGGAATCACGAGTTTTGCGAGGGACAAGATTAGTGTTCGGCTCCATCGCCGTAGCAGTTGAAGCCCCCAAGGCGGCGTCCATCCACCGATCCTCGATCTGGGTGATCGGCTCCGGACTAATGGCCGTAGCGGATCCATGTGCGGCCACCAAGGCACTGTTCGGCGGCAGAGCTAGATCATGCCCATCGTCACAGTGCGGCACGCTCGGCTGCGGCTTGAGTCCGTCGAAGATCAAGTCTCTGCGGACATCGGCCGTGAAGTTTAGGCTTCCGAATCTGACCTGACGGCTAGGGGCGTAGCTTTCGATCTGCTCCAGATGGCCAAGCGAATTAGCCTGCAGTGCGAAGCCGCCGAATATGAAGATCTGTCCGGGAAGAAAAGTCTCACCCTGGACAGCGTTGTTGGTTGAAGATGCCATCAAGCCTATCGGTGACGACACAGAGGAACTCTCAATGAAAGCACCAATGTCAGTGTCAAAACGGGCGGATCTCGGGTAGGGGGTCCCGAACTGTGCGTCTAGGCGGATGGTAACAGGAGACAAGGGACATGATGTTTTACCCAGGTTCGGGCCCTCTCGATGGAGGTAAAACCCTATGTCCTGCTTGATTAATATTGATGATATGGGTAGTACAAGAGTGGATCTACCACGAGATCAAGGAGGCTAAACCCTAAAGCTAGCCTATGGTATGATTGTTGTAATGTATGTTGTGTCCTACGGACTAATGCCCTCCGGTTTATATAGACACCGGAGGAGGCAAGGGTTACACAGAGTCGGTTACAATGGTAGGAGATCTACATGTCCGTATCGCCAAGCTTGCCTTCCACGCCAAGGAAAGTCCCATCCGGACACGGGACGAAGTCTTTAATCTTGTATCTTCGTAGTCTTGGAGTCCGGCGGACGATGATACTCCGGCTGTCCGGACACCCCCTAGTCCAGGACTCCCTCACCTGCGTTTACAAGAAAGTGAGTGGGAGCTCTATAGCATTTCTCATATTATATGTAGATGACATACTTTTGATGGAAATGATATAGAACTTTTGGACACCATCAAGGCCTACTTGAATAAGTGTTTTTCAATGAAGGACCTTGGAGAAGCTGCTTACATATTAGGCATCAAAATCTATAGGGATAGATCGAGACACCTCATAGGTCTTTCAGAAAGCACATACCTTGATAAGATATTGAAGAAGTTTAATATGGATCAGTCCAAGAAAGGGATCTTGCCTGTATTGCAAGGTGTGAGATTGAGCTCGGCTCAATGCCCGACCATGGCAAAAGATAAAGAAGAGATGAGTGTCATCCCCTATGCCTCAGCCATAGGGTCTATTATGTATGCCATGCCGTGTACCAGACCTGATGTAAACCTTGCCGTAAGTTTGGTAGGAAGGTACCAAAGTAATCCCGGCAAGGAACACTGGACAGCGGTCAAGAACATCCTGAAGTACCTGATAAGGACTAAGGATATGTTTCTCATTTATGGAGGTGACGAATAGCTCGTCACAAAGGGTTACGTCGACGCTAGCTTCGACACAGATCTGGATGACTCTAAGTCACAGACTGGATACGTGTGTATTTTGAATGGTGGGGCAGTAAGCTGGTGCAGTTGCAAGCAAAGCGTTGTGGCGGGATCTACATGTGAAGCAGAGTACATGGGAGCCTCGGAGGCAGCGCATGAAGCAATCTGGGTGAAGGAGTTCATCACCGACCTAGGAGTCATACCCATTGCGTCGGGGCCGATCGCACTCTTCTATGACAATACTGGAGCTATTGCACTTGCCAAGGAGCCCAGGTTTCACAAGAAGACCAGGCACATCAAGCGTCGCTTCAACTCCATACGTGAAAATGTTCAAGATGGAGACATAGATATTTGTAAAGTACATACGGATCTAAATGTAGCAGATCCGTTGACTAAACCTTTCCCTAGGGAAAAACATGATCAACACCAGAACGCTATGGGTGTTCGATTCATCACAATGTAACTAGAATATTGACTCTAGTGCAAGTGGGAGACTATTGGAAATATGCCCTAGAGGGAATAATGAAATGGTTATTATTATATTTCTTTGTTCATGATAGTTGTCTATTATTCATGCTATATCTGTGTTATCCGGAAATCGCAATACACGTGTGAATACATAGGCCACAACATGTCCCTGGTAAGCCTCTAGTTGACTAGCTCATTGATCAACAGATAGTCATGGTTTCCTGACTATGGGCATTGGATGTCATTAATAACGGGATCACATCATTAGGAGAATGATGTGATGGACAAGACCCAATCCTAAGCATAGCTCAAAGATCGTGTAGTTCGTTTAGCTAGAGCTTTTCCAATTGTCAAATATCATTTCCTTAGACCATGAGATTGTGCAACTCCCGGATACCGTAGGAGTGCTTTGGGTGTGCCAAACGTCACAGTGTAACTGGGTGACTATAAAGGTGCACTACGGGTATCTCCGAAAGTGTCTGTTGGCTTGGCACGAATCGAGACTGGGATTTGTCACTCCGTATGACGGAGAGGTATCTCTGGGCCCACTCGGTAATGCATCATCATAATAAGCTCAATGTGACCAAGTGTCTGGTCACGGGATCATGCATTACAGTATGAGTAAAGTGACTTGCCGGTAATGAGATTAAACGAGGTATTGGGATACCGACAATCGAGTCTCGGGCAAGTAACGTACCGATTGACAAAGGGAATTGTATACGGGGTTGATTGAATCCTCGACATCGTGGTTCATCCGATGAGATCATCGAGGAGTATGTGGGAGCCAACATGGGTATCCAAATCTCGCTGTTGGTTATTGACCGGAGAGGCGTCTCGGTCATGTCTGCATGTCTCCCGAACCCGTAGGGTCTACACACTTAAGGTTCGGTGATGCTAGGGTTGTAGAGATATTAGTATGCAGCAAACCGAAAGTTGTTCGGAGTCCCGTATGAGATACCGGACATCACGAGGAGTTCCGGAATGGTCCGGAGGTAAAGAATTATATATGGGAAGTCGAGTTTCGGCCATCGGGAAAGTTTCGAGGGTCACCGGTATAGTACCGGGACCACCGGAACGGTCCCGGGGGTCCACCGGGTGGGGACACCTATCCCGGAAGGCCCCATGGGCTGAAGTGGGAGGGGAACCAGCCCCTGGTGGGCTGGTACGCCCCCCCTTGGGCCCCCCTGCGCCTAGGGTTGGAAACCCTAGGGTGTGGGGTGCCTCCACTTGCCTTGGGGGGCGAGCCTCCCCCCTGGCCGCCCCCCCCTTGGAGATCCCATCTCCAGGGCCGGCGCCCCCCTGGGGGATCCTATATAAAGAGGGGGAGGGAGGGCAGCCGCATCCTGGCACTTGGCGCCTCCCTTCCCCCTTGCTACACCTCTCCTTCCCGCAGACGCTCGTCGTGCTGCTGGATCTTCATCAAACTCTCCTTCCCCCTTGCTGGATCAAGAAGGAGGAGACGTCACGCTGACCGTACGTGTGTTGAACGCGGAGGTGCCGTCCGTTCGGCGCTAGGATCTCCGGTGATTTGGATCACGACGAGTATGACTCCCTCAATCCCGTTCTCTTGAACGCTTCCGCTCGCGATCTACAAGGGTATGTACATGCACTCCTCTCTCTCGTTGCTGGATGAACTCCTAGATTGATCTTGGTGAACGTAGAAAAAATTTATTTTATGCAACATTCCCCAACAGGACAAAGCATAAATTAATGACAGATGATGTCAAGGCGGGTTAACCTAAATCCATAGGATGACGTCACGACGGGTTAAGTTCTTGCATAAAGAGGAAGTAGAAGATTTTTCCTAAGTGTTGAAGATCGACATGAACCAGTTCAAATCAATCCGGGGCCTAATGTTGGGGATATAACTATTAGGCATAACCCGCCCAGGAGGGGCCGGGTCACACCTATGACGAAGCCCACTGAAGACACTTGAAGATGGCGGCTTACTTGAAGGCCCAAGGCCCACAGGCGACTTAAGGCCTGTAGAGATAAACCGCCATGTATGAGTAAACTTGTATTGTAAGATAGAAACAAAGAGAGACCGAGTCGGACACTGTTTATGAACCGGCCGGGACTCAGTGAGCCGCTAGGCATCGAACTTTGTATATAAAGGGACGACCCGGCGGCAGTTCAGGGCAAGTAACATCAGATCGAGAACTAGGTCAAGCGGATTCGCTCCCTGGTTATCGATTCATAAGCAATCCCACCCAAAACTGGATCGTTGGCTTTTACATTCACCGCAAGGGGCCGAACCAGTATAAACCTCGTGTCCTTTGTCCCGTTTAACCCCTTTAAGCTTCCAAGTTGCGATGGCTTCACGACTAAGTCCTTACGCTAGGACATCTGACGTGACAATTCCACGACAGTTTTCTTTGATGAGTTTTTGCCATCGAAAAGTTGGAATACGGTAGATATAATGCAAGAATAAAATATGAATTGGTTTGCTACAATACTTATAGTAGTGGTTTGCTTTCTTATACTAACGGATCTCACGAAGGTTTTGTTAAGTTTTGTGTGTTTGAAGTTTTCAAGTTTTGGGTGACACTACGATGGATGAAGGAATAAGGATAAGCAAAAGGCTAAGCTTGGGTATGCCCATGGCACCCCAAGATAATATTCAAGAAGTATCAATCAACTAAGCTTGGGTATGCCCCGAGTGGCATCCCCTCTTTCGTCTAACGACCATCCGTATTTCACTCGAAGCTATATTTTTATTCGTCACATACTATGAGTTTTGCTTGGAGCGTTTTGTATGACATGAGTCTTTGCTTGTTTTGTTTTGCTTTTTAAGTCTTGAATCCTTGTTGGACACACCTATCTGAGAGAGCCAAAATTATGCCATGACTTGTTAGAATTGCTCTCTATGCTTCACTTAAAATTTTATGAGCTATGGAATTGCTATAGTGCTTCAGTTATATCTTTTTGAGCACGGTGTGCTTTAGTATTTTTGAAGAAAATGCTCTCTTGCTTCACTTAGATTTGTTTGAGAGTTAGTAATTTTTTTAAGAAATTCTCTCTTGCTTCACTTAAATTAATTTGAGAGAAATAAATATTATGCTCATGGTCTTCACTTATATTTGTTTGAGCCCATCAAAAGCAACACATGAAAATTAGTTCCAGAGTGATAGATGTCCAAGAAGGATATAATAAAAACTTTCATGAAGATCATTGGACAAAATAAACACAATTCCTTGTAATAGTTTTGAGATATGATGATGTGATATGTGAGTCATGTTGATGAGTAATTGTGCTTTAGTAAGAATATTGGTGTTAAGGTTTGTGATTCCCTATGCAAGCACGAAAGTCAATAGTCATGCAATGAAATTATATCCTACTTGTGGTGCAATATTCGGTGTTAATTATGCTTAATGCTTGCTTATGAGATTATTTTCTTGGTTGATCGCTTCTCAATCTTTTGATAGCCTTCATTTTGCACTAAGTATGATCACTACTTGTGCATCCAAAAACCTTTAGACCAGTTTTACCACATGAGTTCACTATATCTACCTACATGCGGTATTATTTTGCCGTGCTAAGCAAATTTGTATGTGCCATCTCTAATTTTCAAAATAAACTTCTCTTTTGTGTGTTTGTACCGCTCGCGAGGCGGTGAGGGGTGGCTAATATTTTCCATGCTAGATGTTTTACTCTCACGATGAGTGTTTATTCACTTGTCATTGCACAAGAATAAGGCAAAGGTATTAGGGATGCCCAGTCCCGAAATAAAAAATGAATTTACTTTATGTTGTCAAATAATAAGTTCCTTAGAAAGTGTTGGTATGGAGGGAACATGTGGATACGATTAGCTATGGAAAGTGAAAGTATGGTTGAAAAGGAATAAACTTTACTTTCTATTTGGGGACCACCTATGATATATCTAGCATGGAAAGTGTTGGGAACTCTAAGTCGTTTTCGTTGGTGGGAAAGGCACACCTCCCAAAATGCTTTTATCTCTAAGTTTTTCACTTTGAGCTCTGGCACCTCTACAAATCCCTACTTCTCACCATAAAGGGACTTTCTTTTACACTATGCAATTTTTATTTTTAATTTGAGTCTCCATCTTCTCTTATAAAGCACCAACTAGGAGGCAATATGATCGTACTTGAGTATTGGGTGTAGTTAATATGTGAGTGTGTTTCATGAATGGATCAATGTTTGAGCATGATGGGCTAGGTATCACTTATTTTAGCATAGATATTTTGAAAGACATGGTTGCTTGTTGATATGCTTGAGTATTTAAGTCTCATGTCAAAACTAGACTATTGCTTTGAACCATATAGAAGTCCAAATGTCCATGCTATGAAGAAAAGAATAAGATGACATGTTAGGCAACATTCCACATCAAAAATTCTGTTTTTATCATTTACCTACTCGAGGACAAGCAGGAATTAAACTTGGGGATGCTGATACATCTCCAACGTATCTATAATTTCTGATTGTTCGATGTTTTTATATTATCATTCTTGGATGTTTTATAATCATTTTATAGTCATTTTATATCATTTTTTGGTACTAACCTATTGACATAATGCCAAGTGCCAGTTGTTGTTTTTTGCATGTTTTTTGCATCATAGGAAATCAATACCAAACGGAGTCCAAAAGCAGCGAAACTTTTTGGACCAGAAGACAACCACTGGGCTGGAGAAGCACCTGGGGGTGCTCCGAGGGGAGCACAACCCACCAGGGCACACCTGGGGGCCCAGGCGCCCAGGTGGTTTGTGCCCACCTCGGGTGCCCCCTAAACCACCTCTTTGCTCTATAAATACCCCAATGTTCCAGAAACCCTAGGGGAGTCAACGAAAATCAATTCCAAACGCTGGAAGTTCCAGAACCACCAGATCTAATCTAGACACCATCACGGAGGAGTGCATCATGTCCATTGGTGCCTCTGCGATGATGCGTGAGTAGTTCTTTGTAGACCTACGGGTCCATAGTTAGTAGCTAGATGGCTTCCTCTCTCTCTCTCTCTCTCTTGATTCTCAACACAATGGTCTATTGGAGATCCATATGATGTAACTATTTTTGCGGTGTGTTTGTTGGGATCGGATGAACTTTGAGTTTATGATCAGATCTATCCTTTTATCCATGAAAATTATTTGACTCTCCTTTGATCTCTTATATGCATGATTTCTTATAGCGTCGTATTTCTTCTCTGATATTTTGGTTTTGTTTGGCCAACTTGATCTATTTATCTTGCAATGGGAAGATGTGCTTTGTAGTGGGCTCGATCTTACGGTGCTTAATCCCAGTGACAGAAGGAACCGGCACGTATGTATCGTTCCTACTAAGGATAAAACGATGGGGGTCTATCTCTACATAAATAGATCTTGTCTACATCATGTCATCGTTCTTATTGCATTACTCCGTTTTTCCATGAACTTAATACACTAGATGCATGCTGGATAGCGGTCGATGTGTGGAGTAATAGTAGTAGTTGCAGGTAGGAGTCAGTCTACTAATCTTGGATGTGATGCTTATATAATGATCATTGCCTGGATATCTTCATGATTATTTGAAATTCTATCAATTGACCAACAGTAATTTGTTCACCCACCGTTTGCTATTTTTCTCGAGAGAAGCCACTAGTGAAATCTACGGCCCCCGAGTCTCTTCTTTATTATATTTGCCTTCGAGATCTATTTTCCTTTGCTTTTATTTTCAGATCTATTAAACCAAACATACAAAAATACCTTGCTGCAATTTATTTTGTTCGGCATTTGATCTATCAATATTTACAACTCTCTCACGTGTGTTTGCCATTTTTTGGCGCCGTTACCCGAAAGGGATTAACAACCCCTTTTACACTTCGGGTTGCGAGTATTTGTTATTTATGTGCATGTACTGTTTACGTAGTGTTGTTTGGTTCTCCTACTGGTTCGATAACCTTGGTCTCATCACTAAGGGAAATACCTACCGTTATTGTGTTGCATTATCCCTTCCTCTTTGGGGTAATACTGACGTAGTTCTAGCAGGCATCAGTGGAAATGGTCTCATGTGCGTGGACATGTAAGGTTGGTCCGCACCGCTTCATCCCACAATACCGCCGAATAAAAATAAGACGTTGGTGGTAAGCAGTATGACTATCACCGCCCACAACTCTTTGTGTTCTACTCGTGCATATCATCTACGCATAGACCTGGCTCTGATGCCACTATTGGGAATCGTTGCATGGAAAACAAAAAAATTTCTATGCACACACAATGATCTATCCATGGAGATGCATTGCAACGAGGGGGAGAGTTTCTCTACGTAGCTTCGTAGAACGTAAGTGGAAGCATTTCTCAACGCGGTTGATGTAGTCAAACTTCTTCGCGCTTCAACCGATCAAGTACCAAACGCACAACACCTCCGTGTTCTGCACACGTTCAACTCGGTCACGTCATTCACCTTCTTGACCCAGCAAGACGTCGAGGTAGTAGATGAGTTCCGTCAGCATGACGGAGTCGTGATGGTGATTGTGATGGTGCAGTGATCGTCATAGGGCTTCGCCTAAGCACTATGAAAATATGACCGAGGGTGTAAACGGTCGAGGGGGCGCCGCACACGGCTGAACAACTGTCTGGTATGTGCTAGGCGCCCCCTGTTGGGGAACGTAGTAATTTCAAAAATTTCCTATGCACACGCAAGATCATGGTTTTGCATAGCAATGAGAGGGGAGAGTGTCGTCCACGTACCCTCGTAGACCGTAAGCGGAAGCGTTATGACAACATGGTTGATGTAGTCGTATGTCTTCACGATCGACCGATCCTAGTACCGAACGTACGGCACCTCCGTGATCTGCACACGTTCAGCTCGGTGACGTCCCACGAACTCACGATCCAGTAGAGCTTCGAGGGAGAGTTCCGTCAGCACGACGGCGTGATGACGGTGTTGATGAAGCTACCGACACAGGGCTTCGCCTAAGCACCACTACGATATGACCAAGGTGGATTATGGTGGAGGGGGGCACCGCACACGGCTAAAGATCAATGATCAACTTGTGTGTCTATGGGGTGCCCCCTGGCCACGTACATAAAGGAGTTGAGGAGGGGGGGTCGTCCCTCTACTATGGCGCGCCCTGGGGATTCCTACTCCCACCGGGTGTAGGATTCCCCCCTTCCAAGTAGTAGGAATAGGAGAGAAGGAAAGGGAAGAGAGAAGAGAAGGAAGAAGGGGGCGCCTTCCCTCCCCCTAGTCCAATTCAGACTAGGCCTTTGGGTGTGTGTGTGGGGGGGGCGGCCTGCGCTAGGCAACCCCTCTCTCTTTCCCGTATGGCCCAATAAGGCCCAATACTTCTCCCGGCGAATTCCCGTAACTCTCCGGTACTCCGATAAATACCCGAACCACTCAGAACCTTTCCAATGTCCGAACATAGCCTTCCAATATATCGATCTTTACGGCTCGAGTCATGTCACCGATCTCATCCGGGACTCTGAACAAACTTCGGTCATCAAATCACATAACTCATAAAACAAATCGTCACAGAACATTAAGCGTGCGGACCCTACCGGTTCGAGCACTATGTAGACATGATCGAGATTCATCTCCGGTCAATAACCAATAGCGGAACCTGGATGCTCATATTGGCTCCTACATATTCTACGAAGATCTTTATCAGTCAAACCGCATAACAACATATGTTATTCCCATTGTCATCGGTATGTTACTTGCCCGAGATTCGATCATCGGTATCTCAATACCTAGTTCAATCTCGTTACCGGCAAGTCTCTTTACTTGTTCCGTAATGCATCTTCCCGCAACTAACTCATTAGTCACATTGCTTGCAAGGCTTATAGTGATGTGCATTACCGAGAGGGCCCAGAGATACCTCTCCGACAATCAGAATGATGAATCCTAATCTCGATCTATGCCAACTCAACAAGTACCATCGGAGACACCTGTAGAGCACATTTATAATCACCCAGTTATGTTGTCACGTTTGGTTCTATGGCTAGGAAACTTAACCATCTTTGATTCAATGAGCTAGTCAAGTAGAGGCATACTAGTGACACTGTGTTTGTCTATGTATCCACACAGTACTAAGTTTCCGGTTAATACAATTCTAGCATGAATAAGTAAACATTTAACATGAAATAAGGAAATAAATAATAATTTTATTATTGCCTCTAGGGCATATTTCCATCACCCCCCACATATATATAGCTGGGAGGGGGCGAGGGGAGAGGCCAGGAGGCGCCCCAAGTAGGACCTAGTCCTAATTGGGCTCCTTCCAAGCCGCACGCCACCCTGCCATATATATCGGAGGGGGAAGGGGGAATCCTATTCCCTTTCTTTCCTTTCCTCCTTCCTCTTTCCTTATTCACCTTGGTCGGCCCATATGGGGGGCGCATCTGCCCTTTGTGGCTGTTGTGTTTCCCCGCTTGGCCCATAAGGCCCATATCTTTTGCCGGGGGTGCCCGGAACCCCTTCTAGTGATTCGATATGTACCTGGTACCCCCCAGAACACTTTCGGTGTCTGGATACCAACGTCCTATATATCAATATTTACCTATCAACCATTTTGAGACTCCTCGTCATGTCTGTGATCTCATCCGGGAGTCCGAACAACATTCGGTCACCAAATCACATAACTCACATAATATTATATTATCAACGAACGTTAAGCATGCGGACCCTACGGGTTCGAGAACTATGTAGACACGACCGAGACACCTCTCCAGTCAATAACCAATAGTAGAACCTGGATGCCCATATTGTCTCTTACATATTATACGAAGATATTTATCGGTTGAACCGTTATGACAAAATACATAATTCCCTTTGTCCATCGGTATGTTACTTGCCCGAGAATCGATCATCGGTATCTTCATACCTAGTTCAATCTTGTTATCAGCAAGTCTCTTTACTTGTTCCGTAATACATCATCTTGCAACTAATTCATTAGTCACTTTGATTGCAAGGCTTCTTATGATGTGTATTACCGGGAGGGCCCAGAGATACCTCTCCGATACTCGGAGTGACAAATCCTAATCTCGATCTATGCCAACTCAACAAACATCTTCCGAGATACATGTAGAGCATCTTTATGATCACCCAGTTATGGTGTGACGTTTGATAGCACACAAGGTATTCCTTTGGTATCCGGGAGTTGCATAATCTCATGGTCGAAGGAATATGTATTTGGCATTAAGAAAGCAATAGCAATAAACTGAACGATCATTATGGTAAGCTAACGGAGGGTTTTGTCCATCACATCATTTTTCTAATGATGTGATCCCGTTATCAAATGACAACATATGTCTATGGTTAGGAAACCTTAACCATCTTTGATCAACGACCTAGTCTAGTAGAGGCTTACGGACACGGTATTTGTTTATGTATTCACACATGCATTTAAGTTTCCTATCAATACAATTCTAGCATGAATAATAAACCTTTATCATGAGTAAGGAAATATAAAATAACAATTTTATTATTGTCTCTAGGACACATTTCCTTCATTTAATGCCACCCCTTGTGCTAGTATCCAGGCATTCCTCATTGACTTAAACAAGGCAACATGACCGAATGGTTTCTGGGTATGAACTCTGAAGATCGCGACCCACCTTGTATCCTTGTTAATTCATCAATCTCCCGAGAGAATTCTAGTTCCTCTTCCTCTTCTCCATGCAATTTCAGCCCCTCGAACATGTCCTCCAAATTCACCTTGTACTTTCCTTTTTCATTGCCGCCCGCCAGCTTGTTACTCATCTCCTCACTCATAAAGACATCTTCACTAGATGCCTGAGATCGGGGGATCACGTCGGGGATTGCTACACAAGCAATCGTACACGAGAAAACGGTGAACTATGGGAGATAGATAGAAACCCTAGAGAGTCGCCAGGGAATAAGGGGACCCCTAGTGGGAGGGTAAACTCACGCACCTGGCTTTACCTTTTTTTAGGGCAGAAGATCAGTTTTTTTCCTTTTGTTGAGAATTAGAAGAGCTCGTGTTTTTTTAGGAAAAAGAGCTCGTGTTTGAGACTTGAGACCTCACGTTTGATACTTCTCCAACATGGATTGGATACGGCCCAGCTAAAACTAGGCCCAATCCAGACAGGGAGGTATAAGTAACCGTAGCTTACCGGCCACCTGATGCCCTCTTCCCTCTCAGTACCCTAGGCGGCGTCGGCCGCGGGCCACTAGATCCAGCGTCGGCTCACCTTCCGCTTCCCCCTCTCACTCTAAGCCTCCACCGCTCTTGCAGCAACTCGCCGGCAGCAGGCAGCAGCTCGATGGCAGGAAGGCAAACCAGCGGCGGAGCAGAGCAGCGTGGCCACCGGCGGCCGCATCCTGGTGAGAGGCTTCTTGTTGCGGAGCCTGAGGTAGGGTTCAATTTTTAGCCCATCCCGCGGGGTTGGCCCTACTTGTTCCTCCAAAAATTGAGTCGAGGACTCTTTCTCGAGAAAGAAGTAGTTGAGTTGGTAAGTTAGTCGGCATGCAAGCTATAACTATGGACTTTGCATACCAAAATCTTGAAATGCCATTTAGCTTACAACTCTAGTACTTGCTCACAATCAGACTCATGAACTTTCTCGGTAAAAAAGCCCTTTTTTGGTAATCAGACTCATAAAGATAACAATAACAGCTTACCATATAATCCACCAACCCTCTATTTAGATCAGTTGGACAAGTTAACAATGTTAGACTTGTAGGAAAAAAAAGTCGCCAGGGGATAAGGGGAAGTTGGAGTTAGAGCAGTAGTTGGAAAAATTAACAGCTTAGCTTTTTGGATGTACTCCCTCCGTTCCCCAATATTTGTCTTTCTAGGCGTTTTAAAAAGACACAACATACGGATGTATGTAGACATATTTTAGAGTGTAGATTCACTCATTTTGCTCCGTATGTAGTCACTTGCTGAAATCTCTAGAAAGACAAATATTTCGGTACAGAGGGAGTAGTTGGCTACCACAATGAGCAGTACCAATTCCGTTGCCGCCGCAACTTGTTTTCCCAAGTCTCCAGCGATGTGCTTTTTGTTTCCATGACACTATATCTATATCTTTTGCTGCTACTCTGATAATAACCAGGTTTAGTTACAAACTGAATGTTTCACTATGTTGCGAGCCAACTACATCCAAAATGCACAGGGGAAATCATAATTTGTGGCAACCTCTCTAAATGCTTATTGTCCTTGTTCTAAACCCACAAAATGCGCATGACAGTTCCCTATGATGACTTCTGCTTTTCAAGTCATCCAAAAACATTGGCTATAGATAGTTTAGGAAAGATTTGCATCAGTTTCACATGTCTTATCTTGTAGAAACGGTCTTACCTTTCCTAAGTTACAATAGATATCTAACTAGAGATAGAATCGTAACCAAAGATTTTCATCAAGTTTAGCATTATGTAAGTTAGGATTTGCGTCAGTTTCTTGCCCATTAATGACTTATGCTTGCTCTACATGTCTTATTTTTCCAGACGTAATGATCTGCATCAGTTTCAACTCCTTTGTGCCATTATTGAGCATAAGATGAAACAACATGTATTGTTTTGGTTCCATATTATTCATTTGGTATGTGTCATTTACTACAGGTGAAGTTATAGCTGATCATTTGAAAGCTAGGATGTTTGATCGGCACTTTGTACTTGAGAGGAACAAAAAGTCAGGACCAGAAGACATTAGTTTCCTTACTGGGTGGCCACGGGAGGCCTTGGGCGACGGAGAGCTTGATCTTGGAAGTCGTGGTGCGCTGCCTCCAGGCGCAGCGCGGGCTCTTGATGCGCCGGAGCAGGTGCGCACTCGTGCCGAGCTGCTGCTGGGAGCACGCGGGCGGCTTCTTGGGGACGAGGGATCCCTTGGCAGCTCTTCTCTTGCTGCGCTGGCGCCGGACGGAGAGGGTTCCACCCAGGGGCCATGCGCCTTGGGGCCAAGGCGCCTTCTTGCGGGGGAGGCGGTTGAGGCGCCCCCGGAGCTTCGTCACCCGTGCAGGGCGGGGCGCGGTGCAACGAGAGGGATGGTGCAGGGGAGCCCCCAGCGGCGGTGACGAGGTCGGTGATGCGGGCGAGCCACTCATCGTAGAGGTCGTCGATGGGACTGTAGTGCAGGAGCTCCCGCGCCAGGAGCAGCATGGTGTGCGCGTCCGTAGGAGCGCGACGGGCATGGGACGAGGAACCAGCTGGGGTCAGCGACGGGGTGGCGGTGCAGCCTTCCCGCTGCATTGACGGATGCAGGGACGACGCCTGCTGTTCGTTCCCCACCGGGCCGGCAGCGGCGTTGACGGCAGGCGACGGGGAACGGCAGCGGCACCCGTCGACGGGGGCCGTTTGGGCGACGCGAGTGGCGAGAGCGGCCCGGCGCTCGGCGCGGGCTCGTCGGGCGTCGAACATGGATGGAACGGGCGGCGAAACACGAGGCGACGGAAGGCGGGTTCCGGTGCACCCCTACCTGGCGCGCCAAATGTCGGATTTCAGGTTCCGGCAGACCCTTGAGGTTCGAACACTGGGGTGCATGCGGAGATCACACCCCCAGCCTACTCATGTCTTACCGCCTCGCTAGGATCTAAACTACACGAAGAACAACTCAAAGGACACGAGATTTATACTGGTTCAGTCCACCATTGTGGTGTAATACCCTACTCCAGTGTGTGGTGTGGTGGATTGCCTCTGGGGCTGATGATGAACAATATAAAGGGAAGAACAGCCTTGCGAGGGTCTGTTCTTATGGTGGTGGTGTCCCTTCGGAGGGGGCGATTCGAGGTGCCTCTATACTATGGTGGCTAGTCCTATTTATAGGCGAAGGCCCCGGGCCTGTTCCCAAATATTGAGCGGGAAGGGCGCCAACAATTGGCCATTTTGAAGGGGAACATCTAGTACACTTATCCTAACTAAAGTTGGTCCTCGCCGCCAAAGACCCTGACGATGACGCTGGCTTGGGCTCCACGATGACCTCCGTTCTGCCGTCCTGCTGGTCTTGGTCTTGTTGCACCGAAATGGTTGCCTTTGCTTGATGCCCTTGCCTCGCTTGCCCCCTTTGCACCAAAGGGGAAACAATGACTCTGTGCAGGCCGGCGCCCGCCTGGCGCCCGCCTGCCCTTGGTCGTCATGGCTTGCGTTACGGGCACCTCGTGAGGTACCCTGCCTTGATCTCTCTGTTTCCTCGCGAGCCAGCCTGACGAGGTCGTGCCTGAGGAAGCCTCCTGTCGTCCTTCCCCGCGAGGCTTGGCCCCTCGCGAGGGTCTTGAGCATGTGTTGATGAAGATGGGCCGTACTAGGCCACTCCTTGAGCCACGCCGCAGGCCGCAGGCCGCAGGCAGGCAAGTCTGGGTACCCCCGTTCCCGGAACACCGACAAAGCCGGCCTGCCGGCCTTCTGCTTCTTGGGTGCCGGGCGCCCCTCAGGTTGCTCATCTTGAACTGTGGCCACATGTCGGCTAGTGGAAGACGACATAGGGGCCTTGCGCTTGTGGTCGCTTTGATACGGGCGTCGGCTTGATTCTCCAGCCGACGTCTTGGAAGCCGGCGCCAGCACTTTTCCAGACGCATCTACCCGGAGCTCAGTCTTCATTGAGGAGTCGGCCGTGGCGTACTTGTCTGCTATGACCAGTAGCTCGTCGAGGGTAGCCGGCTCGTCGCAGAGGAGTCGGTGCTTGAGGAGGGTGCCCTCTCTGCACCCGGTGGTGAAGTCCTCTATGGCTTGAACCTCGTGCACCCCCTCGCAGGAGTTGCAGAGCTCGTCCCAACACGTGAGGTAGTCGCAGGTTGATTCATTGGGCCCTTGTACGCACAAGGAGAGCTGTTGGGGCTTGGGGGCCCGTTTGTAGGTGCTGGTGAAGTTGCGTATGAAGGCTTCCGTGAAGTCCAGCTAGTTGTTGATGCTGTAAGGCTTGAGGCTATTGAGCCAGGTGCGCGCCGTGCCTTGGAGCATCAGGGGGACATATTTCACGGCAACGCGCCTGTTGCCGTTTGCTATGCGGACTGCAGTGGAGTAGTCGATCAACCAATCTTCCAGCTTCATGGAGCCGTTGTACTTGGGCGTGTCTCTCGGGAGCGAGAACCCTTTGGGGAAGGGCTCGTCGCGGATGCGGGGGCTGAAACAAGGCGGGCCGACATCATCTTCTTCTTCCAGGGCTAGGGATCGCGCAAGGCAGTCGATCCGATGGCAGGCATCATTCTCGCCAACTCCTTCGCGGTGACCAAGTCAGCCGCTGAGAGTCGGATGCGCGATAGGCGGAGGGGTGGGATATCTCTCCCCACGAGGCGGAGGGGGAGGCGGGTCGCCTCGTCGTTCCACACCTCGAGGGCGGCCTTCTGCGTCGTGCGCAATGGTGATTCGAGTCCGGCTGCGGCTAGCAGCCGGATCCTTCTCTTGTCTCGCACGGGCGCCGCCCGCAGTCGGCGTGCGCGACGTCGTGCCGTGCTCTCGGCGAGGGGGACTCCCAGCACGGACGCCGGCTTTGTGTCGCTCTACGGCCGCGTCGATTAGCTGCTGGATGCGTCTGGTCATGTAGGGGAGCTCATCGGCCCACATACCATTTAGCTCGTCTACGATCGACTGGGCGGCGCGTAGATTCTCGAGGGGCGTGGCGTAGACTGGGTGGTCCGCTCCCAGCATGCTGGCGATGGCCGCGCCATGTTTCTTGACGACGCCGACTCGGCTTGGCCCTTCTGGAGGCGGCGTACCGAAGGCGGCACGTTCGACTTCGCGCTGGTGGGCTTTAGTGAGGCGTCTCATGGAGGCTATCCTCTGGCCCTCCACAAGGAGAGCAAGGCGGCGTGCCTCCAGCGTCTCGGCGTCAGCGTCCGCCAGGATGGGGGCGGACAGATCATGCAGCGTTGCCTGCAGGGCATCGCGGGCGTTTTCGTCGGACGTGACGTCGTGGCTGATGACTAGCACCTCGGTGACGGTGCTGCCGCCACTGTCGGCCCGAGGGAGAGGGTCGTCGAAGATGATCACGTTGGTGGGGAAGGCGTCAAGCGACGCCGTGTCGGAGTCGACAAGCATCGGGTCGGTGGAGCCAACCGACTCCAAGTCCGCGGTAGGCTCGCTGGAGACATGGAGTTGGTCGAGGAGGCTGACGAGGCGGCTCCCGGGGCAGCCTGTGCCCGCGTCGGATGCGGGCTCGTCGGAGATGCAAGCCTCGCCAAGAAGATCGGCGAGGCAGCTCGCTACGCAGGCGTCGTCGACGCTTTGCAGCACGTCGGGGCAAGCGCCATCGGGCGTTCCGGGCTGGCTACGCTCGCTGGGAGGGAAAAGGGTTCTCGTCCAGAGCAGGTCTCCAGACGACGGTGCACCTGGCCCCATGGTGGGCGCCAAATGTCGGGTGGTAGGTGCAACATATGCCAATGGATGGCTTATCATTGTGGGAGCCAGTAAGACATCGCCGGTGCCTGGAAACGGGATAAGGCGAAGACATGCACGCCGGCGGATCTTACCCAGGTTGGGGGCTCTCCGTGGAGATAATACCCCTACTCCTGCTTTGCGGGATCTCTGCATGATCACTAGATCAACAAGATGCTACAAGAGGCTCCTTGAGCTGTTCGGTGGAAGGAGGAAGAAGGGCAAGGCTAGCTCTCTCCTCTCCCTACAGTAATGTCTAAAACTATCTGAGATCAACCCTTTGCATGGGTGTCCCGGGGGGTTTATATAGACCTACCCCCCGGGGGTACAATGGTAATCCGGCTGGGCGTGGGCCCTAGCCATCAGTGTCTATGGCCGCCAGCTTCTCCGCCGGCTGCTGGGTCCCGCCGACTAGTGGGTCCCGCCGGCTGCTGGCTCATTGGTCGACAGGCCGGCCCCACCGCTTGGGGGTCTGGTCGGGGGCTGGTTACTGTTGCCTCGCCTCTGATGACGAGGGCTTTGTCGAGGTAAGCAAGGCTACAGTGTCGCTGCCTTGCAGACTCTCACTGTAGCCTTACCTCGTCTTGTCTCCTTAATGGTGCGTGTGTCCCGAAGAGGGGAGCAAGCCGGCTATAGGAAGCCAGCCATGCCTTAGGCCGGCTAGGGGAGGACAGGCCGCCTTCGGGCGTCTCTCTGACCGAAGGGGCCCGCCGCCCGTGGGCCGTACTGGCAGCCCGTCGTGGAGGGCGTCATGATCAGCATGGCAACAGTGCCACGCCGGATGGGTGATGGCTGTCCCGTACGGCATACTGTAGCCATGCATGCTCCGGGATTCGGGGGTGGCAGGGTCCACTGTTGCCATGCCCCATCCCATCATCGTTGTGGGGGATGCAGACTTTTAGGGCACGGCCCCTGGCCGCCTGCCAGGGGCCGGTGTCGGTGTCAAAACCGGCGGATCTTGGGTAGGGGGTCCCGAACTGTGTGTCTAGGCGGATGGTAACAGGAGACAAGGGACACGATGTTTTTACCCAGGTTCGGGCCCTCTCGATGGAGGTAAAACCCTACTCCTGCTTGATTGATATGGATGATATGGGTAGTACAAGAGTGGATCTACCACGAGATCAAGGAGGCTAAACCCTAGAAGCTAGCCTATGGTATGATTGTTGTAATGGTTGTTCATCCTACGGACTAAAACCCTCCGGTTTATATAGACACCGGAGAGGGCTAGGGTTACACGGAGTCGGTTACAATGGTAGGAGATCTACATATCCGTATTGCCAAGCTTGCCTTCCACGCCAAGGAAAGTCCCATCCGGACACGGGACGAAGTCTTCAATCTTGTATCTTCATAGTCTTGGAGTCCGGCCGATGATGATAGTCCGGCTATCCAGACACCCCCTAGTCCTGGACTCCCTCAGTAGCCCCTGAACCAGGCTTCAATGACGATGAGTCCGGCGCGCATATTTTGCGGCATTGCAAGGCGGGTTCCTCCTCCGAATAATTCATAGAAGATTGTGAACACCAGGATAGTGTCTGGCTCTGCAAAATAAATTCCACATTCCACCGTAGAGAGAATAACATACACACAAGTTCAATCTGGTGACGTATTTTTTGGCATGACATCACGCCACCACCAAGCCTCTTGAATCATTTTTTATTATACCACCTCAGCGCGTTTAGCGAAGCGGTTTCCTTGGCACATCTTGTCGAAGCAGAGATCGTGTTCCCCTTATTCCGGGATTCCTATCAATACGGACGCGGGTAACCCAACCGCACCCGTCGCCACGCCCCCTCTATCGGAGGCGAGTCCTGAACGGTCACGGGGACGGCTCTTGGTATTCTCCTTCTTTATAATGGGACCAAGGCTCGTTTCTTTTCTTCAATCCTCCCTCGAATCTTCTCCTTGCCCCGAGTTCCAACACCCAGAACCTAGATTAAAGCGCTTCGGACCTTCAACAATGTTCGGCTCCGACCTACAGGGCCGGTGGATGCCCTCTTCCGTCACGGAAGAAGACGTGCTAAAGCTGCGAGAGGCCAAGTACCTGTCTTCCGAGATTTCGCATAGGTTGCCCGCCAAGGGGCAAGTCATTCCCACCCCCGAGCCTGGCGAGTATGTCGTGTTTGTATCCCACCTCCGTCGGGGTTTAGGCTTCTCGATGGATCCTGTTGTGAGAGGGCTCATGTTTTACTATGGGTTGGAATTCCACGACTTGGCTCCGGAGTCTATCCTCCATATCTCTTCATTCATTGTCGTCTGCGAAGCCTTCCTCCGTGTTACCCCTCACTTCGGCTTGTGGCTTAAGACCTTCGACATGGAGCCAAAGATGATCGAGGGGCATCAAGCAGAGTGCGGCGGGGCGGTTGTAAGCAGAAGGGCCGATGCTCCATGGCCCGAGGGCTCTTTCCAGGAGGAGCTCGGCTTGTGGCAGCAGGAGTGGTTTTACATAACCGCTCCCAGGGGCAGCAGGCAGAAGTCGCCGCCCATCTTCCGCTTGGGCTCTCCACTGCGGCTGATGTCATGGGTCAGCCAAGGGCTCAACTGGGGGCCATCAAAGGACGTGCCCCTATTGCAGGGCCGGATCCGAGACCTCCAAGCGAGGGAGATCGATCTGGTTGTGGTGATGCAGGTCATGCTGATTAGGCGTCTCCTGCCCTGCAAACGCCGTCCTCTCCGGCTGTGGGAGTTTAATCCGGAGGGACCACGAATTCTCCAACACTTCATGGGTACGACACCCGCAGAGATGTACAAATTGTTCTTCGGATCACGAGAGGCGTGTCCTGAATTAACCGAGGACGCCGGCCTAAGTTGCAATCGTCCGGATACACAAGTAAGTAGCTCCGTGTCCGGACATACCGTTTGTTTGCCTTTGTATGATTTGACTTTTGACCAATTGTCCTCTAAACAGGAGTGGATAGCGCAAGCAAAACTGATACGGTGTCCGGCCCCCTCCCAGAGACCGCGCCGGATCCCGTGCTGGTCAGGATGCTGGAGGTTGCGCCTTCAGAGGAAGGCGAAGGGGAGAACAGAGGAGCTACCGCCTCAACCAAGGAGGCTTGTGAGGAAGGGGGATCGAGAATCCCTCCTTCCAGGGGGAGAAGAGGACTGCTTCCGAAAACCCGGAGGCCAAAGCCCCGAAGCGGGGGAAGAAATCTTCACCAGAGGGTCCTACGTCTGGAGAGGCTCCGGTCGCACAGTCTCCCCTAAAGAATTAGCCCTCCAGCGAGCCGTAAGTAGAAAAAAAGGGAGTTTTGTGATAAGAGACATCCCTATTTGTGCTTCTGAGGATAACTTAAGTTTTTACCTTGTAGTTCGGATCTTCGTCCTTCTCAGATGAGCTCGTCTTCGGGGGAACTCCATCCAGAGATGATGGAGAGCGAGACGTCTCCATCTGCTGCACCATCGGATAGGGCGGACGAGCCTGAAGTGTCATCACGGAGGGTATCCCCGAGTCCGGCAGGGCCGGATAGTTCGGCACCAACTGGTGTGCGGCCGGGGGAGTTGAAGGATCTGCTTGAGAGGGCGTCCATCTCAGAAGGTCACCGTACACTGATGAGTACGGTGATTGAAAGAATTTCATCCGCCGAAGGCGGATTGCGTGATGCCGTCAGGAGTTTGCTGGCGGGGTTTGAGGTATGTTAAAATGACATACCTTTTGACAGTTTTACACATAAAGTGCGCCCTGTATAGATAGTAGCCCCTGAGACTCGGTAGGGTGTCGAGAATCGACAGCGTGCCGAGGATCAAAATCCCAGGTATTGATTTTCACCTTTCCTATGCAGGTGGCGGATAGTTCAGTGGCTAGCCGGACTAATGGAGTTGCCGAACTAAAGCGGCAACTCGATGTTGCGGATGCGGACATCGCGCTAGTCAACAGGCGACTTGACGAGTCGCAAGGTAGGTTTCTTCTCCGTGGTCACCTAGTAAGGGAGCCGAAGCCCACCCCTTACAATATGTGTGCTTGACGCTGATGGTGCCGCTGCTGTGGAGAGCCTTCGGGCAGAACTTGCTCAAGCCAAGGAGCAAGCCAGAAGCAGTGATGCGGCTGCCTCGAGGGCGGCCGAAGAGCTAGAAGCCGAAAGGGCTGCACACTGCCGAAGCAGGCAGGAGATGGACGAAATGTCCGTGAAGTTAAAAGATGCTACCGACTGCAATGATGTTCTTGAAAAGGAGCGCCTAGCGGAGCGAGAAGACCTGGGGAAGGCCACCGCCGAAGCCAAGGATGCCCATTATGCAATGCGGGCTATAAAGGAGGAGTTGCACCAGGCCGGAGACATTGTGGCTGGCAAGCCCTTTCTGCTGCGCCGAAGGTTTACGGATCCAAAGTATGCTCAGCTTGGCGAGCTGTGGGGTCCGGAGGATCCTTATATGGACTTAGCGGCGAGTGCGGCAGATGCCGTTGTGCCCTTCCGAAGTTAGAAGGATCACAAGACGGAAGAGCTGTTTTGGTCTCAATTCCATAGTCCGGAGCGTTCACTTCCGCTGACCGATCGGTTGGCCGAGTGGGCTGAGCTGAACAGATTGTCCGGACTTGCCATGACGGATATCGTGACTCATGTCTGGCCGGATAGGCCCAAGCCGAAGAGTTATTTTGGCTTATTGCAGCAATTTCTTGGGGCGGTGCCGCATATCAAGGCGATGAAGCGGTCGGCCTGCATAGAGGGTGCACGGATGGCCCTCGCCCATGTGAAGACATACTGGACGGAGATGGATGCCGCCGCTTTTGTGACCCAGGGTTCGGACGAGAGCCGGTTACCCGCCGAGCACTATTTTGGAGAAGTTCTGCGTGGTGCTCGTGTAATAGAGTCGCAGTGCTCAAAAAATGTCGTGTTCAAATGAACTTTTGATTTGTAAAACGATGTTTATAATATAAACGCTTTTTGTACTTGTGCGTGCAAGTATTGAAATATCTCCTGTGCGGCCGTTTAATGTATACTTGTGTATAACCTGAAAGATGGCAGTCTTCGGCTTCATCCCCCACGCACATAGTGTGGGGGTGTTTGCAAAATAGCGCATTTTCACACTTAATCCAACGTCTTGGTCCTGTAAAGGAGCTGGTAGCGTAGCAAACGAGGCAACCGGACTATAATGCTTTATCACTTTCACTTAGCCATAGGAGTTCGAAGGTGGGGCTACGACATAGCCCCTAGGGGCACCGCGCTCTCCGAATTCAGGGCGCGTATGTGCCTGACCGGGAAGCGGTCCTTGGTCAAAGTGGCGGAATTCTAAATATTCCGATGGTCGATAGAGTGGTTGACCAGTCTCTCGCTATATCATGACAGTCAGTTTTCGGCTTTCTCTACTGAGGTGCTCGCCCAGCCGAACCGGGGCACAATCGCAGTAGTTCTCCTGTCGCGTTAGCCGATGATACGGAACGTAAGGCAGCAAAACACAGGAGCCGGGCAAACCCAACATTTGACCAAAGACATGATTCGGAGCTGATGCATATAAGGCCTAACTCGAGACGCTGAATACTCCCTAAGGTGTTCAGTCTTTATAATAACGGGCAGATCCCTAAGCCCCTAGTGTCCAGGTACAGGCGAGAATTTCTGGCGCGGCCAATGCCAAAACGCCAGCCTCCTCATTGGTTATGGTGAAAAACCGTGGGATGTGATCAACAAAAGACAGTAAGAAAGGTTTACGCAGGGACTTAATCTGAAAAGAATCCTTGTGACGGGTCCCTGCTGCACGTCTGCGCCTGTGTCTCCGTTGTGCCGTATCCTGGACGGGTGTACGCGTTGTTCATCTGAAAAAAGAGAGGAACTTAGCTTGAAAGGAAATCGTGCAAAAAATGTATAAAAAATTGAGTTATGAATGAATGAATAAGGCTGAGCTTATATTAGCTCATTATTGCTTGTATGCATAGCCCCTTGTAAAGGCGTGTGCGGCTAGGGAGCCCCTAGCTTATTTATGCCGGACTCGTCTAGCCATGCCCGGGGTCTTGAACGAACTTTTAATGAGATGATGCTGCATGGACCGGGCATTTTAAGTGTAAGAGATGCGTAGTGTGGTACTGCGTTAAAGCGGACAAAAGCTTCACATCCCAATAGGGCTTGATGGCTACTTTTGAACGGGGCGATATGAAAGTTTAGCTTTTCGCGTCGGAAGTTGTCGGGTGACCCGAACACAACTTCTAGTAATAAGGAGCCCATGCACTTGGCGTAAGGGCCTGGCGTCACTCCTTTGAAGGAAGTGTCGGTATGTTGAATTTTAGTAAGGTCTATCCCCAACTTGCGGATTGTGTCCGGATATAGCAGGTTTAGATCGCTGCCGCCATCCATCAGGACTTGTGTAAATTGTAGTCCATCGATTATAGGATCCAATATCAGAGCAGTCCATCCTGCGTTTCGAATACTTCTGGAATATTCCAGGTGGTCAAAAGTGATTGGTTTTGACATCCAATCTCAAGGTTCCGCTGGGGTGGACCGTGCGACACCTACCTTAGCGGGTGCCGCATTATTTTTCCGTATTATCACATGAAGCGAATTTACTGTTTTGACTTCTTGTGGGAAAGTCTTTTGTTTTCCGGCGCTCTGCTGGTGGGGTTCGTCGTCATCCTCACTTGGCGCGTCGAGCCCCTTGTGTTCGGCGTTGAGTCTGCCGGACTGTTTGAAGACCCAACAATCTCAATGGGTGTGGTTTGCAGGCCTTCCGGAGGTGCTGTGGATTTGACATATCTGATCCAAATTTTTTTTAAGTTGGATAGCTCGTCACTTTTTTCCTTAAGAGGCAGTGTTTTGCTGTTCGGCCGTGAGCTTTTGAATCCGGCGTTGACCGCCGTGTTCTTTGGGCTTTTTTCTTTGTTTCGGCGCTGGTCCTTTCTGCGCCATGATTTTCCGTTTCCATCTCTGATCTCGGATGTACTCGGGTCGCTGGTGCTGCATCTTGCTAGCCAGCTGTCTTCCCCTGCGCAAAAGCGGGTCATGAGGCTTGTTAGCGCGGGCATTGTTCTCGGCTTCTCTTGGCCGAGGTGTCTGGCGAGCCATTCGTCTCGGACATTGTGTTTAAAAGCTGCTAAGGCTTCGGCGTCCGGACAGTCGACTATTTGGTTCTTTTTGGTAAGAAACCTGTTCCAGAATTTGCGCGCTGACTCTCCGGGCTGTAGAGTTATGTGACTTAAATCGTCTGCATCCGGATGGCGGACATAAGTCCCTTGAAAATTTGCTCTAAACGCGTCCTCGAGCTCTTCCCAACTTCCAATAGTATTTTCTGGGAGGCTTTTGAGCCAATGCCGAGCTGGCCCTTTGAGCTTGAGGGGTAGATATTTTATGGCGTGGAGATCGTCTCCTTAGCCATGTGTATGTGCAGTATGTAATCCTCAATCCAGACTCCGGGGTCTGTTGTTTCATCGTATGCCTCTATGTTTACGGGCTTGAATCCCGCTGGGAATTCATGATCCAGCACCTCATCGGTGAAGCATAGTGGGTGTGCGGCGCCCCTGTATTTAGGCGTGCCGTTATCTTCAATTATGCGGTGTGTTGTGTTACTTCCTGGGCCCCTCTTTTTTGGCCCATAAGTGGACCTGACCGGGCCATCTAAGTTATGAGGATTATGTGTCATCTTGTGTGCGACACCGCTTGTCGCTTTTGGCCTGTCGTCTGGTCGTCTATCCGGCCAGGCGGCCTCTTTGCTTTTTGACTGTGGGGGCTCTATGGCCTCCTCGTCAAATTCTGGCAGCAGCTTGCGCTTCGGGTAGCTCTTTGTTTTGTGGCTATTGCCATATTTGTCCGCGGTCTTGAGTACTTTGCTCCACCTCATTCTGAGTATGTCTTCCGCTGTTTTGAGCTTCCGTTTTTCCTTCTTCAGACTTCTTGCAGTGGCGACGAGTCTTTTGTGAAGGTTCTTATGCTCCGGTGATGTGTCCGGCGTGAGGTCGTCTGGACTGTTATTTTCGCCGGGCATGGATTGATTATCTGATTCGTCCTGTTCGGATGCTTGCTTGGTTGCATGTTCGTCGTCCACTGGTTTGCCCTGCTCTATTGCTGGGTCATTAGGACTGATGTTTTTGTCGAGGCAGGACTTAGGGCGGCGTCTGCATCGCCATTTTGGTTGTTTGTCGGCGGAATTATCCTTTACCGCGTCCCATTGTTCCTCGTTATCACTTCCTTTTGGGGTGTCCACCATATATACATCATGGGTTTGGGTGGCCTTCCAGTGCTCGGTAAGCGCTGGTTCTTGGTAGTCTCCGGCATCGTCGTCCATACCGTCGATGTCTTCGGAGTTGTAGTTTAGCATGTCTGTTAGATCGTTGACAGTGGCTACAAAATGGGTGGTGGGTGGGCTTTGAATTTCTTCGTCGTCCGCATCCCAACCATCCTGACCGCAGTCCGGCCAGGGTTCTCCTGATAACGAGAGATGCTTTAGCGAATTTAGGATGTCGCCAAAGGGTGAGTGCTGAAAGATGTCCGCGGCGGTGAACTCCATGATCGGCGCCCAATCGGATTTGATTGGCAGGGGCGCAGGAGATTCGGAGTCCGGCAAGGAGTCCGGCGCCTCGGAGTCACGAGCTTTATAAGGGACAAGGTCAGTATTCGGCTCCATCGCCGTAGAAGTTGCAGCTCTCGAGGCGACGTCCAGCCACCTGTCCTCGATCTGCGCGGTCTGCTCCGAACTATGGGTCAGAGCGGACTCGTGTGCGGCCTCCAGGGCACTGTCCGGCGGCAGAGCTAAATCATGCCCATCGTGACCGTGCGGCGCGCTTGGCTGTGGCTCGAATTCGTCGAAGATCAAGTCACCGCGGGTGTCAGCCGTGAAGTTTAGGTTTCCAAACCTGACCTGATGGCCAGGGGCGTAGCTTTCGATCTGCTCCAGATGGCCAAGTGAATTGGCCCGCAGTGCAAAGCCGCCGAACACGAAGATCTGTCCGGGGAGAAAAGTCTCACCCTGGACGGTGTTGTTGTTGATTGAAGAAGCCATCAAGCCTATCGGTGACGACACAGAGGAACTTTCAATGAAAGCACCAATGTTGGTGTCAAAACCGGCGGATCTCGGGTAGGGGGTCCCGAACTATGCGTCTAGGCGGATGGTAACAGGAGACAAGGGACATGATGTTTTTACCCAGGTTCGGGCCCTCTCGATGGAGGTAAAACCCTACTCCTGCTTGATTGATATTGATGATATGGATAGTACAAGAGTGGATCTACGACGAGATCAAGGAGGCTAAACCCTAGAAGCTAGCCTATGGTATGATTGTTGTAATGGTTGTGTGTCCTACGGACTAAAACCCTCTGGTTTATATAGACACCGGAGAGGGCTAGGGTTACACAGAGTCGGTTACAATGGTAGGAGATCTACATATCCGTATCGCCAAGCTTGCCTTTCACGCCAAGGAAAGTCCCATCCGGACATGGGACGAAGTCTTCAATCTTGTATCTTCATAGTCTTGGAGTCCGGCCGATGATGATAGTCCGGCTATCCGGACACCCCCTAGTCCAGGACTCCCTCACCCATCCTTTGGGGTGTCGACCATGTATATGTCGTATGACGAGGTGGTCTTCCAGTGGCCTGTAGGTGCTGGTTCTTGATCGTCTGCGGCATCGTCGTCCATACCGTCGATATCTTCGGAGTCATAGTCTAGCATGTCGGTTAGATCGTCGACAGTAGCTACAAAGTGGGTGGTGGGTGGGTTTTGAATTTCTTCATCATCCGCATCCCAACCGTCCTGATTGCAATCCGGCCAGGGCTCTCCTGATAGCGAGAGATGCTTTAGTGAATTTAGAATGTCGCCAAAGGGTGAGTGCTGAAAGATGTCCGCGGCGGTGAACTCCATGATCGGCGCCCAATCAGATTCGATTGGTAGGGGCGCGGGAGGTTCGGAGTCCGGCAAGGAGTCCGGCACCTCGGAGTCACGAGCTTTATAAGGGACAAGGTCGGTATTCGGCTCCATCGCCGTAGAAGTTGCAGCTCCCGAGGCGGTGTCCAGCCACCTGTCCTCGATCTGCGCGGTCTGCTCCGAACTATGGGTCAGAGTGGACTCGTGTGCGGCCTCCAGGGCACTGTCCGGCGGCAGAGCTAAATCATGCCCATCGTGACAGTGCGGCACGCTCGGCTGTGGCTCGAATCCATCGAAGATCAAGTCTCCACGTATGTCGGCCGTGAAGCTTAGGCTTCCGAATCTGACCTGATGGCCAGGGGCGTAGCTTTCGATCTGGTATAGATGGCCAAGTGAATTGGCCCGCAGCGCAAAGCCGCCGAACACGAAGATCTGTCCGGGGAGAAAAGTCTCACCCTGGACTGCGTTGTTGTTGATTGAAGAAGCCATCAAGCCTATCGGTGACAACACAGAGGAACTCTCAATGAAAGCACCAATGTCGGTGTCAAAACCGGCGGATCTCGGGTAGGGGGTCCCGAACTGTGCGTCTAGGCGGATGGTAACAGGAGACAAGGGACATGATGTTTTTACCCAGGTTCGGGCCCTCTCGATGGAGGTAAAACCCTACTCCTTCTTGATTGATATTGATGATATGGGTAGTACAAGAGTGGATCTACCACGAGATCAAGGAGGCTAAACCCTAGAAGCTAGCCTATGGTATGATTCTTGTAATGGTTGTTCGTCCTACGGACTAAAACCCTCCAGTTTATATAGACACCGGAGAGGGCTAGGGTTACACAGAGTCGGTTACAATGGTAGGAGATCTACATATCCGTATCGCCAAGCTTGCCTTCCACGCCAAGGAAAGTCCCATCCGAACACGGGACGAAGTCTTCAATCTTGTATCTTCATAGTCTTGGAGTCCGGCCGATGATGATAGTCCGGCTATCCGGACACCCCCTAGTCCAGGACCCCCTCAGCTGGCCTCTTGGAGTCGGTTCTCTTGGGCCGGCTTCTTGGAGTCGGTCTTTCCGTGGCCGGCTTCTTGGAGTCGGCCCTATCATGGCGTCCTTCAAGAGAGTTTAGGGCCGGGCCACCTTCCGGTAGCCGTCCTGTGAGATAGCCGGCCGGAGGGAGGCGCCCTCGCGTTTGGGGTGCTTCAAGGCTCGGTCGGCCCGTTGTTTTTTCTAAGGGCCAAAGGGAGCCGGCTAGGCTACCCGTGGTCATTTACTCTGACAGCCGGTCAAGCAGTTCCTTCGGTGGTTTAACAAAGAGAGACGCAAGGCCATTGGCGAAGAGGTGGCCTGGCTCTTGGCGGCCGGGTTTATCATTGAGGTGTTTCATCTGGAGTGGTTAGCTAACCCGGTGCTAGTGCTCAAGAAGAACGGCACCTAGCGTATGTGTGTGGATTACACGGACTTAAACAAGGCTTGTCCGGCTGATCCCTTTGCTCTCCCACGTATTGATCAAATCATTGATGCTATGGTGGGATGTGAGCGTCTGAGTTTCTTAGATGCTTATTCTGGATATCATCAGATCAAGATGGTGGTTAAGGACTAGGAAAAGACGACTTTCATTACTCCCTTTGGAGCCTTCTCCTATGTTTCTATGCCTTTTGGGCTCAAGAGTGCCCAGGCGACTTATCAGTGTTGCGTACAGAATTGCCTTCATACTCAGATTGGCCGCAATGTACATGCTTATGTGGATGATATTGTGGGGAAGTCCAGAGAAAAGGAAACACTGATAGATGATCTCAAGGAGACCTTTGATAATCTCAGGGTCTACAATATGATGCATAACCCGGCAAAGTGTGTCTTGGGGGTGCCAAGAGGCAAGCTCTTGGGATTTCTGGTTTCTAACAGAGGCATTGAGGCTAACCCGAAGAAGATCAAGGCTATCACTTCTTTGGCAAAACCCAAGTGTATCAATGATGTTCAGTGTTTGGCGGGTCGTATCGCTGCTTTAAGCCGGTTCATAAGCCGATTAGGTGAGAAGGCCATACCGCTGTATCAGATGCTGAAGAAGACAGATGATTTTGTCTGGAGTGATGCGGCTAATATTGCCTTTGAGGATTTGAAGAGACAATTGGCTGAGCCGTCGGTGCTTGCTGCTCCTATTGACAAGGAGGCACTGCTGTTGTATATGTCCGCTAATGCACGTGTTGTTAGTGTATCCATTGTGGTGGAGCGCAAAGAGTCTGGTAAGGAATATCCGGTTCAATGGCCGGTTTACTACATTACTGAGGTGCTCATTGAGTCCAAACAGAGGTATCCACATTGGCAGAAGCTTGTTCATGGGGGTTCATGGCCAGCCGGAAGCTTAACCAGTATTTCCTGGGTCATCCCATCACTATGGTCAGTTCTGCTCCTTTTGGGGATATAATCTAGAACAGAGATGCTACAGGAGTTGCCAAGTGGGCCATTGAGCTTGGACCTCATGGTTTGAAATATGTGCCTCGTACTGCTATCAAATCTCAAGCACTGGTAGATTTTATCAACGGTTGGACAAAGTTACATGTGCCTGAATAGAAGACGGATAACACATACTGGACAATTCACTTCGATGGATCCAGGGAATTGGAAGGCTCGGGGGCTGGAGTTGTTTTGGCTTCCCCTCGAGGTGACAAATTTTGTTATGTGCTAAGGTTGATGTTTCCCTGTACTAACAATGCAGCTGAGTATGAGGCCTTGCTCCATGGTCTTCGGATTGCTAAAGAGATGAACTTAAGCCGGGTAAGGTGCTTTGGCGACTCAGATTTGGTAGCTCAACAAGTCTCAGGCAAGTGGGATTCCAAAGATCCTCTCATGATGGCTTATCGCCGTGAAGTTGATGTTGTGGCTGGACACTTCAAGGGTTATCAAGTGGAACACATAGATCGCAGGAAGAACGAGGTGGATGATGCTCTAAGCCAGCTTGGATCTCAGCGTAAACCGGTACCCCCAAATACCTTCTTGGATGTTTTGCATAATCCTTCTGTCAAGTTACCTACAGAGGAAGACTTGGTTGTGCCTGACCCGGAGGCACAGTTGGTGGCGGCTCTTCATGTCATCCCAGATTGGACAGTGCCATACTTGGCTTACATGACCCGGGGAGAATTGTCTGAGGATGAAACCTTGGCGAGACAGATAACCCGGCGGTCTAAGTCAATGATGATTGCCAATGGCGAGTTACACCATCGCAGTGTCACTGGGGCATTTCAACGTTGTGTATCTCCTGAAGAAGGCCAAGAGATTCTTCATAAGATTCATGAAGGAGATTGTGGCCATCACGCCGGTTCAAAGTCCCTTGTGGCCAAAGCTTTCCGTCATGGATTTTATTGGCTGACGACTCATGCAGATGCAGAAGATCTGGTCATTAAATGTAACGGGTGTCAGAAATTTTCGCGGCGAGCTCATGTGCCGGCTCAAGAATTGAGGATGATACCAATTACTTGGCAGTTTGCTCTGTGCGGGCTTGATATGGTTGGGCCTTTCAAAAGATCCAAGATAAAAAGACTCACCTTTTGGTGGCAGTGGATAAATTCACAACGTGGGTGGAAGCAGAGCCTGTCAGTAAATGTGACGCGGCGACGGCGGTTCAATTCATGAAAAAGGTGATTTTCCGTTTTGGTTTCCCCCATAGCATCATAACTGATAATGGTACTAACTTGTCCAAGGGGGTTATGGAGGAGTTCTGTCAACGTGAGCATATCCGGCTTGATGTCTCATCAGTGGCTCACCCCCAGTCCAATGGTCAAGCAGAAAGAGCCAATCAGGAGATTTTGAAGGGTATCAAGCCCCGGCTTTTAGTTCCTTTGCAACTAACGCCGGGTTGTTGGGTGGAGGAGTTACCATTAGTGTTATGGAGCATCAATACTACTCCCAACAGATCTACGGGTTATACCCCTTTCTTCATGGTTTATGGAGCAGAGGCGGTTCTTCCAAGTGACAATCGCCATGACTCGCCCCGAGTGGCGGCTTACGTGGAAGCTAACAATGAGCAAGCGCGTCGGGAGGCACTTGACCTGTTGGATGAAAAGCGTGACTTGGCAGCAGCCCACTCGGCGATTTACCAACAGGACCTACGGTGTTATCACAGCTGCCGGGCTAAATCCAGAACCTTTCAAGAAGGCGACTTAGTGCCCCGGCTTATCTAGGATCAGACTGATGCACACAAGTTATCCCCACCTTGGGAAGGGCCCTTTGTGGTCAGCAAGAATTTAAACAACGGGTCATACTACCTTATCGATGTTCGAGAGCATAAAGACTCACGTAAGTCGGAGCAGGAGACTCGCCGGCCATGGAATATAGCTCATCTTCGGCCTTACTACACTTGAGCCACCGACTCTCATGATGTACATATCTTGGTGATGTATATATTAAATAATAAAGCAGGACCTCTGTCCTTTTCATCCCGAAAGATCATATGTATTCATTGTCATAAATTCAAAAAGACCATTGGGGGTTGATCATATTCAAATCAAGCTTAACTCCTTTGGCACAGCTTCCTGATCGTATTCGAATCATAGCTGTTCAAACAAACTTGATCATTCGGGGCTGGATCGTATTCGAATCATAGCTTAACCCCTTTTTGGTCCGACTCAGATCGTATTTGAATTAGAGTCGTTAAATATTCTCAAGGTCACTTGGGGGCTTCCTGTTCAAACATAGTTCGTATTCGAACCAAAGAGAACATAGCTGTCGGTACCCACTTGATCGGCGCAATGCCAAAACTCACTTGGGGGCTTCTTGATCATATTCGAATCATAGCTTAACCCCTCTTTGGTCCGACCCAGATCGTATTCGAATCAGAGCCGTTAAATATTCTTAAGGTCATTTGGGGGCTTCCTGTTCAAACATAGGTCATATTCGAACCAAACTGGACATAGCTGTCGGTACCCTCTTGATCGGCGCAATGCCAAAGCCACTGGGGGCTACATGGTCGTATTCAAACCCTAGCTTAACCCCTTTGGGACAGTTTACTGATCATATTCGAATCAGAAGCCTTAAGTTTGTCTTTCTATTCTTTTTGCTTAAGTCTTTTTTGAAATAACTCTTTGGATTTGTCTTGTGACCTTTTTTGTCCATGATTTAAGACATATAAGGTTTTGGCTGAAGCCGGCTTAACTTTGAAGCAATTAGTTGCCCGGTGTGTGACAAATTCCAAGAGAAGATCATGGTTTATAAACTGAGGCATCACCCTTACTGTCCAGGTAATTTAAACTGGCAGTAAAAATTTGATATCTCAGGTATGATGTTATCACAGTTATATTACAAGTTCTGATCAGAATTGTTTATAACTTATATTTCACATTGATAAAAATGTGGGATAATTATGACCTGCCCTGCAGTGAGCCACCGAGGGTCTGTGTGATCTACCTCTCTGTGCAGGACTGACTACGGGTTTTCTTATGCACAAAGGAAATAGAAAAGCATAAGACGGAGTAAATATATGATGGCGATTTAAACAGTGTTAAGGCATCGAAACGTGCACGAAGGCACGTCACAAAAAAGTCATTTCTATTCCTATTACATGACTCCCCGAGTCAAAATGATTAAGCATTGTTTTTTAGCCAGGCTACAAACATGAGCTGCCCAACGGACTAGTTCTCATGGTTGCCTGAAGCTTCCGGATCAACCCTTTCCACTTCTGCGTCCTGCTCCTGGGCCTGGAAGGTTGATGACGACCAGTCAATGCCACTCAAAGCTTTAAATTCAGCTTCGTCATCAACTAGCCTGGCAGGGTCAATCTCAGGAGTGAAGGTATGCTTACGAGTTGGTAGAATCAGGCTTGTGAGGGTATATTGTGGTGTTGGGATTCTCTGGTACTCTGCATCGTAACCCGCCTGGTACTTGGAGAGGTCCGCTTCTTCAGCAATTATGGTGGACACAGGGTGTATTGCCTTCACACAGGTAGTAAAACCTTCTTGTTCAAAGGGCGCATCGTCTTCTTTGAGGCTCGGATACCCAATAGCAATGTCAGCCGGGTCTAGTTCTGGAAGCCAAGCCTTGGCCCGGCTCAACGCAGCTACAACCCCGGCTCTTGTAAACGCCCGCTTCAGTTCGGTAATCCGTTGGGGCAAGACAGAAAGCTTCCTTAGCACATCTGCCAAAAGTGTAGGAACTTCATTGGACAGGGCCACGGTGGCTAAGGCGCGCTGAGACCTGGTGTAGAGTTGCTCCACTAGTGCATAAACCGCCTTCAGCTTTACCAAGAGGCTTGGTTTAGATTTGAGCTCCTGGGCCTGCATAGCAATAGCAGGTGCGTTAAGAAACAAATTTATATGATCATTGAAAAGTATAGTCTTTCTAACTTGCAGGGCGACTTACCAAAGATTGCGATAACCATCTGGGTCACATGGCGTTTCAAGCCAGACAGTTCATTGGTTGCCTTTTCAAGAGCCGCCTCTGAATTGACAGCCCGTTGGGTTAAGGCAATATTTTCATCAACCCAAGTTTTTCTCTCTGCTTCAAATTCAGCCTTCAGCTTCTCTTGTTTAGATACACTGAATTCAAACTTGGAGTTGGCCCTTTGGGTTTCTGATTCTTGAGCTTGTAGGCGGTTCTTCAAGTCAGCAATTTCTGTTTGCAATTGACTGGTGGTAACCTGCACAAATACCGGATCAAAGTCATGATTATTAGCATATTATATTCAAGTCCCAAGTACCTTGCAAGCAAGACTACTTGGCACTTGGGGGCTAATGTCTACCGCGGAAGTCTATGGCGGCTCATAAGATTGGTGATTCACAAAATTAAAGTCCCAAGCACTTTGCAAGCAAGACTACTTGGCACTTGGGGGATAATGCATATTGCAGTTCAAATTACGCAGTTGATATGATCTATACAAGCATGAGAAGGACCGGCTCATTCACTTTGATTAAACCGGCCCTTGGGGGCTACTGATTAAGCCGGATTTTTGCAGATTTTTAATCTAAAGGCATTTATTCATAATTGTCTGATGTTTCCCTAAGTCTACAGCATATTCTTCCTAAGCAATAGACTTGGGGGAAAGAGGAGGTCATACCTCAAACTTATGGTGCATCTGTTTCAGCATGTTAGTTTCAACATTGCGGCTATTGTGCACTTGGCTGAGATAGCCAGATAAAATTTCTCTGGCACTCATGTGAGAATAATCCGTAAGGTCGAATCTGACCTTACGGTGTTCCAGGAGTTCTTCTTTGGCGGTGCATTTGGCAAGCACAGTAGGCCTTCTCGGCTCAATGTAACTGGTCTTGGTAACCTCAACTTCAGTTTCTTGAGGATCATTTGTCTTTGCGGGGCTTGAGACTTGAGGATTTTCGGAGCCATCAAGAGCGTGCTCGACAGGTGGATCAACGGCTGATGTTGGCGGTTCATGCATTGGTTCAGGCGGCGGCTCAGTAGTAGAGGTCTCCGGTATAACAGTCGGAAGTACCGGCTCTTTGAGAGTTGGCTCGTCAACCGGTTTATCCTTCTTGGCCTTCTTACTAACCTTTGCTTTGCCCCTGCATAAGATCAAAAGGTTAGTATAAGCATAAAATTTCAAAATACAATATAATTAAAATCGTCATTGCCCTGGAGCGGTCTTGAAAGCCGGTAGGTTCGATTAAATAGAGTTGCCGGAAGAATGAGAGGTTTCCTGGTAATTGGGGTCAGACGGGTTCAGTGGCTGACGAGTGAGACCCGCCAAAGGGTAAGAGGAATCTAAGACAGAGATGACCTCATTCCGACGCTTCCTTGGTGTGTTAGCCAAGCCGGAGGAGAGCTCTGCGTCTTCGCTGGTACAGGTCTGCCTCCGGCTCTCATGAATTTGTCGCTTCAAAAGAAATTGAGGATCTTGATAAGCTAAAGGATGTGAAAATCTTACTTTCTGGCTTACTTGGCGGATTTTCGGGCGCGACAAAGGCTCTGAGTTGGAGGAAATAATATTTACCTCTTCTTCCACCCCACGGCTTGTGCCCGTGTCATCCTGGTCATAATCACTATCAATAAGGTGATTAAAAAATGAGCCAAGGGAGTCAAGGGCTACCTCCGACTCAGAAGAGTCATCTAGCTGAAGCTGCTCAGAAGCACTGGGTTTCTTTCCGCGTTTCTTTGTGGCGGCTCTCCTGGTGGCTCTCTTGGCCTTCCTATCCCTTTTTGTAGCTTCATGGTCATATTTAACCTTCCAAAACTTGTCATCGGCCTGTGAAAATCAACAAAAGTTTGAGTATAGGTAAAAGCATCAATATTGGAGATAATTTGTTCGGCTTGGCGACTTACCTTTGAAGCCGGATTAGTTTTGCAGAAAGGGCGTAAGCCCACCTTGCCACAGTCTATTAAACTTTCATTCAGAAGACACTTGGTCATATCATTGATGACATGATCAGGCAGATCGTTAGGGCTGTGTCGCTGAGGGTCATCTTTCTTGCCTGAGTAATTACACATTAGACCAGGGCGGCGGCTTAACGGAATGACCCGCCAGTGGTACCAGACTCGGACCAAGTCAATACCATTGAGCCCGTTCCCCAGAAGAGACTTAATTTTGGCCTAGGTGGGGGCGAGTGTTTTGCGTTCGACGGGTGGTATCTTGTTAGGCACTGGATGATTGGAGTCCAGACGAAGGGCGTGAAAACCGTGCAGAGGATTCTCACCAGCCGGGGAGGTGTCTTGGCAATAAAACAATGTTTGATTCCAGTCCTTTGGATGGCTCGGCAGGTTGGCATGAGGAAAAATGACGTCTCTCCGACGTTGGATTGAGACGCCGCCAAGTTCCAAGCTCTGTCCACTAGCACATTCATTTTGGCGGTTTAAGTAAAATAGATCTCTGAAGAGTAGCAGATTGGGTTCTTCTCCAAGATACACCTCACTGAACACTTGAAAGTTGCAGTTATTAGACACGGAATTGGGTCCGATGTCTTGAGTGCGGAGATCGAAGAAGTGTAGAACGTCTCTAAAAAATTTAGAGTCGGGTGGTGAGAAACCCCGGTTCATATGATCTGAGAAAATGATCACCTCCCCTTCTTTGGGTTGAGGTCTCTCTTTTGTCGGGTCAGGAGCACGATAAGACATGACATTCCTATTCGGTAGGTAACCAACTTTCACAAAGTCTTGGAGAGTCTGCTCGGTAACGACGGATGGAACCCAGGTGCATGAGGTGCTTGTCTTAGGTGCCATGACGATGGAAGCCTAAAGAAAGATAAAATTTCCGGTTCAAATTTAAAGCCGGAGGGAATTTCAATATTCAAGATGGCGGCTTATCAAGGGGCCTAATGGTATGAGGATAATTACGACAGATTCTTTAAGTCTCCACAAGCATAATTAACATTTCAATTATATAAGCCGCCATGGGCGGTCAAGATTGTCAACTAAAGCATCATTTTCAAGCCGGTGATGAGAGTCGCCATGGCTAGGGGAATCTAACAGATACATATTTTTCCCTAAGTGTGGCACAAACAAGTTTCACAAAGTACAATTGCTATTTTGGATCAAATAGCTGTTTAGAAAAGAAAATATTCTAGACCTAAAAACAGAGTGCAGATGAGTTCATCAGTTCTAGAAGGCCTCTTTGCAGTATAAATTGATCTACTGATATCAAAAATGCATGTGAAATAGTTATTGCATGAGTTTTGCACTATTCTCGGATCAGAGAAGGCTGCAATATAGAGCTATGAAGAACCAAGATGAACAGCAAAGAACACAAGAAAAACCTACAAACCCTAATGCAGATCTGGAGCAGGGAAGAAGACAAGCTTACGGCTGCAGGAGCGTTGCGTAGGTTCGCCGTCATTTTTCGGACAGACTCAGGTCAATGCAGCGGCCGAAGTCGATGAAGACGAGGGGCGCAGCGGCGGCGGGGGAGCTCGAGCAGCAGAAGGGTGCGCGAGGAAGAAGATGCGGAAGAAGAAGAATGAGAAAGGACCCGGTCGGGTCTATTTATAAGGAAAAACTGATGACTGGGCATGAAAAACGAGGAGCCCAAAGACATAAGTTATCCAACTATAAGGGCGCCTCGATTTTTGGGATGGTCTTTAAGATAAAGATCCGTTGAGATATAATGGATATGTTGGAAATATGCCCTAGAGGCAATAATAAAATGGTTATTATTATATTTCTTTGTTCATGATAATTGTCTATTATTCATGCTATAATTGTGTTATCGGAAAATCGTAATACACGTGTGAATACATAGACCACAACATGTCCCTGGTAAGCCTCTAGTTGACTAGCTCGTTGATCAACAGATAGTCATTGTTTCCTGACTATGGGCATTGGATGTCATTGATAACGGGATCACATCATTAGGAGAATACTGTGATGGACAAGACCCAATCCTAAGCATCGCTCAAAGATCGTGTAGTTCGTTTAGCTAGAGCTTTTCCAATTGTCAAGTATCATTTCCTTAGACCATGAGATTGTGCAACTCCCGGATACCGTAGGAGTGCTTTGGGTGTGCCAAACGTCACAATGTAACTGGGTGACTATAAAGGTGCACTACGGGTATCTCGGAAAGTGTCTGTTGGGTTGGCACGAATCGAGACTGGGATTTGTCACTCCGTATGACGGAGAGGTATCTCTGGGCCCACTCGGTAATGCATCATCATAATGAGCTCAATATGACCAAGTGTCTGGTCACGGGATCATGCATTACAGTATGAGTAAAGTGACTTGCCGGTAACGAGATTAAACGAGGTATTGGGATACCGACGATCGAGTCTCGGGTAAGTAACGTACCGATTGACAAAGGGAATTGTATACGGGGTTGATTGAATCCTCGACATCGTGGTTCATCCGATGAGATCATCGAGGAGTATGTGGGAGCCAACATGGGTATCCAGATCCCGTTGTTGGTTATTGACCGGAGAGGCGTCTCGGTCATGTCTGCATGTCTCCCGAACCCGTAGGGTCTACACACTTAAGGTTCGGTGATGCTAGGGTTGTAGAGATATTAGTATGCAGCAAACCGAAAGTTGTTCGGAGTCCCGGATGAGATACCGGACATCACGAGGAGTTTCGGAATGGTCGAGAGGTAAAGAATTATATATGGGAAGTCGAGCTTCGGCCATCGGGAAAGTTTCGGGGGTCACCAGTATAGTACCGGGACCACCGGAAGGGTCCCGGGGGTCCACCGGGTGGGGCCACCTATCCCTGAGGGCCCCATGGGCTGAAGTGGTAGGGGAACCAGCCCCTGGTGGGCTGGTGCGCCCCCCCTTGGGCCCCCTTGTGCCTAGGGTTGGAAACCCTAGGGTGGGGGGCGCCTCCACTTGCCTTGGGGGGCAAGCCTCCCCCCTGGCCGCACCCCCCCCCTTGGAGATCCCATCTCCAGGGCTGGTGCCCCCCCTGGGGGACCCTATCTAAAGAGGGCGGAGGGAGGGCAGCCGCACCCTGGCACTTGGCGCCTCCCATCCCCTTGCTACACCTCTCCTTCCCGCAGACGCTCGGCGAAGCCCTGCCGGATCCCTGCTGCATCCACCACCACGCCGTCGTGCTGCTGGATCTTCATCAACCTCTCCTTCCCCCTTGATGGATCAATGTCACACCCTAGCTAGTTCATGCATTAGAGTGTTGCATCATGTCTATTTCATTCAACAGAAACTTGAAATGGGGATGACAGAACCCCCAGCCCCCTCTGAATCCAACTAGGGTTTACTAAAAATATTTTCAATGACTCTGGAATGCCCTTCTAAAATGTCCATCATTTTTGTCTTGGTTCAGAACCTCTGCCAAAAGTGATGCACAGTTTCCTAGGTCATCTTAAGGTCTTGAATTAAATCATAAGTATTTGAATTTAGGCATTTAAAATTTATAAAAATATTTCAAATGCTCAAATAATCCCAAACTAAAATGTTCCATGTTGGAAATATTCCAACTAAGGACCAGGTGCAGTTTGGTGAATTTTGGAGTTGCCTAGGTATTTTTAGTAATTCAACAAACTTACAGAATAAAAACAGAAACAAAAAAGAAGGGAAAGGCTTACCTGTCGCCACCCAGAGGCCCACCTGCCGGCCCAGCCCAGCCACCGCTCCAGCGAGCTGCTTGGCTTGGCCAGGCAGGCAGGCAGGTGCTCGACGGCGGCACCAGCGCGCGCCACGCAGCTGCCCGTCGCCCTGCTCCCCCACCCTCGCCACCTAGCTGGCCTGGACGGTCTCCACGTCGCACCCCGAACCCCGTGGACACACCCATTCACCCCCAGCTCCTCTCCCTTGCTCTCCCACGCCATGGCCGACGCCACCGCCGCCGCACCGCCGCCGTAGTCGTGCTACCCGTCGTTTGCACGCCGCGCCACCGTGTCCAGGAGCTTCGCCGCCCTCTACTCCTTCGAGCTAGCCGAGCCCCGAGCGCTCGCGTGCCCCGAAGCCACCGCACTGACCTCGACCGAACCGCCATCTCCGGAGATCCCCTTCGCCGTCACCGTCGCACCAGCTCGTCCCCGACCGCGCCGTCTGTTCCCTCAAGACCGTCGTGAGCTTGGCTAACTCCTCCCCCTTTTCTTTCTCACTCTCGTGCACCACAGCGAGCACACGTAGCTCACCCACACGCGCCGCCGCGGAGCTCGTCGCCGACGTGTCTCCGGCTAACCACCGGCCACCTCACCTTGTCTAACATACTCACCGCGTTCCCAGGGGCCCAACGCACCTCACCACGGGCCTCGCCGTGCCCCGTAGCATCGGATCCATCCTCACCGACTCCGGCGACCGCCAAAGTCGTCGCCGGGGACGTCTCCGGCCACCCCGAGCTCAACCACCACCACCAATAGCCGCGGCTCGGTCTCAGCTACGCGTAGATGCCTTCCGCCGCCCGTTTGGTCGCCGGAATGCACAAAAACACTTCTGCCGCCGTGTTCGGCCTCGCCGGCGGCTAGACGCCGGCGTGTTTGACTTTGACCATGACCAAGGTGGGCCCAGATTGACTCCCCTGAGTCTATGACATGTGGGGCCCCTCTGCTAATTAACCCAGAGTAGTTTAAACTAATTTTAGTTAGTTTAATTAACTACTGACATGCGGGACCCACTGGTCAGTTTGACCTGGACCAGCCTGTTGACCACTGACATCATCCTGACGTAATGCTGACGCAGTAATTTAATTACTGGAATTATTTTTACACAGGAAATTCCAGAAAATGCTACAAACTTCAAAAATTCATAGAAATTAATCTGTAGCTCCAAATGCAAAGTGTTATATATGAAAAATGAGCAGAAAAATCCAATCTATCCATCTGTACAGGTTTCATGCATGTTTAAACAAGCTAACCTGCTGTTTATCACAGAACAAGATAAAGCACTTAAAATGACAACTTATGAGTTTGAACTTTGAATCATTGGTTCAAATTAGTTCAAACCCATCTGTTCTTAGTTGCATTAGCCCAATACACTCATTTTGCCATGTCTCATGCATGCATCATATTGTTGCATACTGTTTGGTAATGTTGTGTATCGGTGCTCTCTGCGGCAGGTCCTGCCCCCGAGGAGTACCGTGATTACCCCAACGAAGAACAAAACCAGTGCACCGACCCATCAGGCAAGCAACCAACCATTTGATCATATCGATACAATCCCATGTTCTTGCTCCTGCTCTCCTTTACTGCATTAAGACAACACGATTCAAACTGCTGTGTGCTGCGGTAGTTGAACCCATTTCCTCTGCATGACCTGTCATTGCCACAGTAACTAGATGAAACCCACTAGCATGTGTAGGAGTTGATTGAGCCATATGATTGTGTTGTTCCTACCTTGCTATGCCTGTTATGCTTAGAGTCGTGTCAGGTCTGGTTCATCTGGGTGATGGGCTAGAGTGAAATGATCGTGTCAGTATGAGTGTAAGGTGTTGAACACGATTTGGTAAAGGTATCGATGAGAGGCCATGTAGGAGTACATGGTGGGTTGTTTCATTGAGGCCGTCCTTAAGCACTGAGATCTGTATGTGTGATTTAAGAATCAGCTACTACCATACATTGGGCCCTGAAATATGACCTCGCTCGACTTCTTATTCACCCTAGTCCTCTGTCCAGGAGTTGCAAGTAGTTTCTGGTGTTTGTAGTCTACTGGAGGCCGTGGACAGCGCTGACCGTAGGGGTGGGCTGTGATGCGGTAGGTACGTGGCCGGGTGTACCGGATGCCCGTTTGGTATCTCGAGAACCCTGTTCACATCGTTCGGGGCCGTATGTGGAAACCTCGGCCGGACTCCCTACGGATGGAACCTGAATAGGCGATAAACCTGGACTAGAGACTTAGGTGTCTAGGTAGGTCGTGGTCTACACCCACGTCGGCTTTCGCTTGAAGTCTGCCGAGCACATGTCGTGTGCAGACGCTAAGTGGTGGAAACATGTATGAAGAAGTACACCCCTGCAGGGTTAACATCATCTATTCGAATAGCCGCGTCCGCGGTAAAGGACTACTTGGTTGCCTATACAGTTCATAGACAAGTAAATGGAAACTATTAAAAGCCTCAAGATAAGCGTGAGTGCCGAGGATGGCTCTTCCGTAGGAAGACGGAGGTGGATCCTCGGTAGAGTATTGAAGTGGTGAGTAGTGGACTCGAGTGCGCAAAATCATTTCAAGGTGGAGTCTCGTAGGATAGTTTAGCCAAGAGTCAAAGCTGGCTTGCTGCAATATCCCCACCAACCCTTCTTGATAATGTGCATGTATGTAGGATCTGATGTAAGTCTTGCTGAGTACCTTTGTACTCATGTTGCTTTAATTTAGATTTTTCAGAAGATTCTACAACCCCTTCCGACGGGTTCTTCGTAGACGTTGACATTGATGAGTAGACTAAGGCCCAGGTGGTGATCCTGAGCACGTGAAGGACCATGTAGTATAGCTAGGCTTACCCAATCCTCTTTTAATTTACTAGTTGTCTGTACTCAGACAAGTTACTTCCGCTGTTGGCTTGTATGCTTGTATGACTTGAATGTGGGTCGTGTGACCCGTACTTGTGTGTATGCTATGTATGGCTCACTGAGCCCTTAAATAAAGTACTTGTGTCGTAGAGTCATGTTGTGATGCCTTATTGTATTTGCACATATCGAGCATATTGTGTGTATGATTGAAATGCTTGGTATGTGTGGGATCTGACTATCTAGTTGTTTATCTTTAGTAGCCTCTCTTACCGGGAAATGTCTCCTAGTGATTCCACTGAGCCATAGTAGCTTGCTACTGCTCCGGAACACTTAGGCTGGCCGGCATGTGTCCTTCTTTGTTCCTGTGTCTGTCCCTTCGGGGAAATGTCACGCGTTGAGTACCGGAGTCCTGTTAGCCCGCTACAGCCCGGTTTACCGGAGTCCTGCTAGCCCAGTGCTACAACCCGGAACTTACTCGCTGATGACCGACACGTTCGATGCTGGGTCATGGATTCCTGTCCCTGTAAGTCTGTGCCACTTTGGGTTTACGACTAGCCATGTCAGCCCGGGCTCCTTATCATATGGATGCTAGCGACACTATCATATATGTGTGCCAAAAGGCGCAAACGGTCCCGGGCAAAGGTAAGGCGACACCCGTGGGGATACCGTGCGTGAGGCCGCAAAGTGATATGAGGTGTTACAGGCTAGATCTATGTGACATTGAGTCGGGGTCCTGACAGCGTTGGCATCAGAGTCGGACTGCCTGTAGGTTCTCCAAGCCAAACTGGTCGATGTTGAGTCTAGAAATGCTTTAGTTATATGTAGGGGAATTGATTGTGGGATGGTACGTAAGGCTCTTTTTACTCCTTTACCTCATGACATTCTGATCCGAGTCAGTCCATTCTTCCACCGGGGGTTAAGGATTAGGATCTCTTCTCTCTATCAGGTTCACGTGTTACTAATCAGTAGTACCTTATAGGTTTGATGGTTACAAGCCTAGTTCAGTTCTACTACCCTGTTATGTTGCTAAGTTGGACCCAGAACCTTGATATGATATTGTTGAGTGTCTATGCAATTCCTTGTAAAATGTCCCAAAATCCTTTTGAGCATTTACAACCGTTATGCTGTCCAAATTCTGCTAGAAATTCTAATGTCTTTGCATTGTGGTTGTGCTTCTAGATGGCCACTCGTGACCAAAACCAAGTGGTTCGCCTGACCAGATGCATCGATGTAGCCGGTCATACGGCTATGTTAGTCCGGGTAATGATCGAGACGGGTTACCGCTGGTATCCCGAATACACAGTCGAAGAGCAGTTCCGAGACTTTAACCAAAGTCAGTATCTCTGCACTGTCAGGATATTTCCCTCTTATCCTGGTTCCACCGAGCCCCTCCACTATTCCTATGGACTCGGTGTTACTATTGAGATGGCAGTGCAAGACACTGCTTATTCTATGATGACCATCATGCGAGTCAGGACTGGCCTGCTTCGCAACACCGACTTCCGGTATACGCCAGCTTCACTTCCTGGAGCGCATGGGTATCTCCGGGCTATCTATGCTGATTCCAGTCAGGAGGACTCACTAACTTGCACCACTGCCGAGTTGCTCGAGGATAAGGACCGAGAGAGTCGGGCCTTGAGAATGGAGCTTTTCAATGCCCGCGCCGATCACTGGGCCACCTTGACTCGGTTTGCACCGGCTGTGCAAGCTGGATATATGGATATGAGAGATCTGTATCCTGTTAGATCTGCTCTGCCAGACATGATGGATTGGCGTGATCTGGGGGGCATCACCCCACCTTGTGGTCCCCGCAGGCCACCGTTTGTTGGTCCAAGACCTCACCCTAGCCCTTATGGTCCACAGGCTCCTCAGGACCGTCTGTTTCCGGACGCTCATGTTGAACTTCCAGGTTATGGAGGAGACTTCTATGAGAACTACTACGGAGACGTCTGAGTTAGTAGTAGTTCCACTAGTATTGTAATAGTTGTAGTTCCACCGTCCTGCGTGACTTGTGGAATATGACTTAGTGTGTATCAAATCCGGAGGTGTAAGAAAAATAATGTATAGGAGCTTGGAATGCCTCCGATGAGATGTAATCTTCCTTTCAGCGTAGTAGTACTTTGTTTGGTCTTGTACTAAACCTTGTATGGTGTGTATGACGATGGAATAAAGAAGCAGTTTCTGTATCTACCATGTCATACGGATGATCATCTTGCATTTCGAGTTATCCATTACATTCTACATTTCTATGTCAGAATCTTATCATCCTAGACTAAACCCTTGTCTTGTTTTTCCTAGGATGGTTAACACCCGCAACAACCCTGCTCCGCCAGAGCAGGCCGAAGGCAGCAGAGTTGGGGAAGCAAACCTGCCTCACCCTCCTTCTCTGGCCGAAGTTATGCTGGAGGCCGAGAGAAACAAACGGGAGACCAACCGTTTGTTGGAGCGCATCGAACAGAACACAGCACAACATCAGAGGAATAACTTGGTGTCGCTCAGTGACTTCATCAAGTTACACCCACCTACCTTCCACCACTCTGTCGAGCCTCTTGACGCTGATGACTGGCTTCGCAGCATTACTCACAAGCTACGTTCTGCACTCGTAGCTGAGGCTGATAAGGTCACCTTTGCTGCATATCATCTTGAAGGCCCCGCCAATCTCTGGTGGGAGAACTATATGGCTATGCGCCCAGCTGGCCATGTCACTACTTGGGCAGAGTTTAGTGAGGCTTTCCGTGAACATCACATTCCGGAGGGTCTCATGGATCGTAAACTTGAGGAGTTCTGCAGTTTCACCCAAGGTCGTCTCTCTATGGACGCTTATAGTAGGGAGTTCGGTAACCTCGCACGCTATGCCACCGAAGAGGTCTCCACTGACGCCAAGAAGCAGGCAAGGTTCCGCAAGGGACTTAGCCCCGAGCTTCGCCGAGATCTCCGACTGCATGAGTGCACCTCTTTCCAGAAGCTTGTGAACAAAGCCATCAGTGCTGAGACGGGTCAGACTGATTTCGAAGCAACACGCATGCATGGTCGTGACATGGGTTCCTCATCCGGTGTTGGACCACAGAAGCACCGGGTGTGGGTGCCTAACACTGCCCTGCCACCCAGATTCACACCGAGGCCATCCTATCAGGCGCCTCGTCCAGTTCAGCAGTTTGCACCAGCTAAGCCCTATGGTGGGCCAACCAACAATGCTCCTCCATGCACCAGCCCCGTGACGTGCTTCAAGTGTGGGGAATCAGGCCACTACATGCGCGAGTGTCCTCAGACCAACCCCAACCAGTCTGGAAAAGCTGTTGGCCGTGGCAAGCCAGCAGGGAAGGTGTTCTATGCCAAGCCGGCCACCACTGCACATGGCCATGTGAATTGTGTCTCAGCTGAAGAGGCCCAAGAGGATCCCAACGTCGTTCTCGGCTTGCTCCTTGTTAATTGCCACCCGGCATCTGTTCTTTTTGATACTGGAGCATCTCATTCATTCATATCCGAAAATTATGCACGCTTGCACAACACCGCATTCTGTGACATGCCTTCCACCATGGAAATTTCTACTCCTGGTTCTAGATGGCAAACCTCCAGAGTAAGCCATAGGAATGAAATTCAGGTCGACAGACTTGTTTTCCTTGCATCATTGATAGCTCTCAAATCTTCAGATATTAACATCATCTTGGGTATGGACTGGATGTCAGCCCATCATGCGAAAATTGATTGCTTCTCTAGAACTATTCAACTCACGCACCCTTCGGGAAAGATAGTCAATGTCTTGACCCGAATATCCAAGCGACAGCTATATTCCCTTAATGCCAGTCCATTGCCAGACCTCGAAGATGTTCCGGTAGTCCATGACTTTCCGATGTCTTTCCAGAAGAATTACCAGGTGTTCCACCCGACAGAGATGTCGAGTTCGTGATAGATCTCATTCCACGAACTGTCCCAATTTCTAGAAGACCCTATAAGATGGCACCCCTAGAACTAGCCGAACTAAAGAAACAACTCGATGAGTCCTTGAAAAAGGGTTTCATCCGTCCTAGTTCATCTCCATGGGCTTGCCCCGTCCTCTTCGTTAAGAAGAAGGATGGTACGGACCGGATGGTTGTAGATTATCGACCCGTCAACTTGGTCACAATTAAGAACAAGTATCCGCTCCCCAGGATCAACGATCTGTATGATCAACTCGCGGGATCCTCAGTCTTCTCTAAGATGGATTTGAGGTTAGGCTACCATCAAATCAAAATCAGAAACGGGGACATTCCCAAAACGGCCTTTGTGACTCGTTACGGCCAATACGAGTACACCGTCATGTCCTTCGGTTTAACCAACGCTCCAGCCACCTTCTCCCGGTTAATGAACTCAATTTTCATGGAGTATTTGGATAAGTTCGTCGTGGTTTACCTCGATGATATACTCATCTATTCCAAGAACGAGGAAGAACATGCCGAACATCTAAGGCTAGTGTTGATGAAACTTCAAGAGCATCGCATTTATGCCAAGTTCTCTAAATGCGAATTTTGGTTGCCAGAAGTGACCTATCTAGGACATGTAATTTCTGGTAAAGGTATTGCTGTCAATCCCGAGCGAGATCAAGCCGTCCTTAATTGGACTCCACCTGAATCGGTCAAGCAAGTTCGGAGTTTCCTTGGCTTAGCGAGCTATTGTCGCCGCTTTGTCGAAAATTTCTCCAAAGTTGCTAAACCTCTAACTGAACTCCTCAAGAAAGATAAAAAGTTCGAGTGGACTCAACAATGTGAGCACAGTTTCCAGGAACTGAAAAGACGCTTGACTTCTGCTCCCGTACTAGTACCACCATATTTCTCCAAGGACTTTGTTATCTATTGCGACGCCTCGCGACAAGGACTAGGTTGCATTCTCATGCAAGATCGACACGTAATTGCTTATGCTTCACGGCAATTACACCCACATGAGGAAAACTACCCTACTCATGATCTAGAGCTTGCAGCTGTAGTCCATGCACTCAAAACCTGGCGACATTACCTCCTCGGTAATCGTTGCGAAATCTTCACTGATCACCAAAGTCTGAAGTACATATTCACCCAACCAGATTTGAATCTCAGGCAAAGACGTTGGGTCGAGTTGATCACAGATTTCGACTTAGGGATAACTTACACCCCGGGAAAAGCCAACGTCATGGCTGATGCGCTAAGTCATAAATCTTATTACAACAATCTAATGTTGCAACAAAGTCAACCACTTCTCCACGAGGAATTTCGGAAGCTTAATCTTCACATCGTTCCTCAAGGATTTCTTTCCACCTTGGTGGCGAAACCAACTCTTACGGATCAAATCATCGCTACCCAAAAACGAGATAAAGGAATATCCCTAATTAAGGAGAACATTGCTAGAGGAGATGCTAAATGTTTCTCTACAAATGATCGTGGTGTTGTGTATTTTGAGAACCGCCTAGTAGTTCCCAAGAACCGACACTTACGGCAGTTGATCCTTAAGGAGGCTCATGAATCTCCTCTCACCATTCATCCCGGTAGCACTAAGATGTATCAGGACCTACGCTAGAGGTTCTAGTGGACTAGGATGAAGAGAGACATTGCTCAATTTGTTGCTAATTGCGACATTTGTCGTCGTGTAAAAGCAGAGCATCAACGGCCTGCTGGCCCCCTTCAACCCTTAGCTATTCCTGAATGGAAATGGGATAAAATTGGTATGGATTTCATCACCGGTTTTCCCAGGACCAAGAGATGGAATTATGCTATCTTCGTCGTTATCGACCGTCTTTCCAAAGTGGCCCATTTCTTACCTGTTCGCAAGAGTATAACCGCTAGTCAGTTAGCAGACTTGTACATCTCCCGAATAGTGTCTCTCCATGGTGTTCCACTGGAAATTAACTCGGATCGAGGAAGTCTCTTCACCTCTCGATTTTGGGAAAGTTTCCAAAACGCTATGGGAACCCATCTTTCCTTTAGCACCGCCTTTCACCCTCAATCAAGTGGTCAAGTAGAATGTGTCAACCAAATCCTAGAAGACATGCTTCGAGCTTCTGTTATCTCATTCGGACTGGATTGGGAGAAATGCCTTCCATTTGCCGAATTTGCTTATAACAACAGTTATCAATCTAGCCTGGGTAAAGCCCCTTTTGAAGTTCTCTATGGACGGAGGTGTCGAACGCCTCTTAACTGGTCAGAAACCGGGGAAAGACAATTCTTTGGCCCGGATATGATCCAGGAAGCAGAAGAGCAAGTTCGCATCGTTCGCGAAAAGTTGAAAACAGCCCAATCTCGTCAAAAGAGTCAATATGACCGAAAACATAAGGCTATGCCTTACGAGGTTGACGAGAAGGCTTACCTTCGGGTTACTCCTCTGAAGGGAAACCATCGCTTCGGTATCAAGGGCAAATTGGCTCCTCGCTACATTGGACCTTTTCGCATTCTTGCCAAACGAGGAGAAGTTGCCTACCAACTGGAACTACCTCCGCATCTCTCCAAAGTCCACGATGTCTTCCACGTTTCTCAACTCAGGCGTCGCTTCTCGGATCCTATCCGTGGAGTGGACCACGAAACGCTTGATCTTCAAGACAATCTTACATATCGAGAGTACCCCGTTCATATCCTCAAACAAGCCGAGCGCACCACTCGACGACATAATATCAAGTTTCTCAAGGTTCAATGGTCGCACCATTCTGAGAAGGAAGCTACTTGGGAAAGGGAGGATCGTCTTCGACTTGAGTATCCCGCCTTCTTTCCGGAGGAACCTAAATCTCGGGACGAGATTCTTTTGAGTGGGGGTGAGTTGTCACACCCTAGCTAGTTCATGCATTAGAGTGTTGCATCATGTCTATTTCATTCAACAGAAACTTGAAATGGGGATGACAGAACCCCCAGCCCCCTCTGAATCCAACTAGGGTTTACTAAAAATATTTTCAATGAATCTGGAATGCCCTTCTAAAATGTCCATCATTTTTGTCTTGGTTCAGAACCTCTGCCAAAAGTGATGCACAGTTTCCTAGGTCATCTTAAGGTCTTGAATTAAATCATAAGTATTTGAATTTAGGCATTTAAAATTTATAAAAATATTTCAAATGCTCAAATAATCCCAAACTAAAATGTTCCATGTTGGAAATATTCCAACTAAGGACCAGGTGCAGTTTGGTGAATTTTGGAGTTGCCTAGGTATTTTTAGTAATTCAACAAACTTACAGAATAAAAACAGAAACAAAAAAGAAGGGAAAGGCTTACCTGTCGCCACCCAGAGGCCCACCTGCCGGCCCAGCCCAGCCACCGCTCCAGCGAGCTGCTTGGCTTGGCCAGGCAGGCAGGCAGGTGCTCG